>NC_086454.1:247044816-247374816 GCF_028390025.1 Pseudophryne corroboree | reverse complement strand
CTGCCTCCCCTGCCTCCCCTGACTGCACGTCCCTGGTGTATTGTAGTCATTACTTTGGGTTTGGGTAATGTGTCTCATGTAGCATCGGTCCTTACTTGCTGCTTCTACGACATGGCATTGTTGTTGGCTATCCAAAATGCATATTTACAACATAACAGTAATGTGTAATAATATTGTTTCATTTTTTTTATAATAAGTGTTAACTTGTTGTTGTGTTGGCCCTTTGATTTTAAAACCTCAAGCTTGGCCTTCATCACATTAAGCACAATATGCATGCATCACCGAATTTAGCACCAGATTGCCAGGTGCAAGGTATCACACACAGTGGATCATTTGTAATAGGCTGGAGAAGGCATAAGTAAATGTAAAATCAATGACATGTGCAAGCTAATCCAACCACCATCTAATGTGGGCCAAAATTAAATGCACATATTGTTGACGCTTGGCTTCTGCATTTCTCACCTTACAAAACACTGGCCCTCATTCCGAGTCGTTCGTTCGGTATTTTTCATCGCATCGCAATGAAAATCCGCTTAGTACGCATGCGCAATATTCGCACTGCGACTGCGCCAAGTAATTTAACAATGAAGATAGTATTTTTACTCACGGCTTTTTCATCGCTCCGGCGATCGTAATGTGATTGACAGGAAATGGGTGTTACTGGGCGGAAACACGGCTAAATTCGCCTTGCGACCGATCAACTCGGAATGAGGGCCACTGTTTTCTCACTGACTTCTGCCTTTGGCAGGTTAATACATGTATTCAATTTGTTCCTTAGTTTTGTTGTTATGTTGGCATAGTGTGTTGTTGTTGGGCCGCATCACACAGGTTGACACAAATATACTTTCATATTTTTTAGTGTTAAATTCTTCCACAATATGTGTGTGCTTTGTTGTGTATTTTTTTCTAGTTTGCTTGTTGGTCCATGTTTGTGTCCTCGATTTTAGGAGAAGCGTTGCACTTTCCTGCGTGCACATGTCCTATTTGGCACTATTGTTTTGATAATGGCTGGGGGTATGGCGGACACATCAGCTGTTTTGTAATTGTTGTAATGTTTTCAAATTTACACGCACACAAACTAAAATGTTTTTTAATAAATTTAATATTAATGGCTCAAAAACATCATAACTGTATAGGACAATTACAACATTACACAAATTTCTTCTCCTGTTGTACAGTCTCGAAAAAAGCCAAAAGTGTCCGAACTCCAGTCAGTCCAACTACATCTGATGATGATGATGCTGCTGCAGCAGCAGCAGCAGCAGCAGGTAAAGTGTCCATTGTAGCATATGTTATGTTTGGTCAAGAATGGTCCTCTTAAAATTTCTATTTTCTGATTAGGCTCCTCAACACAAGGCTTTGCAAGCAGGAGGCGGCCTCCAGGTCCCCACAAAAAAAGGCCACATGTGGCACCCAAGAGACCAAGGTCGGATGTCCATTCTAAACCACAGGAGTCTCCACCACAACGCAGAATTTCTATAGTGTCTTCGATGCCACCGCGCCAAATTTTGGACACACCACCATGACGGCAACCACAGTCCCCTCATCTGAATGGTGAGTAGGATTCTTATTTTAAAAAAAACACTTTAGACATATGGAAATTCTACAGTTTTGGACATTCCACAAACTGCAAACACAAAACTCAAAATAATACGTACTGAAGAACACCAAGCACAAAATGGCTACAAAGTAGAAGGTAGATTCCTGACTCCAGTAAAAGTATGTGTGTCCACTTCAGCCACATAGTAGCATATTGTCACGAAGATGCTGCAACACAAATAGATGGGCAAGCTTGACAAGGAGTAAGGCTGTACACATTGTTGTCTGTTGTTGCTTTGCCATACATTGTTTAGTACATGCAAAATCCTAAGTATGTTTTACTGTCTCACACCAATACAAAAACATTTTGTCTTTAAAATACACAATTCTCGCGGAGTCTGTAGGAAGGGCCAGTGCAAGGGTGTTCGGCGCCTCCCTGCAAACTATTAATTTGCGCCCTCCCTCCCATGTGTTTGATGGTGCAGCGGTGGCAGGTCCGTGAGGCTACTGCCAGAGGCTCTGTGCCCACAGTGCATATGCACTGTGCCAGGCACCACTAGCACAGTTAGTTACGGCCCTGTGCAGGGTATCTAGGGGAGGGCGGCACAGTGGCTGTGAGAGAACACGTGGGGGTGGGGTCGACACAGCAACTGAGTGACACAGTGACTGGGACTGAACACAGAGGGGGGGGGATTGTGACACAATGACATAACACAAACTGGGGGAGGGGGGTGACACAGTGACGTGACAGGGCACAGAGGGGGTGTGTGACACAGTGACAGAACACGGAGGGGCACAGTGACAGAACGTTGGGGGTCGTAACACAGTGACAGAACACGGGGGGGCGGGGTCGTAACACAGTGATAGAACACGGGGGTGGTGACACAGTGACAGAACACGGGGGGTGGTGACGCAGTGACAGAACACAAGGGGGGTGATGCAGTGACAGAACACAGGTGGGAAAACACAGTGACAGAACATGGGGGGATACACAGTGACAGAACACGTGGGGGAAACACAGTGACAGAACATGGGGGGATACACAGTGACAGAACACGTGGGGGAAACACAGTGACAGAACATGGGGGGATACACAGTGACAGAACACGGGGGGGTGACACAGTGACAGAACATGGGGGGATACACAGTGACAGAACACAGGGGGGGTGACACAGTGACAGAACACAGGTGGGAAAACACAGTGACAGAACATGGGGGGATACACAGTGACAGAACACGTGGGGGAAACACAGTGACAGAACATGGGGGGATACACAGTGACAGAACACGGGGGGGTGACACAGTGACAGAACACGAGGGGGGGTGACACAGTGACAGAACACAGAGGAGGGGAGGTACAGCGTGACATCACGGTGTCTGTAATAATAGCACGAGACCCTGGAGTCTCAGTGGGTATGTTACCCTAGGAGCTTGCAGCCCGGGCCGTACCCTCCTCCTGCCGAATGACCTGACCTGCTGTGCATCGCTCAGAGCTGCCCACTCGGGATACCAGATATCTGCCTCAGCGCTGCCTGTCTCTCTCTGCCCACAGCGGCCACCACAATGCTGGTCTACTTACTTGGGGCCAGGCGAGCGCATTTCCCCTTGTGCGCTGATTACCTCAACTGTAAAGACTCTGGGGGGGGGGGGGGGGGGTGCTTCATGGCGGCAGCGGAGGGGCACAGCATGGCTGATTGCAGCAGCAATATGAGGTGCTTTAGGGGGCGGTGCTTGCTGCAATCACACTGGGTGAGCTGGAGGGGTGGGGTTTGCTGAATGTTGACCTGGCCCACTCTGGACTCCGGAGAGGACATGGTTTGTTGTTAAAAAAAAAAAAATACATATCACAATATCACACATAGCTGCCGGCCACACACCCCCTCCTCCTCCCACACACCCCTCCCCCCACATACACACGCACACCCTCCCCCCCCCCCCCCCCCCTACACACACACACTTTTTCAATCACTCTCCCCCACCTTACCATTCTGTTTGTCCTCCTCTGCAGCCTGGTCCCATGTAACCCCGCCCCCGGCACCATGTAGCTCCGCCCCCTTTTCCGGCTGGGCCGGGGAGTGTGACATAACGTTCATCATGCTGCCAGCAGCAGCGGCAGGGTCCCAGGCGCAGCACAGGGATGCAAAGCAGGCAGAGCGCCTCTCCTACCCGGCGCCTACCTGCTTTGCATCCCTTTGCTGAGCGGGTAGCGCCGGGCCTGTCTGTAGGACACCATAAACAAATGATGTGTTTGCTTTTACATTGATGAACACAACAAAGCAACAATGAGAGAGACATGTGCAGACTTTAAAGGCAGTAGTGATTTTGCTGAAAGGTACAACAATTGCAATATGTGTAGAGTCGCCTTTGTTTGTCCAACATATTAAAAATTATATCTGGAAAGCTAATTAAAAATGCTTTCTCCTTCCAGAAGCAACTAACGAGCCCAGCACCCCTCCAACACACCAGCAAGACAGTGAAATGGAGGAGACAATTGTTTTACAACTGCAGCCAATAAGTCAAGCTGCCACACCCACACCACCTGTGAGTACACCTCCCCTGCAACACACACCACCAGCACAACACCAGTTGCGCAAGGGCCGGATCAAGTGTTTTGGGACAATTGGGCTACACAGCAGGCCACTAATCAGGATTGCCTGCGCAGACAGACACAAATTTTCGCAAGTCTCTCAGCTCACCTTAAAAGAATAAGCCGCAATATCAGCCGACAAAATGAGCCAACAACACGCATGGCAAACACCATGGGAATAATGCGGGCAGACATGACACATGTAATGACCAACTTCCAACGCCTAATGGATGAACACAGACAACACCAAAGCTACCTAAACATTTTAGAAACAAAGCAAATGCTCATTGAATCAATAACATGCGTTATGGAGAACCACACTGCAGCAACACGTGAACTAAATGCAACACTCACTAATCTCAATCAAACCCTCAGTGGCCAACAACAACACCAACCAAGCACCAGTTTGGGTACGCCAACTCCACTTGTATCGCCAATGGCGTCACCACCAAGGCGCTCCACCAGAACACGGGCACACGATAGTGGAAAAGGCAAATCGGCATCTAAACAGGCTGCACCCAAAAAATGACCATCGGATGTTGTTGGTCCTGTTTGTTGAAAAAAATAAAAAATAGTTAATAGCTTCCAAATAAAATCTTCATTATCAATTAACTTAAAAATTAGTTCACAGGTGTAGTTGATCATCACTACGCTTATTACAAGTGTTTGAAAATGTGTTTGGATTGCTATCCTCTCTGTGCTACACATTATGTGTGACATGCATTAATCAGTCTTCTTCTTTTAATTCTCTTTTTTGATAACTAAATCAGACAATCACGACAATCAAACTGCCTGTCTACAACACAGGCATGCACATTATGTGTGACACGCATTAATCAGTCTTCTTTTGATTCTCTTTTTTTGATAACTAAATCAGACAATCACAACAATCAAACTGCCTGTCTACAACACAGGCATGCACATTAACACATGACCCATACCACCAATTGTTGTGTTTTGTATGGATGTGAAATTGAGGGATACTTAACATCATTAGGACAATAACAGTCTTGCTCACAGAGCAAATGTATGAATATTGCAATATGGCACCAGGAGGTTTGGGAGTAGTGTTTTTAGACTGTTTTGACATTTATGTCCTGCCATGTTTGTCTGTGCTAAAAATGCGTTATGGCAGCAATTGTTAGGATGCTACAAACAATTCTCTGTTTGGCTTGCAGCCACAAAAGAAATGTGTGTAATAATGTTTACATTTTGTTTGTTTCATGTCAAAACATAATGGCTTTAACAAGCAATACGAAACAATAAAATATTTTTGTATGGAAAGATGTTTGTGTCCCTTAAACACCCTGGAACACCACACATTGGGCCAGATGTATTCAGCATGGAGAAGCTAAAAAAGAGTGATAAGTTGAAAGTGAATACGGAACAGCCATTCCGTAAGTAACTTGCTTTTACAAAAACAGTCCAGATTACCTAGTGCTTTAGCACATGCCACTTAACACTGCTTAATTACTTCTCCAGCCTTAATCCATCTGTCCCATAATGTGCTGTGTACTCCAAACAACAACATATGATACACATGCTGCATTTGTATGCCAGTAAGGCACTGTATGTTTGTGTTTTCAAAAATGCACATTCGGTAGAAGTAACATGTTTTACTTTGCACAGATTAATCTTTAGGTTTGCAAATTTAAAAACCAAAACATTGTGATACACATATACGTACCTTAAAAATGACGAATTATCAGTTCTTGCCTTACCTGCCTCCCCACATCTGTACTCCAAGTGTCGCCAGATGTATCTAGTGCCTCTGCTTGCTGACAGTTTTCTTCATCCTCCTCCTCAACAACATGTGGCAGATGTTGTTGCAAACACATGTTATGAAGAAAACAGCAGCAGAACACAATCCTGGTCACCTTTAAGGGACTATACAACAAAAGGCCAACAGACTTATCCAGACACCGAAACCTAGATTTCAGCACACCAAAACATCTTTCTATCACATTCCGTGTGGACTTATGTGCATTATTGTAATTGTGTTTAACAGGGGAATCAGGGCAGGACAATGGAGTCAGAAGCCAAGAGAAACAGCCATATCCCCATCACCTGAAAAACATATATAGTAACATGTGTAATGTACATATACAGCAACACATAACTAACAGAGTGGATTTGGGAGTAGTATACAAAGTCAAACACATATAAAGTCACATACCCAGCAGCTATCCATCTGGCATTTGTCCGTCCCAAATTTATCAAAGAGGGATCACTGACTGAGGATGAAGGAGTCATGGCAGCCACCAGGGTAACCAGCAATAACACTCACGATTTTTAGTTTTGCATCACAAACCACCTGGACATTTGTAGAGTGGTCAAGATGTCTATTTGTATATATATGCGCCCTGCCCCTAGGTGGTCTCAGCTGAATGTGTGTGCAATCTATGGCTCCCAGAACATTAGGCATGCCAGCAAGGCCATAGAAAGCTACCCTGATGGCATGCCACTGAGACTCCTGGGTAGGGAGGCAGATTGAGGGATCGATGTAGGGCTGCAAAGCATCCAACACCTGTGTGTATTTGCAAAAAAATGAGGGTAGTGAGATGAAATACAATCACATCATCACTGTGTAGTGACATTACTACAACAACAACACAACAGATGAGGATGTTAGTTATAAGTCACCTGGGTTAGGATTCTGGAAAAGGAGGGCTGTGAGATCCCAATGACATCACCAGACACAGCCTGAAAGCTACCAGTAGCCATAAAGTGCAACACAGCCAGGAGTTTGTGCAGGCCTGAGACAGGGCGAGAGCGTGCTGTCTCAGGGTCTAGGCCCAGTTTGACAAGGTCATACAGATGAAAAATGTTTGCTCGATTTAGCTGGAACATCTGTATTACCTTGTCATCAGCCAATGCGTTTAAGTTTAAACGCCCCCTAAAAAATTGAGGCTTGTGCAGCCTCCGCGGCACCTGTATAACCTGCTGACCATGTTCAATTTCCTGGCCCTGGTTTTTTCCAGCCTGATGTTGCAGTCTGAGGAATCTCACAGCACACAAAACATCACTGCACCATAGTACATGAGCCATTTCAGAGTGAGGGATGTTTCAAAAGTGCCTAGGGCCCTTTTATAGGCATCCTAATTCAGGTGTGATTGATTTAGAAGTTGACACACATGTAAACATGCCAGGAAAAAGCAGGTCTATTTTTTTGCTGCTTTTTTTTACGAGCCGCAAAAAAAATACGACCGAAATTGAACATTCACGGACAAACATCAAAATACAAATGAATAGTAAATTACTGTGTTGTAAGAATAAACAGATGCGTTTGACCGATGGTTTATTCATTCGTATTTCTGCCCTCTGCTGTGAAAACCATTATGAATAGCCCCAATGCTGCCGAGATTTGTGCTCTGTAAATTCCTGTGTTGCCACTTAGAAAAAACAAACAAACTCGGTCAAAATCGGGAGTTTAGTAAATAAACCCCCTGGGCTGGAGTGGTATTCAGTAGCGGATCTTGCCACAGGTAAGCAGAACTTTTGCCCGGGGCGCCGCCTTCCGGAGGGCGCCGCACCACGGCAAGATCCGCTGCTGCTGTGCCCTCCGCTGCCGCTGGCCGCTGTCCTGCAGCCCGCTGTCCCGCTGTGAAGGGAAACTAGACGCTACGCGTCTAGTTTCCCTTCGTGGAGAGGACCTTTTCTGTAATGATATGCGGTGCGCGTTGAAGTTGCGCGATGACGTCATCGCACACCGCACAACATCTCAGCGGTGCTACTACTGTACAGGGGGCGTAACTGACCATGCCCCCTGTATGAAGCCACACCCCCTATGGCCGCCCAGGGCGCAAAAAGACCCTGAGCTGGCCCTGGTGGTATTGCAGGAAAAGCAGGAACTCTATGCCAATCCACAGACAGCTGCTGGACCAGGAAAGCACCTGGTATAATGATGTTGTACTGGCAGCAGGCCAACTCTCTTTAGATAAGGTCTGCTGGTCCCTGATTGGCTGCCAGTCAGCTGAGACAAAGAAGCACTTTCATTGGAGGAGCCGCAGTCCGCTGACCATTTCCAATATAGCAGCGCTCATAAACCGGAGCCAGTGGGAGTTCAGTGGAGAACCACTGCGGCATGCAGGAGGAGGCAGCACAGACCAGTGGGGATCAAAAGCCCACAGTGAGAGCTGGGAGAGACAGTACACAGGTAAGTATCTGAGTTTACATCCCTGAAGCTTAACACAGAAGATGTCCTGTTTTTTTTTCTCCGCACAGGACATCTTGCCAATTTTCACTCAGTATATATTCTCCTCTTCTTTATATCCCACAGAAGTGTACCTTCTGTTCTAAGATGTTGAATACTCTCAGCTCATGTCCTCATGAAGGTCTGTGCATCCTGATTGATCTGATCCAGCTCTGTATTCATCATACAGGTGTATTTTGACACGACTGTGAGCATTTATGTAATCCTTTCTGTGCTCCAGAAGAAAAAACATTCACTTTTTAAATGTTGCTGATCACATCCCAGGCTTTCCCGCTGAACTCCTCCTGGGCTGGGTGTCTCCCTTCAGAACATACGTCTCCAGCAGGAAGACCACAAGTGCCATTTTCCAAATATTAATGGTTTAATTCCTCACTACAGGTTACAGGGAGTGTCTTCAGGAGTATACTTGTCATCAGCGGTACCAATGTCATGCAGTATTCTAAAGGGTTCCTTCCTTTCTCCAATGCCATTTGCAGTATACATACTGTACTACCACTCAATTAAATACTAAGACGTCATGGCATAAACTATAGTAACAGTACATTTGCAAAGATGCTTAGCTGAACCTGTTTTAGATACTAAGAACAAAATACTAATCTTCAGTAGCTGACTAGCTGAGCTCCAGGAGTGGATAAGTGTCAGTTTGCTGCAACTGAATCCTGATAAAACAAAAACCCTTTATGATAGCAACTCACTGTTGAAGACTGAAGTTGGGCCTACCAACTGGACTTAGGGGTCTATTTACTAAGCCTTGGCGGAGATAAAGTGGATGGAGATAAAGGGCCTAATTCAGGTTGGATCGCAGTGTGCGATCCAACTGGAATTATTGCGAAAAAGATGCAGATGCGTGCGCAGCGCCCGTCCTGCGCATGTGCCTGCATTTTCTGCATGGGGGGGTGCAGAAAATGCGATCAACTCTACCTGACAATCAGGTGAGGCGGGCAACACTCCATTTCCAGGGAGGAGACAGAGCGTTGCGGGAGCCGGATGAACTGGGGCAGTGTGGCGCAAACAGGGGGTGTCGGGGGCATGATCGCTGCGGCTGCGTGACATCACACGCAGCCACCGCAATTGGGAATATGGCGGCAAGTCTCCAGTGGGTGCAGCTATGCTGCGCCGGCAGGAGGCTTCCTCTATTTCTGCTAACAAGCAGGATTGTGATGCGATCGTAATTTCTGCTTATTGAAGTGGGGGAGACGGCTGGCAGCATGCTGGTCGGCCTTACCCTGGGTAATTAGCAGAATTTGCTATCCTTACTGAATTAGGCCCAAAGTACCAACCAATCAGCTCCTAACTGCCATGCCACAGGCTGAGTTTGAAAATTGACAGTTGGGAGCTGGTTGGTTGGGACTTCATCTCCGTCCACTTTATCTCCATCCAAGGCTTAGTAAATAAACCCCTTAGGCTTTGAAGTTTGGAGTTTCAGAACTCTGATTATTTACGGAATATTAGTGTTATCCTAGATCAAGTAATTGGAGATGATCTTCCTACATTATAGTATAGTATTTGTGCCCTCACATTTTTGCTACAACAATGGCCCTCATTCCGAGTTGTTCGCTCGCTAGCTGCTTTTAGCAGCATTGCACGCGCTAGGCCACCGCCCTCTGGGAGTGTATCTTAGCTTAGCAGAATAGCGAACGAAAGATTAGCAAAACTGCTACTAAATACTTCTTTGCAGTTTCTGAGTAGCTCCGGACCTACTCACAGATTGCGATCAGCTCAGTCCGTTTAGTTCCTGGTTTGACGCCACAAACACACCCTGCCTTCGGCCAGCCACATTCCCCCGTTTCTCCAGACACTCCCGCGTTTTTCCCTGACACGCCTGCGTTTTTTTTGCAAACGCTGGAAAAACGCTGAGTTGCCGCCCAGAAACGCCCCTTTCCTGTCAACAATTTACCGAACAGCAGTGCGACTGAAAAGCGCCGCAGAAGCCACAGCAAAACTGCTAAGTTTTGTGTTAAATAACTAAGTGCATGCGCCCTGCATGCCTTGTGCATGTGCAATTTGCAACAAATCGCAACATAGTGAAAATCGGCAACGAGCGAACAACTCGGAATGACCCCCATTGGCTTATGCTTGGGTCTACCAATAAGAACTGCTCTTCTTGTAGCTGGTAGAAAATACAGCTGTCAGCCTGTTAACATACCATACCCCATCCCTGCCAGGTAACCAGGCTGTTCACATACCACACCCCATTCCTGCCAGGTAACCAGGCTGTTCACATACCACACCCCATTCCTGCCAGGTAACCAGGCTGTTCACATACCACACCCCATTCCTGCCAGGTAACCAGGCTGTTCACATACCACACCCCATTCCTGCCAGGTAACCAGGCTGTTCACATACCACACCCCATTCCTGCCAGGTAACCAGGCTGTTCACATACCACACCCCATTCCTGCCAGGTAACCAGGCTGTTCACATACCACACCCCATTCCTGCCAGGTAACCAGGCTGTTCACATACCACACCCCATTCCTGCCAGGTAACCAGGCTGTTCACATACCACACCCCATTCCTGCCAGGTAACCAGGCTGTTCACATACCACACCCCATTCCTGCAAGGTAACCAGGCTGTTAACATACCACACCCCATTCCTGCCAGGTAATCAGGCTGTTAACATACCACCAGGGGTGTATCTTCCTATTGGCCAGGATGGCACTCGCCAGGGGCACCAGCCAAGGAGGGGCACCATCCAGAGGTGCCACCCGCGGGCAGTAGGTATTCACTTTTAGAGGCAGCAGCTATCCCCCCACCCCGTGTAGTTCCTCACCAGCAGGGATGCCCAGTAATGATCACAGTATGCAGCAGCGGCTGCTGGGAGGTGTAGTTTATGTAGAGTTTCTTGTGGTGCTGGACCCCGGCGCCAATTACAGTGACTGCTGCTGCTGCATTCTTTGATCATTAATGGGCATCCCTGCTGTTGAGGAACTACACGGGGGTGGGGGGATAGCTGTCGCCTCTAAAAGTGAATCTACCTAAAAGTGCTGCCTTAAATAGTAAAATCAACATGGGGGCATGTGCGTGTCTGGCACTGTGGGGGCATACGTGTGTCTGGCATTGTTGGGGCATATTTGTATCTGGAATTGTGGGGGCATATTTGTATCTGGCACTGTGGGGGCATATGTGTATCTGGCACTATACTCGGAGGCATTATGTGTAACTGGCACTGCACTACTGGGGTCATTATGTGTATCTGACACTATACTGGGGACATTGGCCCTCATTCCGAGTTGATCGGTCGCAATGCGAATGTAGCAGAGTTACACACGCTAAGCCGCCGCCTACTGGGAGTGTATCTTAGCTTCTTAAAAGTGCGACCGAAGTAATCGCAATATTGCGATCACAAACCTCGTAGCAGTTTTGGAGTAGCTTCAGACTTACTCTGCCTGTGCGATCAGTTCAGTGCTTGTCGTTCCTGGTTGACGTCACAAACACACCCAGCGTTCGCCCAGGCACTCCCACCGTTTCTCCGGCCACTCCTGCGTTTTTTCCGGAAACGGTAGCGTTTTCAGCCACACGCCCCTGAAACGCCGTGTTTCCGCCCAGTAACACCCATTTCCTGTCAATCACATTACGATCGCCGGAGCGATGAAAAAGCCGTGAGTAAAATTACTTTCTACATAGCAAAGTTACTTGGCGCAGTCGCAGTGCGAACATTGCGCATGCGTACTAAGCGGATTTTCATTGCGATGCGATGAAAAATACCGAGCGAACGACTCGGAATGAGGGCCATTATGTGTAATGAGAACTACTGTGGGTATTGTGTGTAAGGCTGCTAATTGTGTGTGCGCGCATGTGTAGGGGGTGTGATATATTTATAGTTTGATATCATAATATAAAATTGTGAGGCCACGTCCACTGTCCCAGGAGTGTGAACGCCTTCCCAGCTCTCAAAAGACCAAGAAAAAATAATTTACAATCTGTCTTCACGAGCACTCACTGACCTCGAGGAACAAGTCCTAAATAAAGGACTAGCTTTCGTCCCTACCAACAGGCACAACGATCTTAATTGGAACATCGAACTGCATCAGTTCTCAAGAACATTGAGACTACAAGAATTCTTCCAGAACTCCGAACCCTTACAACAAAATTCACCCCAACAGGTATTTCTGTCTAAGCGCAGCCCCTCCACCTTTGACCCGTCATCCTCCAAAGGCTCTATCAAAACATTCACGTGACTCATGGACGACTCCGTCCAGAAATTCGTTCAGGCACAACCAAAATTACATTACAATCTGAGCCGGCTAGAACATCAGGCCTTACGCAATCTGTCGGAATATCGTGACATCATTGTGCGCCCCGCCGATAAGGGGGGCACCATTGTCATTCAAAACTTAGACGACTATATGGCCGAGATTGACAGACAACTTGCCGATGGGGAGGTGTATCAATTATTGCCAGGTGATCCTACGATCCAGTACCAAACGGAAATACAGGACATCTTAAAGGCAGCACATCAGCAGGGGATTTTGGAGTCCAAACTCCTCAAAGCTCTCAGATGTTCTTCAACAAAGACGAATATAAGCGACATATTTTGACCTATATGCGCTATATCGACGATCTGTTCATCATTTGGACAGGGAGTGAGGAATTGCTGGGCCAGATGATTGAGGACATCAACCACCGTGACTCTACCATCAAGGTCACCCACCAGCATAGCCGCTCTACCATTCATTACTTGGATGTACTGGTAACACTTGAATCTGGCCAGTTACACACTGAGGTATATTCCAAGCCAACTGACAGGAATACCCTACTGCTAGCATCAAGTCACTATCCCAAACCCATCAAACGAGGTTTGCCTAAGTCCCAGATGATGAGGGTTGCAAGAATTGCGGACGATCCAGCTACCGCTGCCAAAGGTATCGATGCCACACTCGACAGGTTCTTATCTAGAGGCTATAGTTTGAACCTTTTGAAGCAACAAAAAGACGAAGTGTTAGCTATGAGTCGCAGCGAACTGCTACGTCCCAAAGTTCGTACCAATGAAGCAGTGATTCCATGGAAAATGGCTTTTACTACCTCTAGTCAAGTCGTCCAAAGAGCAAGTCGGGCCTTGTGGCCCATAGTAGCGACGGATAAAGAAACAACATGCTTCAGACAAAAACATCCTATGCCATGTTTCACAAGGGGCAAAAACATCAGAGATATGGTGGTCCATACGGACATCACGGGTTTCAAGCAAACCCAAGTGCAACCTCACTTTATGACAAAACCAGCAGGTTGCTACAAGTGCCCTAGGTGCACCACTTGCACCCACATGATCACCGGCAACTCCTTTAAACACCCACATAAGGACCGGAATTTCAAGATCAAACATACACTATCCTGTTTATCCACGCACGTGGTGTATATCATCATCTGTCCCTGTCACATGTATTATGTGGGGAAGACCACTCGCACCGTCCGGGAACGTATGGCTTTACATCGTTCATCCATCAATAAGGCACTTAAATCTAAGGTGGCTGATCAACCGGTGGCTCGCCACTTTCTTGCAGAGGGACATTCATTGGCCCAGCTCAAACATATTCTGATTGACCACATTCCCACCTCAATACGAGGGGGTGATCGTGACGGCCAGCTACTCAGATGTGAAAGTAGGTGGATCCACATCCTGAATACGGTATCCCCTTATGGAATGAATGAACGCCTCAACTGGAACGTCTTTGGAGGACATTAACCCCGCACAACGCAAGTTGAAGTTTATACTATTTCGTCCCCTGATCAAGTGGACTGCTACACTTGGTTTAGTAGTGACATTTCTCCATCTGTGTCATGCATGTGTTGTGTGCTATGGTGCCAGATCAATCTGGCCACTTAGTGTGTTTCCTTCCTTTTGTCTTCTTCTCTCTTCTTTCTTCATCTCTTATGGTTTACTTTATTACAGTTGACTTATACTTTTTCTTGTACAAGCACTCACATGACTGTTATATTAATGTGACTGTCTACGCTTTATTGTATACATATGCTTATAGCTTATTGTTTATCTGTACATTTTAACACTCTGTGACTTGTTCCCTTGTGTTCTGTGGCAGAGCGCTGCATGGAGGGCCGGGGAGATTAGTCAGCGGCTCCACAGATGCGGCCAGGCACTTAGACGCGTTGCCGTGACTACGGGACACGTCACCATGGTAACGTGAGTGGAAGCCGACTGACGTCACCGGAAGTGACGCATATGCAGCTGCGGCGGGCGGAAGCGGACGCCGGTCCCGGCTCTCCAGCGGCGCGATGGCTGTTCCTCTATTTAGGTAAGAAATATATGTTTGTCAGTCTTGTTAGCTATTCTCACCCAGTATTTCATGCCTGCCTTGAAAACGGTGCTTGCAGCACCGAAACGTCGACCTTGTCTAGGCATCTTGTAATTTCCTAACATGCTTCAGTAAAAAGCCCTATTTGAAACTGAGTGCCGCAGTCTCTACGTTTACTATCCACTATTTCTACTGAGGGCACCAAGGAGCAACTTTTTCCAGCACGGAGTGACGGTTCATACCAGTTATATATATATATATATATATATATATATATATATACAGTATATATATATATATATATATATATATAGGCACTACTGTGTGGCATAACGTGAATAATATGCATTACTGTGGTGTGTAATGTGAGTAAAGCACACTACTGTGGTGTAATTTGAATTGGGGTACTATTGAGTGGCCACGCCCAGGGCCGGTGCTAGGGTGTTCGGCGCCCCCCTGCAAACTATAAATTTGCGCCCTCACATATTTTACAAAGGGACAGTAAGCATTGAAAAAAGGGTGTGTGGTTTCACAAACAAGGGCGTGGCCACACAATAGTATCCCCATTTCTTGTATGCACATCACTGATCAAAAGTCACCAAATTTCCAGCAATATATACCAGTGCACCTGTGTATAATGCCCACATGTATATACCGCTGCACCTGTGTATAATGCCTACATGTATATACCGCTGCACCTGTGTATAATGCCCACATGTATATACTGCTGCGCCAGTGTATAATGTCCACATGTATATACCGCTGCACCTGTGTATAATGCCTACATGTATATACCGCTGCACCTGTGTATAATGCCCATATGTATATACCGCTGCACCTGTGTATAATGCCCACATGTATATACCAATGCACCTGTGTATAATGCCCACATGTATATACTGATGCACCTGTGTATAATGCCTACATGTATATACTGCTGCGCCAGTGTATAATGTCCACATGTATATACCGCTGCACCTGTGTATAATGCCCACATGTGTATATACTGCTGCACCTGTGTATAATGCCCACATGAACCCTTGGGTTCATAATGTGTGTGTGTGTGTGTCAGTGGCGGATCTTGCCACGGGCAAGCAGGACTTTTGCCCGGGGCGCCGCCATCCGGAGGGCGCCGGCGCCATCCGGATGGCGCCGCACCATGGCAAGATCCGCCACTGTCAGTGTGCACAGTGTGCACCCCAGCAGTGTCCCCCCGCTGTGCCCCCCCTCCCGCTGTGAGAAGGGAACCAGACGCTACGCGTCTGGTTTCCCTTCGTGGCGCTGGTCCTCCCCCGCTCTGAAGGAAATCAGACGCTAAGCGTCTAGTTTCCCTTCATGGAGAGGACCTTTGGTGTGCGGTGCGCGATGACGTCATCGCGCACCGCACAGCATTGTGGCACAGACGCTAGGGGTCATAATTGACCTCTAGTGCCTATGCTGTGCTATGGGAGAGACGTCATGACTGACGTCTCTCCCATAGATCCGAGGAGAAGAGCGGCGCCGGTCTGCAGGGTCTGGAAACAGGAGCGGGGTATAGTAAGTATACTTTTTCTATTTTCCCTTTCAGCCGCGCTACAAATGGGGGCGTGACTGACCACGCCCCCATACTAAGCCACGCCCCTAACTTTTGCCCGGGGCGCCACAAGGGCAAGAACCGGCCCCGGTGTGTGTGTGTGTGTGTGTATATCACTGAACCCTCCATCCCCTCCCCCAAATAATGAGTGTAAGGAGAATGAGCCACATCCTATGGGCTGATGGGATCCCGGCATTCATAATACCAACACCAGGATCCCGATGAGGAGAAGTCAGACAGGGGTGAGTGAGGGGTGTTTGGATCTCAAGACCTACTAGGGCCTCTCACAGCCCCATTGACCCCAGTAAATGGGCACATGCATTGTTGGGATGCAATCAATTTGCCGGAATCCCGACAGCTGACAATGGCGACAGCTGGAATTCCGGTGCACAGGGGCTATTTCCACTCGTTGGTGTCTACGACACCCATAGAGTGAGAATAGAACCTGTGGCAAGCGTCACGAGTCACTGAGCCCGCAAGGGGAATCGAAATGCTCTCCCAGTTGCTGGCATTCTGGCAGCCGGGATGCCGCTGTCGGGATCTTGACAGCTGGCATCCTGCCCGCCGGCAATAAGTATGTAGTCCGCATTGTCTATAGCAGGATGGTGTCAAATATGGAGGAGGCTAGATACAGCATACCTCCCAACTTCTATAGAGGGGAACTTGGGACACCCTCGCACGGTGAAGCCGCGCCTGGATGAAAAGGGGCACGGCTTATAGAAAATGGGTTGTGGCTTCGCTGGAGTATCGCGATCGCGAGCCAAACCCCATATTTCATCACCATGGGGGCATATCCAACACTCAGTGAGCTGCTGGCATGCCCCAAGTCCCTCTCGTCTCCGTGAATAGACGCTGCGCATGTGCACAGCGTCTATTCCCTGCTGCTCTGCTAAGCAGGGCAGAGAGTGCAGGAACCTCCCAACGCCCCCCTCCCCCACACCGCGGGACACTGCGGCCCGTGGGTGGGACAGCGGGACAGTCCCAAAAAAGTGGACTGTCTCGCGAAAATACGGACAGTTGGGAGGTATGCATACAAGTGTAAACCTCCCTGCATGGTCTCTAGATTCAAGTGGCCTAAGGTACCTTTTACGTCAGGGGGCGGAGCCACGAATTTAGAACCAACCCTCCCTGCATGCAGCAGCAGCAAATGCTGCACACTCTGCCCTGAGTAGGGAAATGAGGACTGGCAGCCATGGATTTAGTCCTCAGCCAGCCTCCAGACTGTGATGTTAACAAGCTGCAAGACCCCAGGGTGAGTGGTGGGCAGGCAAAGGGGAGTAAGATGGCACCAGAAAACTGCTTTGTTTTTATTGCTCCCCCCCCCCCCCCCCACACAAACACACACACATACTACACAAACACAGTCACACACACACATACTATACACAAGCGCTCTTTTTCCCCCTCTCCCGTTTACAGTACCTGACAAGTAGCAGAGTGAGTACTTCAATCAGTCCTGTCCCTCTCAGGCAGCCTTTTCTGTGTAGCCCCGCCCCCTCGCCGCCGTAAAGCCCCGCCCCCTTTTATGACGACCACTACTGCTGTCAAGTGAGGGAGGAGGACTGGAGGATTGAAGCTGTCGGCGCCGATGCCTGTCACACAGTGTGACAGGGCACAACAGCAGCAACAGCGGAGACAGGCGGGCGGCGCTGCAGCGGGGAAAGCAGAGCAGGGACAGCGCCTCTCCCAGGCAGGCGCCTCCCTGCTTTGCATCCCTTCGCTGAGCTGGTAACGCCGGGCCTGGCCACGCCCCTTTTTTGGCACACGTGCCTTCCCTATTTCAAATATGAAGGGGAAGGGGGCATCAGTCCTTTACTTTGCCAGGGGCGCTCGGACACCTAAATACACCCCTGCATACCACACCCTATTCCTGCCAGGTAACACCTGTTCTCCATTCCTTGGAGAACAGCTGCCTGTAAGATCACATTTTTTTCTTCAAGATTTAAACAACCAGGGACCTCGGTACTTGTCACGGTAGATATGATGCCGGCTAAGATTGCACTATCAATAACAGAGATGCAGAGCCTAAGGTACCAGTGGTATTCACCAGGGACCCCTGCAGGAAGATTTGGGTTTTGCTGCACTCAGGACCTAATACAGAGTTGTATGTAAATCAAACGTTTACGGGTCTGCACATGTGATATCACTTATAGCCCCCTGTCACATGCTGCGGAGTTAAGGGGGGCAGCAGGCATGGTTCTTCAAAACGGGGGTGTTTCGTCCCAATTTTGTAGGCGTGCTGGGTCCATTGTCTGCATCATCTTACACAGGCTTCCTGGACTCTGGTGTCCGGATCAGTCTGCGTAAGCTTCAGCTTAAGCAGAATGACCGCAGTTTTGCGATGGTCGCAAAGGTGATCTGAAGTTCAGATCCTGCAGATGCATGCAGTAGGCATCTATCTCCTACAGGGGACTCCTGCAGTATTTGCATTTTGTTTGCATGGAATTGCACAGCGGCATTGGATCTGGATTGGACCCGCAGCACGCAGGTTATGGTCCAATGATTTGGTTACTAGCGTGGCAGGCTGGAGAGTACTCTGTATGCAGGATGTGTTATACGGGGCAGACACGTCAAAGCAAATTGCGAATCTAAGTGGCTGCTCCACCATTCCACTTTTGAAAGTAGCTATGATTGCACATTTGCACAAGCTCTAAACATGGTGTAAGAGGCCCATCTAAAATCAGTTGGATCTCTGTGTATAAACAACACTGCTTTCCAAATATGTAGCCTACTTGTGAACACTCAGTTGTTGCCTAATTATGGGGGTCATTCTGAGTTGATCACTAGCTGCCGTTGTTCGCAGCGCAGCGATCAGGCTAAAAATCGGCACTTCTGCGATATGCGTATGCGCCTCAATGCGCACGCGCAACATACTTTCACTAAAGCCGATGCAGTTTCACACAAGGTCTAGCGACGCTCTGCTGATCGTAGTGTGATTGACAGGAAGTGGGTGTTTCTGGGAGGTAACTGACCGTTTTCGGGGAGTGTGTGTAAAAACGCAGGCGTGTCAGATACAAGCTCATGCGTGCCTGGAAAAACGCTGGCATGGCTGGCCGAACGCAGGGCATGTTTGTGACGTCAAAACAGGAACTGAATAGTCTGAAGTGATCGCAAGCGCTGAGTAGGTCTGGAGCTACTCACAAACTACACAATCTTTTTTTGTAGCGGCGCTGCGATCCTTTCATTCGCACTTCTGCTAAGCTAAGATACACTCCCAGAGGGCGGCGGCTTAGCGTTTGCACGGCTGCTAAAAGCAGCTAGCGAGCGAATAACTCGGAATGAGGACCAATATCCACTGCAGCCATTCAAAGTTATGAATGCCCGGATATGGATCAGGCATAGTGCAAAACAATCACAAGAACTACTGTACTAATGTACTGGAGTGGTGGTGCTACCTTGTAAAGACAAAACCATAAGCTTTCCAATAGATTAGGCTCATGTGCATGCCTAGAAAATCAGAGCTGGTTCACCAGGTCAACCCCATATGGTCGTCATGCATTAGGTGAACAGGTACAATAGGTCAAAATGGTCAATATGTCAACATGTAAAAGGTCAACGGTGCTTAAGGTGGGCAGATTCAAAATGTTGACAGGTACTAACGGTTGACGTGACAATGGTTCGACACAAGTGTTTTCAAATTTTTTATACTGTTTTTCAACTTCTTAGTCTTCCTATCCACATGGACTTTAATTGGGAATAGTAACCTGTGCCGAACACAGCGGTAGCGGAGCGAGGCACCTTGCCCGAAGTGTGGCAAGCAAAGTGGTACACTAATTGGGGTCATATGTGGTTTAAAAAGGTAAATGGCACCCAAAAAACAAACAAAAAAAACTAGAGATGTGCAGCAGGTACTTTTCGTGTTTTGTGTTTTGGTTTTGGAACTGGATCCCCGCTCTTATTTCAGATCTGGATTGGTTTTGCCAAAACAACCCTTTGGGGTTTTGGTTTTGGATCTGTATGATTTTTGAGGGGGGAAAAAACATAAAAACTGCTACAATCACAGATTTTGGTGGCAATTTTGATCCTTCGGTATTATTAACCTCAATAACATTCATTTCCAGTCTATTCTGAACACCTCACACCTCACAATATTGGTTTTAGGCCAAAAGGTTGCACCGAGTGCGCTGGATGACTAAGCTAAGCGACACAAGTGTGCGGCACAAACACCTGGCTCATCTAGGAGTGACACTGCAGTGTCAGACAGAGGGTACTTTTAAAAACTAGGCCCCAAACAGCACATGATGTAAAGAAAAAAAGAGGTGCACCGAGGGTTGCTGGATGACTAAGCAAAGCGACACAAGTGTGCGGCACAAACACCTGGCCCATCTAGGAGTGACACTGCAGTGTCAGACAGGATGGCACTTTTCAAAATTAGGTCCCAAACAGCTCATCATGCAAAGAAGAAAAAGAGGTGCAATGAGGTAGCTGGATGATTAAGCTAAGCAACACAAGTGTGTGGCACAAACACCTGGCCCATCTAGGAGTGGCACTGCAGTGTCAGACAGGATGGCACTTTTAAAAACTAGGCCCCAAACAGCACATCATGCAAAGAAGAAAAAGAGGTGCAATGAGGTAGCTGGATGGCTAAGCTAAGCGACACAAGTGTGCGGCACAAACACCTTGCCCATCTAGGAGTGGCACTGCAGTGTCAGACAGGATGGCACTTTTAAAAACTAGGCCCCAAACAGCACATGATGCAAAGAAAAAAAAGGTGCGCCAAGGTTGCTGGATGACTAAGCTAAGCGATACAAGTGTGCGGCACAAACACCTAGCCCATCTAGTAGTGGCACTGCAGTGTCAGACAGGATGGCACTTTTAAAAACTAGGCCCCAATCAGCTCATCATGCAAAGAAGAAAATGAGGTGTGATGAGGTAGCTGGCATGAAGTGGCTGAATGTCGAAAGCGGCCTGCAATTTTTCGGGCCACCAACAGCATCTCCTACACGCCGCTGTCATTTTTTTTGTTATTCTGCACCACCAAATTAATTGTATGTGCAAAATATGGGACTTGCTGGAATTTGCCCAGATATAATGCATGCACAATATTGGTGGACTTATGCGGCAGTACCCCCTGGACTTATACGGCAGTACCCCTTGACTTATACGGCAGCACCACTGGACTTATACGGCAGTACCACTGGACAGGACTTATACGGCAGTACCCCTGGACTTAAACGGCAGTACCCCTGTACTTATACGACAGTACCGCTGGACTTATATAGCAGTACCACTGGACTGGACTTATACAGCAATACCCCTGGACTTATATGGCAGTACCCCTGGACTTATACGGCAGTACCCATGGACTTATAAGGCAGTACAACTGGACTGGACTTTTATGGCAATACCCCTGGACTTACACGGCAGTACCCCTGGACTTATAAGGCAGCACCACTGGACTTATATGGCAGTACCACTGGACTGGACTTATATGGCAGTATCACTCGACTTATACGGCAGTACCCCTGGACTTATACGGCAGTACCACTGGACTGGACTTATACAGCAGTGCCACTGAACTTATATGGCAGTTCCCCTGGACTTATACAGCAGCACCACTGGACTTATATGGCTTTACCACTGGACTTATACGCAGTACCACTGGACTGGACTTATACGGCAGTATGCCTGGACTTATATGGCAGTACCCCTGGACTTATACGGCAGCAGCACTGGACTGGACTTATACGGCAGTACCCCTGGACATATACGGCAGCAGCACTGGACTTATGGCAGCACAGGACACCACCACTGGACTGATGCAGCAAAATACAGCACCCACTGGACTGGACTTATACAGCAGCAGCACTTGCCTTATGGCAGAACAGGTCACCACCACTGGACTGATGCAGCACAAGACACCACCACTGGACTGATGTAGCACAAGACAGCACTGGAATGACACAAAAGAGCAGGTTGCCACCCCACTCGCCACACCACTTTCCCCCACAGACACTGAGGAAGCACGTCCTCTCGCTACACTCTCCAGGACTGGAGTGAAAATGTCGGCGATGCACGGCTCCTTATATGGAATCCGACAGCGGGATGATGACGTTTTGCCTCATTCTGTTTTCCGAGTCTGGTGGGAAAACCCGAGCCGTACTCGGATCCGGGCTGTGGACGTGATGTTCGGTAGGGTTCGGTTCTCAGGGAACCGAACCCGCTCATCTCTAAATAAAAAACTTGTGTCAACCTTTTCTGTGTTGACCATTTCCATGTCAACCTTTTACCTCTGTCAACCTTTTGTACTTGTCTACCTTTTCAGATGTCCACCTTTTAACCCTGTCAGCCGATTGACTGTCAACTTAATTATGGTTGACCCAATGATCATCACTCATCTAGATCAGTGCAGAGTTTAAAAATCATTTGGTGTAGCTGAATTTAAGAAGCACATACTAATTTCAACTACATACAAACTGACTCGCTTAATTGAGCGCATAGAATATATATACATGGGTTGACTATTCCCTTGTGTTAGATACTTAGGAAGAGTTTAAAGGAGGGCATATTTAGTACAGTAATGGGCAGCGGCTGCTTTGTTGTGAATATTGCCCAGGGGGAAGGGTCAGCGGGTGTAGCCAAAACCAAGCTTTATGTGCATCATTAATATGCCCCAGACTCCCCTCATGCCTCTTTATAAACATCATCGACCTCTAATGCTAAATATATACCAGCTATGCCCCTTTATATGCCTAAGAGCCCCCTTCATGTCCCTTTATATGCCTCAGAGCGCCCTCAGTCATGCCTCCTTATATATACCAGCCTCAAAGCCTCCTCAGCCATGCTCCTTTATAGTTACAAGCCTCAGGATACCCTCAGTCATGTTTCTTTATACTGTATATGATATCTCATTTTTTTTTTTTTGGTCCAGCAAGGTGCTTTCTTCTAATATTCGAAAGGGGGCTCCCATAATAGGCAAGCCACAGGGCAGGATGAAGCATCAAAGGAGGCCGGCCAGTGACATCACCAGCATGACTGTAATTTCTGGACACCAGCCGCCCAGGACTGGGCAACCTCCAGAGTCCAGGCAGCACTGCTACTTTCTGGACTGTCCAAAGGAATTCTGGACAGGTGGCAACCCTACTATTTACCATGATGGAAATATGCTATTAAAAATAGGGTAAAACTGGCCAGAAGAAGCAAGAAAAAGGTTATCACTATGCAGCTGTTTAATTTCTAGGTGACATCTATGAAGCTGTTTCACTTAAATGATGGCTTCTCCACTGGAAAGACCTTTGCTAAATATGCACCCCTGGTGACCTAATAGCGAAATGTGCTCTAAAAGCAAATTAATGTATTCTTATCTGACATTTCCAAGGAGGGTTTGATTCATAAACATGGACAACAGGGATGAAAAAAAAATCACACATCAAAGCATTTTCATCTCCTTAGAAATCTGTGCTGGAATAAAATAAAAATATTTGCCTTCTAATAAACCATACTGTTCCGTACGCTTTGAAAGTTTGATTTCCTTTTCTATACAGTTAGAGCTACAAACATAATGAAGACCACAGGTATAGAAAAAGACAATACCTATAGGCCAATATTTCTGATTTCCCCTAACTTTGAAGAGCTTTACAATCCGACCACATGCTGCGTTCAAAAGGTTCCCTTTGTTGGTTGATCGAAAGATGCCATAACATACGGCAGAAAAGCAAGCGGCAGGAATCTGCCCAATAAGAAAAGATAAAATAACACATCTAGCATTTTACTCTGTGTGTTGCATCGGCTTTCATCCGCTGTCTATTTCGGAGCTCCACAAAGACGGGTGTAGGGGGGAGGGGAGCATATGGTCTGTCAAAGTTTGTCAAAGTGATATAACCCTTCCTCTACCATAAAGAGAGCATTGCTGAATATTTAATAATTTGCAGACAAAAAAGCATGAGAAAACAAAGTGGGATTAGACAATTCTAAGAACTGTACTTAAATAAACTTCTGCATTGAAAGAAACATTCTCCAGATAACAGAAATAGCTATGTATTATGGTGTGCCAACAGGGGTGCAACAAGGAATTGGCCCCATTCCAGCTTCAGCTTCCCACATACTGTAACACTTCTGTACATTGCAGCGTAAACTCTAAGTTTCTGAGGCACTGAGCCTGATTCAGGGTTACAGTACAAGCAGGATGAATCTTTGCCAGTAATCAGAGCATCTATATGGACACACCGCCCCCACCACCGGCTTGTTAAAGCAGCAGTCATCATTCAGTATCACCGTGGATTTGCTCCACCTGAGACCTGTTGCCAAGGGCGTAGCCAGAACTTTTTAGGCCCCATTGCAACCACTCTCATGCTTTCTAGAGATGCCTCGCCCCTCAACAGTTGTTCATTTTATGCCCCATAGTCAGGGGCGTAGGCAGAACTTTGTGGGCCCCCTAGCAACATATTGAAGGGGGCCCTGTTTCAGTGCTTCTAGAAAGACACCTCTCCACAACAGTTGTTAATTTTATGTCCTCTTGGTAGTGTCCGATTTTATTTTATGCCCCAAAGTTGTGCCCTATTTTATTTTCTGAACCATAGTAGTGCCCAAGTTCACATTATGTGACATTATAGGACTTACAGTACACATTATGCACCACAGTAACCCAGAGGCATCGGAGTAGGGGGGCAAGGGGGCAGCACTGCACAGAGAGTAGGGAGGAAAGTGAGATAAGGGGATAATTGATCGCAAGGAGGACATTGTCAGCATTCAGGGACAGTTTATGGTCTGTAGGATCAAAATGGCTACACCTCTTTGTGTTTGGAGGCAGCAAAAACTATAGAAGATCTAGGAAAAGAGTTTCCCCTGGAGGAATGGATGGGTTGAGGGAAACTGAGTCTCCTGCAGGAGTACAATATCTGTATGTGCAAAAATGTTTGGGAGTATTTAAACATTTAATGTTAAGTGATAATAAATGAAGTCACGTGACAATGAATGGGAGTACATGAGAGAAGCCAGAGAAATTCCATCTTCATAAGGACAATGGATATAGGGGTACCAAAAATAATGCAAACATACTGTAGAACATATCAAGATGGGAGAGACATAGGCCCGAGTTGATCGCTCGCTAGCTGTTTTTTGCAGTCGTGCGATTGCATAGTCGCTGCCCACCAGGGAGTGTATTTTAGCTGTGCAAGTGTGCGAACGCATGTGCAGCCTAGCGGTACAAAAAAACTTTGTGTGGTTTCTGAGTAGTCCAGGACTTACTCAGCTGCTGCGATTACTTCAGCCTGTCCGGGACCAGAATTGACATCAGGTACCCTCCCTGCAAATGCCTGGACATGCCTGTGTTTTTGCAAACACTCCCAGGAAACGGTCAGTTGACACCCACAAATGCCCTCTTCCTGTCAATCTCCTTGCGAACGCCTGTGCGAACAGATTCTTTGCACAATCCATCGCTGGGCAGCGATCTGCTTTGTACACGTGCGATGCGCCTGCGTAGTGATGGACATCGGAAGCCCACCATCAAATTACGGCTGGGCTTCAACCATTGAAACTTTCAATTCGATGGTAACTAACCATCGCATCAAAAATATTCAATGGTAAAAACTATTTATATGATTTGCGCATGCGCAAAAACCTTTGCAGCGTGGTTGACAGGGGTGGTATTGGGGCGTGACTAGGGGTGGGATTGGGACGTGACTAGGGCTGGGTTTGGGGCGTGACTAGGGACAGGTTTGCGGCGGAGCCTGGAGCAACAGACAAACTCTAGTAGTGTAAGTAGCAGCGCTGCTCTGCCTTGGACTGGAGGGTACACTATACCTGCCGCTGCTGAAGTGAGTCCAGTGTGTTACAGCCAGGCAGTAAGGAGGAGAGACACTGTCACTGCTGCACTGCTCTGCTATGTGAGTGACTGCTGCAGGGCCAAAGCTGCACTCTGGGGGTCATTCCGAGTTGTTCGCTCGCTAGCTGCTTTTAGCAGCATTGCACACGGTAGGCCGCCGCCCTCTGGCAGTGTCTCTTAGCTTAGCAGAATTGCGAACGAAAGATTAGCAGAATTGCGAAAATAAATTTCTTAGCAGTTTCTGAGTAGCTCCAGACTTACTCAGCCATTGCGATCAGTTCAGTCAGTTTCGTTCCTGGTTTGACGTCACAAACACACCCAGCGTTCGCCCAGACACTCCCCCGTTTCTTCAGACACTCCCGCGTTTTTCCCAGAAACGCCAGCGTTTTTTCGCACACGCCCAGAAAACGTCAAGTTTCCGCCCAGAAACACCCACTTCCTGTCAATCACAGTGCGATCACCAGAACGATGAAAAAACCTCGTTATGCCGTGAGTAAAATACCTAAGTTTTGTGTAAAATAACTAAGCGCATGCGCTCTGCGAACCTTGCGCATGCGCAGTAAGCGACTAATCGCAATATAGCGAAAATCGGCAACGAGCGAACAACTCGGAATGACCCCCTCTGATTGGCTCTCTGAGACAGTAAGAGCCAATCAGAGCTGCAAATGTGCCCTGTTGCCTAGCAGCAGCCTATAGATGGGAGGGAGTCAGGGCCACGTCTGAGGCAGGCAGAGAGTCAGAGACAGGCTTCAACGAACCCATGAAGACTCCATGAACAGAAACAGCAGCCAAGAAGGAGTTGGGGGAGGCATAGCTATCAAGATTTTTCTTTAAAAAGGCCACCATCGGAACACCATCAAATGATTATCATCAATGGTGGCAAACCATCGGAAGGCCACAATTCGAATTGAAAAAACACTACCATTGAATAACCCGGGTCAGTGTGCGGTGTCAAAGCGCCATGTCGGAAATCCCAGGTCACCTGACCCGGCAATTCAACCCGGGAATGCAGGGGATCCGGTTTGAAGATCGACAGTGTCTAGGTCGACAATGTTTAGGTCGACCACTATAGGTCGACAGTCACTAGGTCGACATGGATGGAAGGTCGACAGGGTTTCTAGGTCGACATGTGCTAGGTCGACAGGTCTAAAGGTCGACATGAGTTTTTCACATTTTTTTATTTTTTTGAATTTTTTCATACTTAACGATCTACGTGGACTACGATTGGAACGGTAAAGTGTGCCGAGCGAAGCGAAGGCACCATGCCCGAAGCATGGCGAGCGAAGCGAGCCATGCGAGGGGACGCGGTGCACTAATTTGGGATCCCGGTCACTCTACGAAGAAAACGACACAAAAAAAAAACAAAAACCCTCATGTCGACCTTTAGACCTGTCGACCTAGCACATGTCGACCTAGAAACCCTGTCGACCTTCCATCCATGTCGACCTAGTGACTGTCGACCTATAGTGGTCGACCTAAACATTGTCGACCTAGACACTGTCGATTTGATGAACCACACCCGAATAAAGCAGTGTTATACCCAAGTTGAATACCGGGTCAATGGCAACAACGGGCTCCTGGGTCGATGCGACCCGGGACCTGTTCACTACAACAGGGAGAGGTGGCACGGAGATGATCTCATCTCCCAGCGCCGTCCCTGCCCTCCGCTGCTATGGCAACCTGCCCGGCATATTGCCGGGTCGGGGAAGCCAGCAGCAGTGTCCAGTGCTGGATCCCACCCGGTGAGGACCCGTTTCAAATTCCCGGGTGCGATCCGGCATTGGCAGTGTGAGAATAGGATTGTAATTACCTGCCGGTAAATCCTTTTCTCGTAATCCGTAGAGGATGCTGGGGTCCACATTAGTACCATGGGGTATAGACAGGTCCACTAGGAGCCATTGGCACTTTAAGAGTTTAACAGTGTGGACTGGCTTCTCCCTCTATGCCTCCCTACCAGACTCAGTCTAGAAACTGTGCCCGAGGAGACGGACAACTTCGAGAGAAGGATTTTACACAGATAGTGGCGAGATTCACACCAGCTCACACATTCAAGGCAAACCAAGCTAACAAGCTTGAAAACTCAGCAACGGCTGAACAATTTTACTTAACCAAGTAACAAAACAGTATTTAACCAAGAACCAAGCAGTACTGAACTAAGTAACCACTGCAGGATCACGAAGCGCTGGGCGGGCGCCCAGCATCCACTATGGACTACGAGAAAAGGATTTACTGGTAGGTATTTCAAATCCTATTTTCTCTTACATGCTAGAGGATGCTGGGGTCCACATTAGTACCATGGGGGTGTACCAAAGCTCCCAGAATGGGAGGGAGAGCGCGGAGGCTCCTGCAGAACTGATTGACCAAACTTCAGGTCTTCAGAGGCCAAAGTATCGAACTTGTAAAACTTAGCAAACATGTTCGACTCAGACCAAGTAGCCGCTCAGCAAAGCTGTAAAGCCGAGACACCCCTGGCAGCCGCCCAGGAAGAACCCACCTTACGAGTAGAGTGGACCTTAACAGATGTTGGACACGACAATCCTGCCATAGAATATGCATGCTGGATAGTGAACCTGATCCAGCGAGAGATCATCTGTTTAGAAGCAGGACACCCAAGTTTCTTGGGATCATACAGGACAAACAGAAAGTCCGATTTTCTGTGACGAGCAGTCCTCGTCACATAGATTTTCAGAGCCCTTACAACATCCAAGGACTTTGATGAAACTGAGGAGTCAGTAGCAACTAGCACAATAGGTTGGTTGATATGAAATGCCGACACAACCTTCGGAAGGAACTGCTGACGTGTCCGGAGTTCAGCCCTATCTTCATGGAAAATCAAGTAGGGACTTTTACAAGACAAAGCCCCCAACTCCGACACAAGTGTAGCAGAAGCTAAGGCCAACAAAGTGACAGCCTTCCACGTGAGAAACTTGACCTCAACCTCCTGTAGAGGCTCGAACCAATCCGACTGGAGGAACTGTAACACCACCTTAAGACCCCAGGGTGCTGTAGGCGGCACAAAGGGAGGCTGGATGTGCAGAAGCCCTTTCAAGAAAGTCTGAACCTCAGGGAGGGAAGTGTTATGCACACCAGTGCCAGCAGGAATGTACTGGTGTCTGAGAGGGATGCAAAACAAATGAACTCACAGACAGACTGGGGAATATGACATTACATACATAGAAGGTGATAGGGTCACAAAGTAAACACAAAGTGAACAGAGAAGCCCAAAGGCTAAGAAACTGGGTGTCTCCCTAGTATTAGGAATGCTCAGATGGAAAGAAGCGAGATGTTGTGATTTAATACGTAGAGAACCCGAAATGCTGTTGCTAAGGGCAACAGCAAAACCCTAAAGGGTTACCAACGGGTGTGGCAGTAAACTCCTTGGTCAGAGATGGAATAATAGACACAAGGAGAGTCTCCACAATCCTAGTCCTCACTTGCAGTGCACCGGTTCTGCTTACTGCCACTAAACTGACACCTGAACACCTTGCACAGTGAGAAAGGATTTTGGCAGGCAAGTCTGAGAATACAGCCGCAAACTTGCTAGGTTCACAGAGTAGCAAAAGAACCCCAGCAGGTTAAACGACTGACTCCAGTCTTACTGCTAGGTCTGGATTGGCAGAGTGTAATACCAAATCCCAAGGCCTATTTGCAGTAAGCAACAAACAAATACAAAGTTTACACAGTACTAGCTAGCTTTCAGGAACTGACTAACCAACAAAGATTCAGCAGCATCTGCCTAACCTGAGAAGAGGGTTTATATAGCAGGTGCTGTCCACGCCCCACTCAGACCTCACAGACTGTGAGCACAAAAACCAGCACCGGATCCCCTGCCGTGCACAGAGCCTGTAACCACTGCACAGCAAAAGACCCGAACCGGAGTATCAGCTACGCTCAGGTTACTCCGCTAGCACTTGTCTCCCGGTTGCCATGACGACGTGGCAGCACAGAGCAGGAGACCCTAACAGGAAGCCAATTGTTTCTGGAATAAAATGGATAGGGCTGAAAGCTGGACCTTTACGGATCCCAACCTCAGGCCCATATCCACACCTGCTTGCAGGAAGAGGAGAAACTCCACCGTAGGAAACTTCTTGGACTTACAACAAGATACATACTTTTTCCATATGCGATGGTAACGCTTAGATGTTATTCCTTTCCTAGCCTGTATCAAGGTAGGAATAACCTTGTTAGGAATGCCCTTACGAGCTAATATCTGTCGCTCAATCTCCATGCCATCAAATGTAGCCGTGGTAAGTCTTGATAGGCGAACGGCCCCTGTTGCAGGAGGTCCTCTCGAAGACGAAGAAGCCTCGGATCTTCCAGCATTAACTCCAGAAGATCCGCGTACCAAGCCCTTCTTGGCCAGTCTGAAGCAATGAGGATCGCCTGAACTCTTGTTCTCTTTATGAGTTTTAGAATTCTTGGGGTGAGTGGAATTGGAGGGAACACATACACTGACTTGAACACCCACAGAGTTATCAGAGCGTCCACCGCCACTGCTTGTGGATCTCTTGACCTGGAACAGTACCTCTGAAGCTTCTTGTTGAGACGGGAGGCCATCATGTCTATTTGAGGTACGTCCAAAAGACTTGTCACCTCTGTGAACACCTCCGGATGGAGGCCCCACTCTCCCGGATGGAGATCGTGTCTGCTGAGGAAGTCCGCTTCCCAGTTGTCCACTCCTGGAAGAAATATTGCTAACAACACCACTGCGTGCTTTTCCACCCAGAGAAGGATTCTTGTTACTTCTGACATAGCAGCTCTGCTCTTTGTTCCTCCCTGTCAGTTTATGTCAATTATTACCTTTAAACATAAAGCTATATACTATTACGGACCACGTACGCTATTTGTGCACTGAGTACCGTAGGGGTACGCACTTAGCGTATCAGGCGCTAGGCCGTGGGCGCGACGCACGAGCGACACGTACGCTCACAGATTCACGCTTCGTACCAAGCACGCTATAGGCGTACCGAGTACCGTACTGCTACACTATTTGCGTAGCAGACGCTGCGCCGTGAGAAAGAAACACGAGTGGCGCAGACGCTCACAGAATGATATACAGTAAACCTTGTTAACTAAACACAGTAAGAATATGCTTATACTCTAAACCTTAATAATCAAATACTGTAATGATGTAACGCTTAAAATCTTTAACAATGTGTATGCTGTTTGAGCGATTAAGACGCTAAGAGAGCCCTTTGCAGGAAAGTGAAAACACAACACCGGGTTTGGTTAAAAACCACAGCAGCTATAACACTGCCGTAGATTATTCAGAGAAAAAGGGAAGAACAGTACAAATTATACACTACAAGCTAACACAGAAATCTAACAGAATAACAGAGAATAAAATGAACAATGGCGAACAATGGCTATAGAGAATATACATACGTGGGGAATCTTTCACAAGCGCGACCTGGAGTCCAGTCCTCAGCTGTTCAGGTAGAAAGCCTTCAGAGACATCAGGCTGGCCAGGCAATAGTGGTCTTTATATACACAACATACATTCACAATACAATGGTCCCTGTAATCTCATTGTTCATTGGACACAGAGATGTGTCTCTACATTACAGCAAAGGTCATAGGTGGATTTGAACAGGTGGGCTGTGTCTTTCCCCAACTGCTCTGGTGGGAGGTATCTTCAGGATTCCCGCCGCATGTGTAATTTACAGCAAATACAGTTAATGTTCATAATCTACTTCTGTACATAACTATACGCAGGAACGAGCGATCCTTTCCTAACTAACATCGGAATGTTACCCTTAAAATACCCTACAGCTGGATACTAGACACCACCTTTCAACCTTTATCTGTCCCTTCCTATCATGCAAAGAGGAATCTCTCTGTTCAGGAACAGTTTAAACTAATCATACTCGCTGACATGGTCTAGGGGAATATTAACTACAAAATGCACTATTTGGGTTAAATATGCTACGATCGAGTCGCACGCTACAAGCTCACAAACTCCGCTGTAAATACACATCGTATGCGCACGAGACGCTGGTGCGTCCCCTACGCAACCTGCTGGGATGTGTACGCACGGGGGACTGAGTGCACGGGCAGCGCGCGTGTGCATGAGGGGTTAGTACAAGGCATATGCATCATGATATTTTTCGACTTTGACAGTCCACCCTTTGGCAGTCAACAATAACTGCCACTATCTAAACAATTAAGCAGAAAAATATATAATACCGTGAAATACCTATAAATGATTGGGTGTAGGGAGGAGAGGAGAAGGTGGGAAATGTATGACCTAGTGGGATAGTAAAAGCATGTATGTATGAAATTTATGTCTGAGGGGTCATGTATCATCGTGCCGTACATGTTCTAAATAAGCTTCGAGGTATTGCGAAGTATACATTAAATCCTTCTTATCCCGTATTAAGGGCCTGTAAGTGGGCTAACAAACTCTACCGAGCTCTTTTCGGCTTTTAGTTCCAACAAATGGGGTGCACATTAGTTGATGATACATGGAGGGGGAAAACATGTGAGTGCTAATACATGTACCTATATCACCTGTCGACTATGTGTGTCACTACCTGAAGATCGTAGAGATGAAGATAAGAAACATGTGTTATAAATACATTCATATAGTAATGTGTGTGATTGTCCTTGGGCATCTGTTGAAGTCTTGTCCGGATGGCTGTATCTTTGCTGTAAGTGGTAAGCAAAGTTTTTCAAGTGTCCATAGAAAGTTAAAGTCTCTAAAGTGTCTCGCAAAGTCTGTGAAAAAGTTCATCAAAGGTCTGTAGAACTGTTCATCAAAGGTCTGTAGAAGTGTGCATCAAAATCTTCTTCCGAGTGGATGTCTTTTACCTTGGAGAAAAACAAAGGAGAAACGGGTGAAAGAAACGGACCGTGGAATCACGTCTTATCACAACATTGTCTCGATTGATGGGTCATAAATTAAACCAGTTGTTGTAACAATGCCCTCGCTCCTCAAACTCATCAATTTGGTACTGCGCTTGCAATGCATTAAAATCCGAACACATCTAAATATCAAACCAATCATTATGACAACTCCCAGGATACACAAGAGAAATTTCCCTACATTCACAATAACATTTTGAGCCCATTCTCCTGTTATGTATGGTGGTGGTGTTGCTGTTGCTACCAGTTTCCTGCTAGGGTTGGAACCAGCTGCTTGAGCTAATCCCCGTTGTATCTCACCCTCCTGTTGCCATAACTGTAAATAATCATAATGTCTAATCCGTTGCTTTCCGGATTTTATCAGACATATCCTTCTCATTAGATTTTGCAACACCTCAGGATTAAAACTGCCTACCCTAGGGAACGGTTCCCTATCGTCCACAGTCATACGTTCCCACTCATTGCATAAGACCTCTGCGTGTGATCCATATTTCTCACACATTATGTACCTCGCCGACCCTTTGGGCCGACAAATATCAACGTGAACCCTTGTTGATCGTCCCTTACTTGAGCAACTGGCCCCCATTCTTTGCAGGTATTGCCTTCTCAGCTAATCCTTACAAAAACCAAATTACTCAGTGGTAAGGCGACGGTGAAAGTTCTCCGAGCGCTTTCACCCACTCACGCCCCTATTGGCCAATACACCAAATACTGTGCCCAATGCCGGTCGTACCCAACCTCGGGCTCCTGTGTAACCTCTATTTACTGAGAGCGTGTGGGAGTATGCTACCCATCCCAGTAAATATCAGTTGTTGGAGATTTCCTGAGTGAACAGCGAAACTCCCTTAAAATAAAAAAACTATTACACAAATCATGTCACGTGTACAATTAGCGTCTATGATCCCGCAAATTGAGTGCGTATCAAGGTGAACTAACTAATGCACACAGTAACATGCGGTACAGTCGCACTGCGTATAAGTAACTATTACTTATCCGCCGAACGACCAGCAGAATCGATTGTTTAGGCTGCGAAACCTCTGCCGGAGCGTATTCTCAAAACGTGCCTATATGGGTACTACGCAAACCCCCGGGGCTGCGCTCTCTACCTCTGACCTTTCTCAGGCCAGGGTTTTCAGAACTTCGCTAGGCCTGGTAAGCGGATTTCTGACTTCGCCGACCTTTTGGTCTGCTGTAATACTAATTGCTCCTTTATACCTTATACAATGTTAACGTGAGAAAGCCACTCCCACGCCACCAAGTGTCCACTCACCTGATGTGGTCTCCGACGGGATCTCGAATTCTGGGTTCACAAAACCAATATTTGCACACTCACTCTTGCTCACTCATATACACTTTGATTTTTCTGTACAGAAAATTACTTTCATTCAGGTGAAACAGGCTAACCCCAGAGGTGTCACAATAAGAGAAGGTTCTTTTAAACTAAAATTTTGGAAACTGAACAAATTTGTGCTATTATCGCGTGGCTACCGTATCGCCTAAACTAAAACAATGCTATCGTGTGATTTGTATTTAGTGGGCGTATCTGTACGCACGTTGCGTAATATACGCCACGTGTGTAGGCCTTTGCGTTGCGTACGCAGTCTCGCACGCGGTCCGAGACACGTGTACAAAGGCCGGATACGTCCGCAGTAACATAAATAACACGCTTCTATAAATGCAAACGATATTTAACTATAATCGCTTACCAAGCACCACACAGTATCTCCTGTATAAACCTTTATAACTGGGTCAGGCTGCGTGTGTGTTTTACAATTACTCCCTTAAAATATTACTCTTTACTTTTAACTAAATAGCAACAAATTTCCCAGCACGTGATCAATGCTAATGGCAAACAAAAGGGTAGATATGCGAAAATACACAAATGAAATACAAGTGTGTGCATGTGTTACGTGTGCTGCGTGCACAGTTGGCACCCAACAGAAATTTAACAGATTTAAAAAAACAATAGCTTTACGTTCTTACCTTTCGGATCCCACCAGCATCCCTTCAAACCAAGCGGAGCAGACGCTTTTCTAATCAGCACTAATGTATCCCCGACCACAAAATGGCTAACAGGGGATACTACCTTCCCGCCCTTTGCTGATAGATAAAAGTCTGCCTTGTCCTGCTAGGCTGCGGATATGAGGAGAACCGGACGATGCCCCAATTGATAATGTCAATTATTACCTTTAAACATAAAGCTATATACTATTACGGACCACGTACGCTATTTGTGCACTGAGTACCGTAGGGGTACGCACTTAGCGTATCAGACGCTAGGCCGTGGGCGCGACGCACGAGCGACACGTACGCTCACAGATTCACGCTTCGTACCAAGCACGCTATAGGCGTACCGAGTACCGTACTGCTACGCTATTTGCGTAGCAGACGCTGCGCCGTGAGAATGAAACACGAGCGGCGCAGACGCTCACAGAATGATATACAGTAAACCTTGTTAACTAAACACAGTAAGAATATGCTTATACTCTAAACCTTAATAATCAAATACTGTAACGATGTAACGCTTAAAACCTTTAACAATGGAGGTCATTCCGAGTTGTTCGCTCGGTAAAAATCTTCGCATCGCAGCGATTTTCCGCTTAATGCGCATGCGCAATGTCCGCACTGCGACTGCGCCAAGTAAATTTGCTATGCACTTAGGATTTTTACTCACGGCTTTTTCATCGTTCTGGCGATCGTAATGTGATTGACAGGAAATGGGTGTTACTGGGCGGAAACAGGCCGTTTTATGGGCGTGTGGGAAAAAACGCTACCGTTTCCGGAAAAAACGCAGGAGTGGCCGGAGAAACGGAGGAGTGTCTGAGCGAACGCTGGGTGTGTTTGTGACGTCAAACCAGGAACGACAAGCACTGAACTGATCGCAGATGCCGAGTAAGTCTGGAGCTACTCAGAAACTGCTACGAGGTGTGTAATCGCAATATTGCGAATACATCGTTCGCAAGTTTAAGATGCTAAGATTCACTCCCAGTAGGCGGCGGCTTAGCGTGAGCAACTCTGCTAAAATCGCCTTGCGAGCGAACAACTCGGAATGACCTCCAATGTGTATGTTGTTTGAGCGATTAAGACGCTAAGAGAGCCCTTTGCAGGAAAGTGAAAACACAACACCGGGTTTGGTTAAAAACCACAGCAGCTCTAACACTGCCGTGGATTATTCAGAGAAAAAGGAAAGAACAGTACAAATTATACACTACAAGCTAACACAGAAATCTAACAGAATAACAGAGAATAAAATGAACAATGGCGAACAATGGCTACAAAGAATATACATACGTGGGGAATCTTTCACAAGCGCGACCTGGAGTCCAGTCCTCAGCTGTTCAGGTAGAAAGCCTTCAGAGACATCAGGCTGGCCAGGCAACAGTGGTCTTTATATACACAACATACATTCACAATACAATGGTCCCTGTAATCTCATTGTTCATTGGACACAGAGATGTGTCTCTACATTACAGCAAAGGTCATAGGTGGATTTGAACAGGTGGGCTGTGTCTTTCCCCAACTGCTCTGGTGGGAGGTATCCTCAGGATTCCCGCCGCATGTGTAATTTACAGCAAATACAGTTAATGTTCATAATCTACTTCTGTACATAACTATACGCAGGAGCGAGCGATCCTTTCCTAACTAACATCGGAATGTTACCCTTAAAATACCCTACAGCTGGATACTAGACACCACCTTTCAACCTTTATCTGACCCTTCCTATCATGCAAAGAGGAATCTCTCTGTTCAGGAACAGTTTAAACTAATCATACTCGCTGACTAGGGGAATATTAACTACAAAATGCACTATTTGGGTTAAATATGCTACGATCGAGTCGCACGCTACATGCTCACAAACTCCGCCGTAAATGCACATCGTATGCGCACGAGACGCTGGTGCGTCCCCTACGCAACCTGCGGGGATGTGTACGCACGGGGGACTGAGTGCACGAGCAGCGCGCATGTGCATGAGGGGTTAGTACAAGGCATATGCATCATGATATTTTTCGACTTTGACACTTGTCACCTCTGTGAACACCTCCGGATGGAGGCCCCACTCTCCCGGATGGAGATCGTTTCTGCTGAGGAAGTCCGCTTCCCTGTTGTCCACTCCTTGAAGGAATATTGCTAACAACACCACTGCGTGCTTTTCCGCCCAGAGAAGGATTCTTGTTACTTCTGACATAGCAGCTCTGCTCTTTGTTCCTCCCTGTCAGTTTATGTAGGCCACCATCGTTACATTGTCTGACTGTACTTGAATGGCCTGATGTTGCAGAAGGTGTTCCGCTTGAAGAAGACCATTGTACATGGCTCGTAGTTCCAGAATGTTTATTGGTAGAATGGATTCCAGACCTGACCACCTTCCTTGGAAGGTTTCCCCCTGAGTGACTGCGCCCCAACCCCTGAGGCTTGCATCTGTGGTTAGAAGGATCCATTTCCCCGAACCTGCGGCCTTTCAGAAGGTGAGGCATTTGCAGCCACCAGAGAAGTGAAATCCTTGCTTTCGGCGACAGACGTATCCTCTGCAGAAGGTGTTCCGCTTGAAGAAGACCATTGTACATGGCTCGTAGTTCCAGAATGTTTATTGGAAGAATGGATTCCAGACCTGACCACCTTCCTTGGAAGGTTTCCCCCTGAGTGACTGCGCCCCAACCCCTGAGGCTTGCATCTGTGGTTAGAAGGATCCATTTCCCCGAACCTGCGGCCTTCCAGAAGGTGAGGCATTTGCAGCCACCAGAGAAGTGAAATCCTTGCTTTCGGCGACAGACGTATCCTCTGGTGCATGTTTAGGTGAGATCCCGACCACTTGTCTAGGAGATCCAGTTGGAAGGACCTTGCATGAAATCTTCCGTACTGAAGAGCCTCATAGGCGGCAACCATCTTCCCCAGAAGGCAAATGCACTGATGAACCGATACCCGGGCGGGGGTCCCGGCAGTCGGGGAAAGGGGTCCCAGTGTGTGGTTCGGGTTTTTCGGTTTGTTTTTTTGCCAAGTACGTGGATTACAAGCTCAGAAGAGGACAGATCTACACTGGATTTTTGTGAGTATAATTTTATTTTCAGGTAACCCATGGATTCTACTTGGAGAAGTGGACCGACCCTCGTGTGAACATAGGTAAGTATGTGTGAATGTAGGTGTGCATGTATGTAATAAAGTTGTACTTTCAAGGTGTGTGAGTTCTGTTTTTATTTGGGTATTTTTTTTGTAGTAGTACTACAGGTACCAGCGGGCCCGTTTTTCCACTGCATGCTGGTACTTGTGGTTCTCCAAGTACCAGCTTGCGGGGGAGGCTTGCTGGGACTTGTAGTACTGCTACAAAAAAAAACAATATTCTATTTTTTTTCCACAAGGCTATCAGCCCCCCATCCGCAGCCCTTGGATGGGGGGTACAGCCTCGGGCTTCACCCCTGGCCCTTGAGTGGCTGGAGGGGGGACCCCTTGAGTTAAGGGGTCCCCACTCCTCCAGGGTACCCCGGCCAGGGGTGACTTGTTAGTGATTTAATGCCAGGGCCGCAGGGACCTATATAAAAGTGTCCCCCGGCTATGGCATTATCTCTCTGACTGGTGGAGCCCGGTGCTGGCTCAAAAAATACGGGGAACCCCAACGCTTTTTGTCCCCCGTATTTTTGGCACCAGGACCAGGCGCAGAGCCCGGTGCTGGTTGTTAAAATATGGGGGAACCCCTGTCAATTTTTCCCCCATATTTTTGCAACCGGGACCGGCTCAAAGAGCCCGAGGCTGGTTATGCTTAGGAGGGGGAACCCCCGCAAATTTCCCCCCCCAGTTTTTACATTAAACAGACCCTTTCCCATAGATAACCATGCACAGATCTCACTGATCCGTGCATGGTTATCCAAACTCGACTGGAAAAAGCAGGTCTATTTTTTTGCTGCTTTTTTTAACGATTCGCAAAAAAATACACCCGCACTTGAGCACTCAGAGACTAACACCCAAATACGAATGAATAGTGAATACCCGTGTTGAAGGAAATAACAGCCGCGTTTGAACGATGGTCTATTCATTCGTATTTCTGAACTTTGTCATTCAAACCATTATGAATAGTCCAAACACTGCCGAGATTTGTGCTTAGTGAATTCCCGTGTTGGGACTTAGAAAAAAAATCACAAATCGGACAAACTCGATTTTTTTGTAAATTTTGGCCCATGTTCCTTGAGCAGATGAGTCGTGAGAGCAATGGACTGCAACAACTTCTCCCTGGACAAGGCTGCAAGGATGGGGAGTTTCTCCACATTTAATGACAGACATACCAGGAGGATGGGTTTTCTCAAAAAATGGGATAACCCTATAGATATTGAATGTGTGAATGTAAACAATCATTTGAAAGATGAATTTTATAAGTTAGAGGATCTCATGAGATCCGAAACTAAGCACTGGCTTGATGGGACTAACTTACGGAAGTACGTAGACAAAAATATGATACCTAAAGGCCTTAGGTTATTCAAACCCTCTATTTTTAATGGTAATAGGGAATTTGAGGAACTTTGGGAGAAGGCCCTAGATAAGTGTTCCCTTAGCCTTATGGAACTTGTGATTTCCTATAGAGATCAAAAGACTAGGGAAGTAGAGGCGGAGATAGAAGCCCTTAAAAATAAATTAGAACCTCACAGCAACACTAAGGAATATAAAGAGAGGGACCAGCTGGTCATGGAAAGGATGACCAAATTTGAACAGTTGGTGGTAGATAATAAGTGTAAAAAATTTCAGAGAGATTTAGAAGATTACAACACTGGACATGTTAGAAGTTATAGGACTCTCAATCGAGAAAGAAATAGAGAACGTGCCCCTAGTGAGAGAGAAGGAAAATCTCGGGGGACTTTCAGACCTCGATATACTAAATCTCAAGTAACAAGAAATGATAATTTTGATCATAGATCCCCCCGAATAACTAAGGAAAGGAATGGTCCTGTAGACCGAATTGATCCTACTCCTAATTTAGGAGCTAGACCACGCGAGTCTAGATTGGACCAACAACAGATTTCCAAAAACTCTGAGGTTTTTTTAGAACAGAGACAGGAAAAAAGACGAGGACCGTCCCCCAGAAACAACTGGGGGGTACAAACTCCAAAAAGAAGACGATCAAGAAGTTTCGAGGGTGCAGAGGGGGGAAAAAGGAGACAGCCAAGAGGGTGGGATTAACAACTAAAACTAGAACTCCCACCAATATCTTTGATTTATCCACAAGGAAACTTACTGTAACTGAAAAATCACTTTTAACGAAGGGTCTAAGCTATGCACCCACGAGTACCCCCAATATGTTTAATCTTTTTGCAGAACTTAATCGTTTTGTCCGTACATTGTGCAGGAAGCGCTACTTTATACAACGCAACATGCACAGACATAATGAGGAGGGTCTGGCTATCACCTTAGACTCAGGGGACGGCCCAGCCCTCCATATTCTACAACAATTACTTGATGAAAACCCCAGTGTTACTATTGATACCCCTAATAAAGTGTTTGATATAAATAAGAGTGCGTTTAGACGCAAATCAGAGTTCTATCCTCTCACATACAAGAGCAATATGATAGAATGCTTCTACAAAACTACTCTGGATGATCTAAATAAACTTTGCCAACAAGGGAAGTTAAAAACTAATAATAAAAAATCTAGGATGAATCTTAATAAATGGGAACGCAAAGCCTTGCAGAATCTTACCAAAGACACTACTTTGATTTTTATGGAGGCTGACAAGGGGGGCGGATTGGTTGTGCAGGATAGGAGGGATTATATTGTTGAAGCCAATAGACAATTGGAGAATAAAGAATTTTACATAAAGCTAACTAATGATCCGACATTAAATTATTTGAGAGAACTACAACACCTTTTAGATGACGCCCTGGCTGATGGAGTTATCTCCAAAGATGAATTTAATTTTTTGTTTACTAGACACCCCACAGTCCCAATATACTATCACCTCCCCAAAATACACAAGTCCCTTGTTTCACCTCCCGGGCGTCCCATTATCTCTGGTATAGGTTCCCTTTCCTCCAATTTATCCTTTTACGTTGATTCTTTTTTACAGCCCCGTGTCTCGACTTTGAGGTCACACATCAAAGACACAACACACTTTCTCCAATTGCTACAGGGCTTTGTTTGGAAAGAGACATACGCTTTTATGACCCTTGATGTTCAAAGCCTATATACCAATATTCCACACGACTTGGGTCGTGAGGCTATAGCTACTAGATTAAATGCTGATGGTGACCTCACAGCGAGACACGGGACTTTTCTGTTGGATGCTATTTCCTTTATTCTCCAACACAACTATTTCCTATTTTTGGACACTTATTATTTACAGGTGATGGGAACGGCCATGGGGACCAGATTTGCGCCCAGTTATGCCAACCTGTACATGGGTGTGTTCGAGGACATCCATGTGTGGGGTGGAGACTTTGGCGCGAGTCTGGTCCTCTATGGCCGTTATATTGACGATCTTTTTATTATTTGGGATGGGGATTACACTTCAGCACAACAATTTGTTTCTAGTCTTAATTCCAACCATTTTAATTTACAGTTTACTCATACTTATCACCCTTTCACCATTAATTTTTTGGACATAACTCTAGAAGCCAGAGAAGGCAGGATTTATACTTCAAATTATATCAAGGAGGTTTCCACCAACTCCTACCTGCACTACCGCAGCGCCCACTATCCCCCGTGGAAGAGGAACATCCCTAGAGGACAGTTCCTACGCCTTCGGCGAAATTGTACAGATAAGGCAAAATATATAGAACAAGCAGAATCTATGGTAGAAGCATTCACTCTAAGAGGTTATCCACGGTCCCCATTAGAGAGAACCATGAGAGAAGTGGCCGACCTAGATAGAGATAATTTACTTTGCCCAAGGGAACCAACTGTTGAAAATGAAAATAAAGATAACATTAAAAGTAAAAATATCAATAAGACCAGGTCAGATTTTTCCAATGACCAACAGGACAACTTAGCTTTTATATCTACATATAATAGGGACAGTATGCAAATTAAGAAAATAATCTAAAAAACTTTGGTATATTAAGTCAAGATAATATACTTAGAGCATACTTACCTTTAAAACCCAAATTTATTTTTAAGAAAAACCGTTCATTCAAGAATATTCTTGCACCTAGTTTTCTGAAAGAGATACCTATAGCCCCACAAGAGGGTACAACACAAGACATTTGGTTACCCACCAGACCAAAAGGTTTTTATCGTTGTGGGGCTACCAAATGCACAACATGTAAACATATCCCTAGAAGAACTACTCATATTACCGTTGATAATGGAGAAAAATATAGTCTGGTTAGCTTTATGAACTGTGACACAAACTATATAATTTACCTTCTCACTTGTGGTTGTAATCAGAAGTATGTGGGACGTACCACTCGGAGCATTAAGGTTCGCTTCATGGAACATCGCCGCAATATTATTAATAAATTACCCACCCATAGTGTCTCTCGACATTTTAGGGACAAGCATGGTGGTGATCCCAGCTCTCTTGGCTTAATAGCAATTGAACATATTATAATGACCAAAAGAGGAGGGGATCGTTATAAAACATTCTGCAAACAAGAACTGTATTGGATGTATAGGTTGGATACCATTCATCCATCTGGATTGAATGAGGCGGTGGAGCTTAATTCCATACTATAATGTCGACTCTCCGGGTGCCCCATTTTTATTTAAATTTTTATTTATATTTTTCTCCCTGATCTACCTACATCCTCCGAATTCCCTCCCTACCTCCCATTCCCTCCTTCCCAACTCCCATTCAAGTATTTCATGTAAATCAATGATTGGTTGCATTCTGGAGTTAATAATTAATAGCAAGGTGATGTTTATAGACAGTTTGTTCTCTATAGAAGATTACCTTTATGGGGACGAGTGTCCATTTCACATTTTTCATTGGTTTTTCATTGTTATTTTTTTATATAAAAATAAAAAATAAAAAATGAAAAATAAAAAATTATTTTATTATTTCTAAAAAAATTATTTTATTATTTCTGAATACATCCTTATTTTATTATTATATATACAGTTATCTCTATGTATGTATTGTTTATTAAATTATACATAGTTGCTGCAATATTATAGACCAAACTGTCTGAATATTATCGAAAGAGAATACAGTGGTGTCTGATGAGACACAAATATATACTGTTTTATATTAATCATTTTATATTGTCATTTTGTTTTATTTTTATTACTTTTTAATGACATAGTGTTTATCTTTCTTCTTTTTTTCTGATATGTAACAAAATATGCCTTAATCTAAGCCAGTTGCTGTATCATTGGAGATTGATTTAAGTGAGTTTCATTATATCAACTGAATAGTGTATTTCTCAAATTCCCACTATACTAATACAGAAGTGCTCGGCTGATAGTAGGTTGTCCTGGCGACACTTGTTGCAGACCGTCGCCATGGCAAATATAGCGTAACGACGTGCATTAACAACGAGACTTCCGGGGACATTTTGGTGCTAGTTACCGCGTCCCCGGCAGCGTACTAGTGACGTCAGCACGTCACCATGAGAACCGCCACACACCTCACTTCCCGAGGCGCGGATGTATGGCGTGACGGTACTTGTGTACTGCCCGCGTCTACACACACAGGGAGTCAATAGGTTGGGGCCCCGTCACGACATCACCACGCCTCTGGTTCAATATTCGCGGGGTTTAGGACGGAGGAGGGGGGCGTTCCCCGAGCTTCAGTTACGAGTGGAAACTATGGAACATATTCCACTTCTCATGCTAATATTTTTAGTTTATTAGCCTTCAATTATCATTCCAGGTTTTCTGGAAATTCAACTTGGAATTACTCATCAGTGGTCATGTGACTGGCTTTTATTATAACAATATTAAATAATGTTATTCAATTTTAAGCAAAACAACTTATAAAACATGTATCAGTATAATCATTAATTATTAATTCACTACACCTCCAATGTCTGTCATTAATTTGGTCATTTAGTGCTAACAGGTGGTCACAATCAATCACACATGCTAATGAGCAACCATATTGGTAGGGTATATAAACCACTATCTAGCAGGACTTCCAGCACCTTGAAAAAGTTGTTTGTATACAACGAAACGCGTCGGTGGGACTTTCCTGCTTGTGTATACTCCCACATCTCTTGGAATCCTTGGACCTGGACCAAGTCTCCGTTGAAAATTTCCATCGGATATAAGGACATTCCTATTCCATCGTGGAAAGCCATCATCTACCATCCGCCGAGGAACAGCACTTTGCGGACGCAGATTCGCCTAATTGCCTCGAGACACGTTGGTGGTAACTATTCAATCCACGAATAGGACATTGAACCTTATTAATCAAGGGGACTCTTATAGGAACAGGTCCATTTTCTGCCAAACTTTCCATAAGGATAACATACTATTGGGAGTTACACAATTTCTTTTATTTAAGTGTTTCTATGTGGTATTAACCACCAGTATGTATTGCTTTTTACAATTTTTACTCGTATAATAAATTGTGATTTAATTGTGACACACCTTTGCACTTTGTGACCATTTAGCGCTAATATCTTTTTTATTGTTCATATCATTAGGGGTCTGACCAACCCCGGTTTATATACAGCTGCTGTGGTGAACCTCGCATCAAGCGCCTGGGAGTAGTAATACCTTAGGGTATTTCTTTATTTATTTCTCCCTGGACGATGCCCTTTTCAGCAGATTGTCCAGATATGGAATTATGTTCATTCCCTGTCTGCGGAGATGAACCATCATCTCTGCCATCACCTTGGTGAACACCCTCGGTGCCGTGGAGAGACCGAATGGCAGTGCCTGGAACTGATAGTGACTGTCTAACAGTGCAAATCTGAGATAAGCCTGATGCGGCGGCCAAATCGGAATGTGAAGGTACGCATCCTTGATGTCCAAGGACACCAGGAACTCTCCCTCCTCCAGCCCTGAGATCACCGCTCTCAGAAATTCCATTTCGAATTTGAACTCCCTCAGGTAAGGGTTTAACGATTTCAAGTTCAAAGTTGGTCTGACTGAATCATCCGGATTCGGTATCACGAAAAGGTTTGAATAATAACCCTTGTTTTGCACGAGGTGGAAAGGGGACAATGACCTGTGACTTTTCTAATTTTTGTATGGCTTCCAGTAGGATAGCCCTGTCTGTCAGCAAAGCTGGCAAGCCTGATTTGAAGAATTGGTGAGGCGGAAGTTCCTGAAACTCCAGTCTGACACAATATCCTGTACCCAGGGATCCAGGCCGGATGACAACCAGACGTGGCTGAAACGTCAGAGTCTCGCACCCACCAGCCCGTCTTCCAGGCTGTGCGGTCCACCGTCATGCTGAGGATTTTGAGGTGCCAGAAGCAGGCTTCTGGTCCTGGGAGCCTGCAGGTGCAGGTTTTTTGGATTTTGCACGCCCACCTCTAAAGAAAGAGGTAGCAGGTTTGGACGTTTTTTGTCTTAGCGGTCCGAAAGGACTGCGATGCAGATGAAGAAAAGGGTTTCTTCATAGAAGGCGTAGCTGAGAGAAGAAGAGGTGACTTTCCCGCGGTTGCCGTGGAAATCCGTGCATCCAACGCTTCCCTAAATAGAGCCTGACCTGTGTAGGGTAGGTTCTCCACACTTCTCCTGAATTCCGCGTCTGCAGACCATTGGCGTAGCCAGAGTCCCCTGCGAGCACAGACAGACATGGAAGATATCCGTGCATTCAGCGTACCCAGGTCCTTTATGGACTCCACCATGAACCCCGCAGAATCCTGTATATTACGTAAAAACAGTTCAATGTCACTTCTATCCATTGTATCTAAATCCTCTAGTAATGTAGATAAATGGAGAGAGATTGCGCTCACTGGGATGGGGGGTTAGTGCTGCTAGGCCTAGAGGTGTCCTACCTCCGTACTAATGTTAAGCAATGGTGAGGTCAGCGCACTTGTGGGAGAGAAGGAATGTGAGAGAAAGGGTGAAGATGGAAAGGGATGGAGAAAGAAGGGATGAAAGAAAATGGGAAGAAAGTGATGTGACAATTTGATGTATGATAGTGTTCACAAATGACCATATGTCGTAATATAATGATATTTATTAGGGTGGTATGTTCCCACTGTCAGGTGTGTCATGCAGACCACCCTTTTCAGTGTACCCTCCTAAATGGTACACTTCTGCTCAAAACTTCTAAAATTAATAATAAGAGTGGTGGGTAAAAGTATGTGCCTCTCCGTAAATCTGGCACAATGTCTGTGTCAGTGTTACGTCCTTGGGAGTCCTAATGTTCAGAGGTCCCTTGCGGGATGAATGTCAGGTATGCCCAAGGGTGCACCTTTACCATAGGTCTGGTATCACCTATGTGGCTCTGAAACTAGGTTAGTATCAGTCGTGGTGGGGTATGTGACAGTTTGCGGCGTCCCGCCTGTCAGACCTCCCTGTGTGCACCAAATGAGGAATCGGGGGTACGGGCTTGGTTCTTACACTTACCGCCGGGTGTGCGTTCCGCGCGCCTATGCCGGCTCAGCTTCCGCTTCCGAGTCCTCCGGTGTCCTTTGATGTCCAGGCCGTCTCATCTCGGTCCCCGTAGTCGGTCAGCGGCCGCCGCTTTCCTCCTTCCTCCACCGGGTCCCGTCTGTGACTTCCTGCTTTGCCGCTCACGTGATGTGTCACGTGAGCGGGAGTGTTCAATTAGCCCCTGTTGCTCGGGGATACCTCTCTCCAGCCGGGGAGAGGTGTCTGTAGAATGCAGTGTGTAGTGAGACAAGTCCTCCAACGCGTTTCAGCAATCTGCCTTTTTCTAGGATTACAAGTCTTGAGTCCTTGGATCATTATATGCTTGTTACATGGCACTGATTGGTTCCCAATGTATGTGCACGCCCCTTTATGTTAATGGCCAGTATTATGTAATCGGCTTTCTCCAATGTTGATAGGAAGAGACGTATTCTTTGTCCCTAATTTGGGATGTCTGTTAACACTGATTGATTACTAATAATGGGTAATACTTGTGTGAAAAAAGATGGGGGATAATGTATGATAGAACTGTCGGTGCATATATTGTATAGATTGAAAAAGTTATGATAAGTACGTAGGTGGAGGGGATAAACATGGTGGGGGGGGGGGGGGGGAATAACATGATTGGTTTGGATAGTATGTGATGATATTAGGTAATTGTCTGTAATGTGGGATATCGATGTATGCAATTGCATGACAGGATGAAAGAGATGTGAAAGGAAAAGATAGTAACGATGAGTGAAAAATGATTAATGAATGAAAAATGAATAGTAGATATGATTGATATGTGATTGAAAATAAATAAATATAAAAATAATAATAAAATAAAAATAAATATAAATAAAAATAAATACAAATAATGAAAAAAATGAGGAAAAAAAAAATAAATAAAAAAATATAAAAAAATAAATATAAATAATAAAAATAAAAATTAATATAAATAAAAAAATGAATAAAAAAAATAGAAAAATAAAAAAAATTATAAAAAAAAGTAAAAAAATAAATAAAAATAAAAAAATAAATAAAAAAAATATATAAAAAATATAAAAAATAAATAAGTAAAAGAAATTTAATAAAAATAAATATAAATATAAAAATAAAGATAAATATAAAAATAAACAAATATAAAAATAAATATAAATAAAAATAAATATAAATAATGAAAAAAAATAATGAAAAAAAGATAATAAAATAAATATAAATAAAATAAAATAAATAAATAAAAATAAATATAAATATAAAAATAAACATAAATATAAAAATAAACAAATATAATAAAAATAAATATAAATAAAAATAAAAATAAATATATATATAAAAAAAAGTAAAAATAAAAGTAAAAATAAATGTAAATATAAAAATAAAAATAAGAATGAGGAATGTATTAATGATCAGAGTGTGTGTGAGTACTTTAGTGTATATTAGTAGTAAGAGCTCTGTAGGCGGTTACATTCCTGATTTAAATGATGTTACACTGACCCTAAATGTTTATGGCTTTCTTTGGATGAGTGGATTGCCTCAGTGTAGGACTAATATAATGGTACTGACCATGTGTTTACTTATGAATTAATCTAAGTCCCTAGACGTCTTGTCATACCCCTACATTTGTAGTCCCATAACCCAAGGTATGGGTTCATCATACCGTGTTAAATGATCCTAATCCGTACGGTGATTATTTGTTAGATGGTGAGTGTCCACTATAGTACTGAAGAAATGTTGTACTCTATGTTGAGCCCCTTCGGTGTGAGGGTTTTGAGGGTAAAAATCCATCTGAGTTCTTCCCTGTTAATTCTTTTTACCACCTGTTGTATGGCCATAAATTTCAATTGTGTCGGATCCTGTGTGTGTTTGTCTCTAAAGTGTTGAGACACACTATGTTTATCGTAACCTTTTTTGATGTTTTGTATATGTTCCGATATTCGGACTTTTAATGTCCTAATTGTGCGTCCCACATATTGGAGTCCGCCCGGGCATGTGATGAGATAAATGACTCCCTTTGTGTGGCATGATATTTCTTCTCTGACTTTGAATGTCTGTCCTGTATTTGTGGATGAGAATTCTGTTATGCTTTTGGTTGATCTTGCATTAGTAGTCCTGCACCCTATACACGTGCCGCAATGATGAAAGCCCTGTCTCTTTGTGATACCATCTATTTTAGTCTGCTGAGTTTTGGGTGGTGGTATGTGGTTGTGTACCAATTTTGATCTCAAGTCCGGAGCTTTTCTATATACTATTTTGGGTTGTGAGGGTAGGATCTTAGCTAATGTTTCATCCTGCATCAGTATTGCCCAGTGCTTCTGTATGCTTTGTTTTATTTTTCCGGCTGCGGTGTTGTACTGTGTTACAAAGTATAAGTCGTTACCCTGTTGTGTGGTGTTTTTCTCTTTGTATTTGAGTAGCTGTTGTCTATCAGTGTCTTCCAATTTCTTGTATGCCTTATCCACAATCTGTTTGTCATACTTTATGTCCATGAATTTCTGTGTCAGATCCTGTCCTTGTTCTCTGTAGTACTCCAGCTGTGTGCAGTTCCTCCTTAATCTAGTGAATTGACCTGTAGGGATGCTTTTCAGCCAGTTGGGATGGTGGCTACTGGTTGATAAGATATAGCTGTTGACGTCTACTTTTTTGTGGTATGTCCATGTTTCTATCTTGCTGTTATGAATGTGTATGTCCAGATCAAGAAATTCTACATTATCCTTACTGTATTGTGTTGTGAAGTGTAGATTCCAGTCATTATCATTAATGTATGCAATGAATGCCTGTAGGTCGTGCTCGGTCCCTTTCCAGATGAATATTATGTCATCGATGTACCGTCGCCAGAGGACCAGGTGCGCCCCGAAGCCATGCCCCTGCCAGATGTTATCTTCCTCCCACTTACTCATGAACAGGTTTGCATAGCTCGAGGCGAACCTGGTCCCCATGGCTGTCCCTGTCAGTTGTTTGTAGTAGTCGTTATCAAACCAGGTATAGTTGTGTTCCAATATGAATATGATGGCCTTTATAATAAAATCTGTTTGTATTTGTTGAAGTGTGTCGTCCCTTCTAGTAATGTGCCTGACCACTTTACTATAGCTGTAAAAATCCATGCACAGGCAATAGTAGGTCGTAATGCCACCCCTGAAGCAGTGTATATGGATTTGAGCGTAGTGTCAATCTTACGATCAGCAGGTTCTTTTAACGCGGTAGATCCATGGACAGGTAAAACCACCTTTTTTGACAGTCTGGACACAGATGCGTCAACTATGGGTGGGTTTTCCAATTTTTTTCTATCCTCAGAGAAGGGAAAAGCAACCAGAACCCTCTTGGGGATCTGGAATTTTTTCAAATAAAGCATTTAATTCTTTTGACGCAGGGAAGGTTAGCGAGGCTTTCTTATTATCTGTGAAGTAAGCCTTCTCAACCTGCTCAAGTGGTGTGTCTGCAATGTTTAACACATCTCTCATGGCCTCAATCATGAGCTGCACCCCCTTTGCCAGGGATGCCGCCCCCCTCAGTACATCCCCATCACCGTCTACTGTGTCAGAGTTGGTATCCGTGTCATCTTGCATAATCTGGGCAAGTGCACGTTTCTGTGGGTATATGTTAGAGCAGGGGTGGGGAACCTCCGGCCCGCGGGCCGTATAAGGCCCACGAAGCCGTTTGCTCCGGCCCACCCGCTTCTCTGTGAGACACGCCGCCGCTCAGTCCGGTGGCAGCGTGTCTCAGCTGTCAGGACAGGGACTCAGGAGCAGAGCGCGGCTATTGTCGGATGGCGGCGGCGGCGTGTAGGACTAGAAACCAGCCGCCGGTTCGTGAGCCAATCAGAGCTCGCAGACCGGCAGCCAATCAGTAGCCGCGGCTGACAGTCCGCGAGCTCTGATTGGCTCTTGAACCGGTGGCTGGTTTCAAGTCCTACACGCCGCCGCCCAACATAGCCGCGCTCTCCTCTGTGTCCCGCCGAAAGAAGCAGTGGTAAGCAGCACGTGGGGTTGGGGGGGGGGGCATCTGCATACCAGGCACTGTGGGGGGCATCTGTATACCTGACACTGTGGGGGCATCTGTATACCTGGCACTGTGAGGGGAATCTGTATACCTGGCGCTGTGGGGGGCATCTGTATTCCTGGCACTGTGGGGGGCATCTGTATACCTGGCACTGTGGGGGCATCTGTATACCTGGCACTGTGGGGGGCATCTGTATACCTGGCACTGTGGGGGCATCTGTATACCTGGCACTGTGAGGGGTATTTGTATACCTGGCACTGTGGGGGGCATCTGTATACCTTGCACTGTAGGGGCATGTGTATACCTGGCACTGTGAGGGGCATTTGTATACCTGGCACTGTGGGGGCATTTGTATACCTGGCACTGTGGGGGCATCTGTATACCTGGCACTGTGAGGGGCATTTGTATACCTGGTACTGTGGGGGCATTTGTATACCTGGCACTGTGGGGGCATCTGTATACCTGGCACTGTGAGGAGCATTTGTATACCTGGCACTGTGGGGGCATCTGTATACCTGGCACTGTGGGGGCATCTGTATACCTGGCACTGTGAGGGGCATCTGTATACCTGGCACTGTGAGAGGCATTTGTATACCTGGCACTGTGGGGGCAATTGTGGATCTGGCACTGCACTATTGGGGGCATATGTGTATCACGTCCCATTTTAACTGGCCACACCCATTTTTGTGTGCGCGCGCCTCTGGCGCGCACATACAGTGCCTCTAAGGGGCAGGGTCATTTTTTACGTTGAGAATTTTTGTATGGCCCCTGAAGGATTTTATAAATATCCAAATGGCCCTCGGTAGAAAAAAGGTTCCCCACCCCTGTGTTAGAGGATTTGGATGAAATAGGAACAGAACCTGACCCAACAGCCATAGAATTCTTTAAAACCTGAGTTTCAGTCTCAGTATGAGCTACCCTAGTAGATATTTGAGAGATCATTCCCTTAATAGAAGTTATCCATTCTGGCTCAGTAATAGGAATCTGAGATAAGACATTACATTCCAGGGTACATGGAATGGATTCCTCTGGAGAAGAAATGTCCTCTGCAGCATAAGACACAGAGTCCCTGGACATGGCAATGTGAGAAACATACACCCACACACACAGGAAAATTCAGACACAGTTTCCCCCCAAGTAACCACAGAGGAACACAGAGCTTGGAGCCAGCACACACACAGCACTTCCCTAGGTAGATATAATACAACTAACTGGTGCTGACTGTGTACCTTATTGGACAACACAGTAATTTCATAGCCTCCCCCCCTTCTACAACCCCCTGGTACCGCACAGGATAGCTGGAGTTGTGTGGAGGGACAGCACTCCCTGTCAGCGTCTCTGTAGCTGGATCTGCAGGCAGGAAATGGCGCTGAGCGCTGCTGGGTCCGCTCTGAAGAGAAGCTCCGCCCCCTGAACATGGTGCTGCTTTCCGCACTTCACATCTTTATACTGGCCTTAGGAATGGTGCTGGCAGCGTTACCGAGGTCCCTGACAGCCTTGGTGACTAGTGTAGGGTACAGGCGTTGGCTCAGGGTGCCCCTCATAGCGCCACACTGTGTACCGCTGAGCCTCCTGAGCGCAGTACCCACCCTGTTGCCGCCATTTTCACACCGGCTCCCCACTTGCCGGAGTGCCGGTGACTCACTCACCACCAGAATCTTCTGGCTCTGTTAGGGGGTGGCGGCATGTTGCGGGAGTGAGCGCTCGTCTGGGGCAGCTAACGATCATCACCCACAGGAGCTCAGTGTCCTGTCAGCGGAGATAGTGGCCATTAACCTCTCAGGGTTGGACACTACTCTCCCCCTAAGTCCCATGAAGCAGGGAGGCTGTTGCCAGCAGCCTCCTTGTGCCTAAACTCTAATGAAAAAAAGAAAACTAGAAAAACTCCTATGGAGCTCCCCTAGCTGTGACCGGCTCCTCCGGGCACATTTTCTAAACTGAGTCTGGTAGGAGGGGCATAGAGGGAGCAGCCAGCCCACACTGTTAAACTCTTAAAGTGCCAATGGCTCCTAGTAGACCCGTCTATACCCCATGGTACTAATGTGGACCCTAGCATCCTCTAGGGCGTAAGAGAAAGGGGTATTAGTTAGTTATTTCTCTTACACAGTTATATCAATAAAATCAATATGAGAAATACCTTTCACTGCTTATCGTGACGTTGCTTAAAAAAATCATTTTAACATAATAGACACATTGCTACCATTAGCTCCTTTGTACAGAGGGCTATTATGTAAATGACAGACCTACTGAACAGTTCAGTAACACGATAAGCTATTTTTCTTTTTTTACTGCTCTTTATCCAAGAACCCCTTGCTGCTTTCTCCAGCGTGCCATGTAGAGCACCCATTCACATCCAGGAGTAATTAATTGTCTTAGTGTCACAACGTTCTCTCTGCTCTCTCTGATCTTGCTTTACTTTGTTCTGCTTTTAAAGATCGCTGGCTGGAACCTTTTCTATCGCCTTTTACATCTGTCCAGTGTGCAGGATACTGTCTCTCCACTGTGTCTATAGTTAAAAGGAACTAGAGCAGTCAGATGTCTGCCCCCGAGAGAAGAAGAGGGTTCTCTGCTCACCGAAGGGGTGTATGTGGAAATCACAGGTAGAGATTTATATTTCATTGTGCCAGATTAATACATGGAACAGATTGAAACTGAATATTTTCTGGGACTGCATATTGGGCCTGATTCAGATGTAGTTGTTCTTGCTTCTGCTGTTGCTATATTTTGCCGTGCGCAACTGTGATTATATGCTAATATGGGCAGAAGCTAAACCGAGCATAGAGTTGCCCACTGCAGTCGTATACTATTTTCAGTAAGAAAACAATAGGGCTAATTCAGACTGGATCGCAGAACACGATCCAACAGCAAAAATTACAAAAAAGATGCGGGCGCATGCGCAGCACCCGTCCTGTGTATGCACCCGCATTTCCAGAAATGTCATCACCTCTACCTGTCAATCAGACAGAGGCGTTCACGAGGCAGAGGGCGTCAATGCACTGTTTTCTAGGCAGAGACGGAGAGTTGCGGGGGGGTGGCCTTAAAAATAAGATTTTACTTACCGGTAAATCTATTTCTCGTAGTCCGTAGTGGATGCTGGGGACTCCGTAAGGACCATGGGGAATACACGGGCTCCGCAGGAGACATGGGCACTTTAAGAAAGAATTTAGATTCTGGTGTGCTCTGGCTCCTCCCTCTATGTCCCTCCTCCAGACCTCAGTTAGAGAAACTGTGCCCGGAAGAGCTGACAGTACAAGGAAAGGATTTTGGGAATCCAGGGTAAGACTCATACCAGCCACACCAATCACACCGTATAACTTGTGATAACTTTACCCAGTTAACAGTATGAACAATCACAGAGCATCAGATAAACTCTGATGCAACTATAACATAACCCTTATTTAAGCAATAACTATATACAAGCATTGCAGAAGAAGTCCGCACTTGGGACGGGCGCCCAGCATCCACTACGGACTACGAGAAATAGATTTACCGGTAAGTAAAATCTTATTTTCTCTAACGTCCTAGTGGATGCTGGGGACTCCGTAAGGACCATGGGGATTATACCAAAGCTCCCAAACGGGCGGGAGAGTGCGGATGACTCTGCAGCACCGAATGAGCAAACACGAGGTCCTCCTCAGCCAGGGTATCAAACTTGTAGAACTTTGCAAAGGTGTTTGATCCTGACCAAGTAGCCGCTCGGCAAAGCTGTAATGCCGAGTCCCCTCGGGCAGCCGCCCAAGAAGGGCCGACCTTCCTTGTGGAATGGGCCTTAACTGATTTAGGCAGCGGCAACCCAGCCGCAGAATGAGCCTGCTGAATCGTGTTACAGATCCAGCGAGCAATAGTTTGCTTTGAAGCAGGCGCCCCAAGCTTGTTGGAAGCATACAGGATAAACAAAGATTCTGTTTTCCTGACCTTAGCTGTTCTGGCTACATAAACCTTCAAAGCCCCGACTACATCCAGTGACTCGGAATCCTCCAAGTCAGTAATAGCCACAGGCACCACAATAGGTTGGTTCATATGAAAGGATGAAACCACTTTCGGCAGAAATTGTGGGCGGGTCCGCAATTCTGCTCTATCCGCATGGAAAACCAGATAAGGGCTTTTATGTGACAAAGCCGCCAATTCTGACACACGCCTAGCCGAAGCCAAGGCTAATAGCATGACCACCTTCCACGTGAGATATTTTACTTCCATCGTTTTGAGTGGTTCAAACCAGTGTGATTTCAGGAAACTCAACGCCACGTTAAGATCCCAAGGTGCCACTGGAGGCACAAAAGGGGGCTGAATATGCAGCACTCCCTTTACAAACGTCTGAACTTCAGGTAGAGAAGCCAGATCTTTTTGAAAGAAAATGGATAAGGCCGAAATCTGAACCTTAATGGAACCCAATTTAAGGCCCAAAGTCACTCCCGACTGTAGGAAGTTAAGGAAAAGGCCCAGTTGGAATTCCTCCATAGGGGCATTCCTGGCCTCACACCAAGCCACATATTTTCGCCATATACGGTGATAATGTTGAGCCGTCACATCCTTCCTAGCCTCTATCAGCGTAGGAATGACCTCATCCGGAATGCCTTTTTCTGCTAGGATCCGGCGTTCAACCGCCATGCCGTCAAACGCAGCCGCGGTAAGTCTTGGAACAGACAGGGCCCCTGTTGCACAAGTCCTGTCCTAGAGGCCGAGGCCACGGGTCCTCTGTGAGCATTTCTTGCAGATCTGGATACCAAGTCCTTCTTGGCCAATCCGGAACAATGAGTATTGTTCTCACTCCTCTTTTCCTTATGATTCTCAGCACCTTGGGTATGAGAGGTAGAGGAGGAAATACATAGTCCGACGGAAACACCCACGGTGTCACCAGTGCGTCCACAGCTATCGCCTGAGGGTCTCTTGACCTGGCGCAATATCTCTGCAGCTTTTTGTTGAGGCGGGATGCCATCATGTCCACCTGTGGCAGTTCCCACCGACTTGCAATCTGCGTGAAGACTTCTTGATGAAGTCCCCACTCTCCTGGGTGGAGGTCGTGCTTGCTGAGGAAGTCTGCTTCACAGTTGTCCACTCCCGGAATGAACACTGCTGACAGTCCGCTTACGTGATTCTCCGCCCAGCGAAGAATTCTGGTGGCTTCTACCATCGCCACCCTGCTCCTTGTGCCGCCTTGGCGGTTTACATGAGCCACTGCGGTGATATTGTCTGACTGAATCAGAACCGGTTGGTCGCGAAGCAGGGACTCCGCTTGACGTAGGGCGTTGTATATGGCCCTTAGTTCCAGGATGTTGATGTGAAGGCAAGTGTCCTGACTTGACCACAGCCCTTGGAAATTTCTTCCCTGTGTGACTGCCCCCCACCCTCGGAGGCTTGCATCCGTGGTCACCAGGACCCAGTCCTGAATGCCGAATCTGCGACCTTCGAGAAGGTGAGCACTCTGCAGCCACCACAGGAGAGACACCCTAGCCCTGGGGGATAGGGTGATTAACCGATGCCTCTGAAGATGTGATCCGGACCACTTGTCCAGTAAGTCCCATTGGAAGGTCCTCGCATGGAACCTGCCGAAGGGAATGGCCTCGTATGATGCCACCATCCTTCCCAGGACTCGAGTGCAGTGATGCACTGACACCTGTTTTGGTTTTAATAGATTCCTGACCAGTGTTACGAGCCCCTGAGCTCTCTCTATCGGGAGATAAACCCTTTTCTGGTCTGTGCTAGGATCATGCCTAGAAGAGGCAGATGAGCGAGATGAGCGCCTGAAATTTTTCGGGTTTTGTGTTTTGGTTTTGGGTTCGGTTCCGCGGCCGTGTTTTGGGTTCGAACGCGTTTTGGCAAAACCTCACCGAATTATTTTTGTCGGATTCGGGTGTGTTTTGGATTCGGGTGTTTTTTTCCAAAAACACTAAAAAACAGCTTAAATCATAGAATTTGGGGGTCATTTTGATCCCAAAGTATTATTAACCTCAAAAACCATAATTTACACTCATTTTCAGTCTATTCTGAATACCTCACACCTCACAATATTATTTTTAGTCCTAAAATTTGCACCGAGGTCGCTGTGTGAGTAAGATAAGCGACCCTAGTGGCCGACACAAACACCGGGCCCATCTAGGAGTGGCACTGCAGTGTCACGCAGGATGTCCCTTCCAAAAAACCCTCCCCAAACAGCACATGACGCAAAGAAAAAAAGAGGCGCAATGAGGTAGCTGTGTGAGTAAGATTAGCGACCCTAGTGGCCGACACAAACACCGGGCCCATCTAGGAGTGGCACTGCAGTGTCACGCAGGATGGCCCTTCCAAAAAACCCTCCCCAAACAGCACATGACGCAAAGAAAAAAAGAGGCGCAATGAGGTAGCTGACTGTGTGAGTAAGATTAGCGACCCTAGTGGCCGACACAAACACCGGGCACATCTAGGAGTGGCACTGCAGTGTCACGCAGGATGTCCCTTCCAAAAAACCCTCCCCAAACAGCACATGACGCAAAGAAAAAAAGAGGCGCAATGAGGTAGCTGTGTGAGTAAGATTAGCGACCCTAGTGGCCGACACAAACACCGGGCCCATCTAGGAGTGGCACTGCAGTGTCACGCAGGATGTCCCTTCCAAAAAACCCTCCCCAATCAGCACATGATGCAAAGAAAAAGAAAAGAAAAAAGAGGTGCAAGATGGAATTATCCTTGGGCCCTCCCACCCACCCTTATGTTGTATAAACAAAACAGGACATGCACACTTTAACCAACCCATCATTTCAGTGACAGGGTCTGCCACACGACTGTGACTGATATGACGGGTTGGTTTGGACCCCCCCCAAAAAAGAAGCAATTAATCTCTCCTTGCACAAACTGGCTCTACAGAGGCAAGATGTCCACCTCATCTTCACCCTCCGATATATCACCGTGTACATCCCCCTCCTCACAGATTATCAATTCGTCCCCACTGGAATCCACCATCTCAGCTCCCTGTGTACTTTGTGGAGGCAATTGCTGCTGGTCAATGTCTCCGCGGAGGAATTGATTATAATTCATTTTAATGAACATCATCTTCTCCACATTTTCTGGATGTAACCTCGTACGCCGATTGCTGACAAGGTGAGCGGCGGCACTAAACACTCTTTCGGAGTACACACTTGTGGGAGGGCAACTTAGGTAGAATAAAGCCAGTTTGTGCAAGGGCCTCCAAATTGCCTCTTTTTCCTGCCAGTATAAGTACGGACTGTGTGACGTGCCTACTTGGATGCGGTCACTCATATAATCCTCCACCATTCTATCAATGTTGAGAGAATCATATGCAGTGACAGTAGACGACATGTCCGTAATCGTTGTCAGGTCCTTCAGTCCGGACCAGATGTCAGCATCAGCAGTCGCTCCAGACTGCCCTGCATCACCGCCAGCGGGTGGGCTCGGAATTCTGAGCCTTTTCCTCGCACCCCCAGTTGCGGGAGAATGTGAAGGAGGAGATGTTGACAGGTCGCGTTCCGCTTGACTTGACAATTTTGTCACCAGCAGGTCTTTCAACCCCAGCAGACCTGTGTCTGCCGGAAAGAGAGATCCAAGGTAGGCTTTAAATCTAGGATCGAGCACGGTGGCCAAAATGTAGTGCTCTGATTTCAACAGATTGACCACCCGTGAATCCTTGTTAAGCGAATTAAGGGCTGCATCCACAAGTCCCACATGCCTAGCGGAATCGCTCCGTGTTAGCTCCTCCTTCAATGCCTCCAGCTTCTTCTGCAAAAGCCTGATGAGGGGAATGACCTGACTCAGGCTGGCAGTGTCTGAACTGACTTCACGTGTGGCAAGTTCAAAGGGCATCAGAACCTTGCACAACGTTGAAATCATTCTCCACTGCACTTGAGACAGGTGCATTCCACCTACTATATCGTGCTCAATTGTATAGGCTTGAATGGCCTTTTGCTGCTCCTCCAACCTCTGAAGCATATAGAGGGTTGAATTCCACCTCGTTACCACTTCTTGCTTCAGATGATGGCAGGGCAGGTTCAGTAGTTTTTGGTGGTGCTCCAGTTTTCTGTACGTGGTGCCTGTACGCCGAAAGTGTCCCGCAATTCTTCTGGCCACCGACAGCATCTCTTGCACGCCCCTGTCGTTTTTTAAAAAATTCTGCACCACCAAATTCAAGGTATGTGCAAAACATGGGACGTGCTGGAATTGGCCCAGATTTAATGCACACACAATATTGCTGGCGTTGTCCGATGCCACAAATCCACAGGAGAGTCCAATTGGGGTAAGCCATTCCGCGATGATCTTCCTCAGTTGCCGTAAGAGGTTTTCAGCTGTGTGCGTATTCTGGAAAGCGGTGATACAAAGCGTAGCCTGCCTAGGAAAGAGTTGGCGTTTGCGAGATGCTGCTACTGGTGCCGCCGCTGCTGTTCTTGCGGCGGGAGTCCATACATCTACCCAGTGGGCTGTCACAGTCATATAGTCCTGACCCTGCCCTGCTCCACTTGTCCACATGTCCGTGGTTAAGTGGACATTGGGTACAGCTGCATTTTTTAGGACACTGGTGACTCTTTTTCTGAGGTCTGTGTACATTTTCGGTATCGCCTGCCTAGAGAAATGGAACCTAGATGGTATTTGGTACCGGGGACACAGTACCTCCAACAAGTCTCTAGTTGGCTCTGCAGTAATGATGGATACCGGAACCACGTTTCTCACCACCCAGGATGCCAAGGCCTCAGTTATCCGCTTTGCAGTAGGATGACTGCTGTGATATTTCATCTTCCTCGCAAAGGACTGTTGAACAGTCAATTGCTTACTGGAAGTAGTACAAGTGGGCTTACGACTTCCCCTCTGGGATGACCATCGACTCCCAGCGGCAACAACAGCAGCGCCAGCAGCAGTAGGCGTTACACGCAAGGATGCATCGGAGGAATCCCAGGCAGGAGAGGACTCGTCAGACTTGCCAGTGACATGGCCTGCAGGACTATTGGCATTCCTGGGGAAGGAGGAAATTGACACTGAGGGAGTTGGTGGGGTGGTTTGCGTGAGCTTGGTTACAAGAGGAAGGGATTTACTGGTCAGTGGACTGCTTCCGCTGTCACCCAAAGTTTTTGAACTTGTCACTGACTTATTATGAATGCGCTGCAGGTGACGTATAAGGGAGGATGTTCCGAGGTGGTTAACGTCCTTACCCCTACTTATTACAGCTTGACAAAGGGAACACACGGCTTGACACCTGTTGTCCGCATTTCTGGTGAAATACCTCCACACCGAAGAGCTGATTTTTTTGGTATTTTCACCTGGCATGTCAACGGCCATATTCCTCCCACGGACAACAGGTGTCTCCCCGGGTGCCTGACTTAAACAAACCACCTCACCATCAGAATCCTTCTGGTCAATTTCCTCCCCAGCGCCAGGAACACCCATATCCTCCTCATCCTGGTGTACTTCAACACTGACATCTTCAATCTGACTATCAGGAACTGGACTGCGGGTGCTCCTTCCAGCACTTGCAGGGGGCATGCAAATAGTGGAAGGCGCATGCTCTTCACGTCCAGTGTTGGGAAGGTCAGGCATCGCAAACGACACAATTGGACTCTCCTTGTGGATTTGGGATTTCAAAGAACGCACAGTTCTTTGCGGTGCTTTTGCCAGCTTGAGTCTTTTCAGTTTTCTAGCGAGAGGCTGAGTGCTTCCATCCTCATGTGAAGCTGAACCACTAGCCATGAACATAGGCCAGGGCCTCAGCCGTTCCTTGCCACTCCGTGTGGTAAATGGCATATTGGCAAGTTTACGCTTCTCCTCCGACAATTTTATTTTAGGTTTTGGAGTCCTTTTTTTTCTGATATTTGGTGTTTTGGATTTGACATGCTCTGTACTATGACATTGGGCATCGGCCTTGGCAGACGACGTTGCTGGCATTTCATCGTCTCGGCCATGACTAGTGGCAGCAGCTTCAGCACGAGGTGGAAGTGGATCTTGATCTTTCCCTAATTTTGGAACCTCAACTTTTTTGTTCTCCATATTTTATAGGCAGAACTAAAAGGCACCTCAGGTAAACAATGGAGATGGATGGATTGGATACTAGTATACAATTATGGACGGACTGCCACGGTTAGGTGGTATAAAAAAACCACGGTTAGGTGGTATATATTGTAATACAATTATGGATGGACGGACTGCCTGCCGAGTGCCGACACAGAGGTAGCCACAGCCGTGAACTACCGCACTGTACACTGGTTGATAAAGAGATAGTAGTATACTCGTAACAACTAGTATGACTGACTATGACGGTATAAAGAATGAAAAAAAAACCACGGTTAGGTGGTATATATTATAATACAATTATGGATGGACGGACTGCCTGCCGACTGCCGACACAGAGGTAGCCACAGCCGTGAACTACCGCACTGTACACTGGTTGATAAAGAGATAGTAGTATACTCGTAACAACTAGTATGACACTATGACGGTATAAAGAATGAAAAAAAAACCACGGTTAGGTGGTATATATTATAATAATACAATTATGGATGGACGGACTGCCTGCCGAGTTCCGACACAGAGGTAGCCACAGCCGTGAACTACCGCACTGTACACTGGTTGATAAAGAGATAGTAGTATACTCGTAACAACTAGTATGACTGACTATGACGGTATAAAGAATGAAAAAAAAAACACGGTTAGGTGGTATATATTGTAATACAATTATGGATGGACGGACTGCCTGCCGAGTTCCGACACAGAGGTAGCCACAGCCGTGAACTACCGCACTGTACACTGGTTGATAAAGAGATAGTAGTATACTCGTAACAACTAGTATGACTGACTATGACGGTATAAAGAATGAAAAAAAAACCACGGTTAGGTGGTATATATTGTAATACAATTATGGATGGACGGACTGCCTGCCGAGTTCCGACACAGAGGTAGCCACAGCCGTGAACTACCGCACTGTACACTGGTTGATAAAGAGATAGTAGTATACTCATAACAACTAGTATGACTGACTATGACGGTATAAAGAATGAAAAAAAAACCACGGTTAGGTGGTATATATTATAATACAATTATGGATGGACGGACTGCCTGCCGACTGCCGACACAGAGGTAGCCACAGCCGTGAACTACCGCACTGTACACTGGTTGATAAAGAGATAGTAGTATACTCGTAACAACTAGTATGACACTATGACGGTATAAAGAATGAAAAAAAAACCACGGTTAGGTGGTATATATTATAATACAATTATGGATGGACGGACTGCCTGCCGACTGCCGACACAGAGGTAGCCACAGCCGTGAACTACCGCACTGTACACTGGTTGATAAAGAGATAGTAGTATACTCGTAACAACTAGTATGACACTATGACGGTATAAAGAATGAAAAAAAAACCACGGTTAGGTGGTATATATTATAATACAATTATGGATGGACGGACTGCCTGCCGAGTGCCGACACAGAGGTAGCCACAGCCGTGAACTACCGCACTGTACACTGGTTGATAAAGAGATAGTAGTATACTCGTAACAACTAGTATGACTGACTATGACGGTATAAAGAATGAAAAAAAAACCACGGTTAGGTGGTATATATTATAATACAATTATGGATGGACGGACTGCCTGCCGACTGCCGACACAGAGGTAGCCACAGCCGTGAACTACCGCACTGTACACTGGTTGATAAAGAGATAGTAGTATACTCGTAACAACTAGTATGACACTATGACGGTATAAAGAATGAAAAAAAAACCACGGTTAGGTGGTATATATTATAATACAATTATGGATGGACGGACTGCCTGCCGACTGCCGACACAGAGGTAGCCACAGCCGTGAACTACCGCACTGTACACTGGTTGATAAAGAGATAGTAGTATACTCGTAACAACTAGTATGACACTATGACGGTATAAAGAATGAAAAAAAAACCACGGTTAGGTGGTATATATTATAATAATACAATTATGGATGGACGGACTGCCTGCCGACTGCCGACACAGAGGTAGCCACAGCCGTGAACTACCGCACTGTACACTGGTTGATAAAGAGATAGTAGTATACTCGTAACAACTAGTATGACTATGACGACGGTATAAAGAAAGAAAAAAAAATACCACGGTTAGGTGGTATATAATTATACAATTATGGATGGACGGACTGCCTGCCGAGTGCCGACTGCCGACACAGAGGTAGCCACAGCCGTGAACTACCGCACTGTACTGTGTCTGCTGCTAATATAGACTGGTTGATAAAGAGATAGTATACAACAATATACTACTATACTGGTGGTCAGGCACTGGTCACCACTAGTCACACTGGCAGTGGCACTCCTGCAGCAAAAGTGTGCACTGTTTAATTTTAAATTAATATAATATTATGTACTCCTGGCTCCTGCTATAACAACCTGCAGTGCTCCCCAGTCTCCCCCACAATTATTATAAGCTTTTATACATTGATGTGCAGCACACTGGGCTGAGCTGAGTGCACACAGACTGAGTCACACTGTGTGACTGCTGTGTATCGTTTTTTTCAGGCAGAGAACGGATATAGCAGAGAACGGATATATTAAATAAAAGTTAACTTAACAACAACTGCACTGGTCACTGTGGTAAACTCTGTCTGCACAATCTCTCTCTCTCTCTCTCTCTCTTCTAATCTATTCTAATGGAGAGGACGCCAGCCACGTCCTCTCCCTATCAATCTCAATGCACGTGTGAAAATGGCGGCGACGCGCGGCTCCTTATATAGAATCCGAGTCTCGCGAGAATCCGACAGCGTCATGATGACGTTCGGGCGCGCTCGGGTTAACCGAGCAAGGCGGGAAGATCCGAGTCGCTCGGACCCGTGAAAAAAAAAGTGAAGTTCGTGCGGGTTCGGATTCAAAGAAACCGAACCCGCTCATCTCTACTAGGAACCAACTGCAACTTTGGAATATATAGAATACAGCCGTGTTGCCGTTACACTTCCAGAGAAAGTGATACACTGTTCAGCAACTGCTCTCTTGATCTCGCTTTTCTGAGGAGATCGTCCAAGTACGTGATAATAGTGACACCTTGCTTCCGCAGGAGCACCATCATTTCCGCCATTACCTTGGTGAATATTCTCGGAGCCGTGGAGAGACCAACCGGCAACGTCTGAAATTGGTAATGACAATCCCGTACCGCAATTCTGAGGTACGCCTGATGAGGTGGATTAATGGGGACATGAAGGTATACCTCCTTTTTGCCCCGAGACACCATAAAATCTCCCCCTTTTCAGGCTTGCAATGACCGCTCTTAGCGATTCCATCTTGAACTTGAACCTTTTTAGGTATATGTTCAGGGATTTTAAATTCAATATGGGTCTGACCGAACCGTCTGGTTTCGGGACTACCACATGGTCGAATAATAACCCCCTCCTTGTCGAAGGAGGGGAACCTTGACCATCACCTGTTGAAGATACAATATGTGAATTGCAGTTAACCCTGTTTCCCTCTCGTGGGGGGAAACCGGCAGGGCCGTCAGTGAGGAGGCATCTTCTCAAAGTCCAGCTTGTATCCCTGAGACACAATATCTATTGCCCAGGGATATAACAGGGAGTGAACCCACTTGTGGCTGAACTTACGAAGGCGTGCCCCCACCGGGCCTAGCTCCGCCTGTGGAGCCCCAGCGACATGCGGTGGATTTTGTAGAGGCCGGGGAGGACTTCTGTTCCTGGGAACTAGCTGTGTTGTGCAGCTTCTTTCCTCTGCCCCCGCCTCTGGCAAGAAAGGACGCACCTCGGACTTTCTTGTTTCTTTGTTCGAAAGGTTGCATTTGATAATGTCGTGCTTTCCTAGGCTGTGCAGGAATATAAGGCAAAATATCAGAATTACCAGCTATAGCTGTGGAGACCAGGTCCGAGAACCCTTCTCCACACAATCCTCAGCCTTCCATATGCCTCTTAAGTCGGCATCATCTGTCCATTGCATATTCTACAGGACACGTCAAGCCGAAATCGACATAGCTTTGACTCTAGGACCCAGTAGACTCATGTCTCATTGGGCATGTTTTATATATATCTATCTCTTAAGACAGCATGTTTAATATATATATCTCTATATATACATATATATATACATACTAGGGTCTCAATCTCTGCTGATAAGGTACCTGTCCACGCTGCCACAGCGCTATAAACCCATGCCGACACAATCGCCGGTCTGAGTAGTGTACCAGAATGTGCACGCTATCTGCAGGATCCCTGAGAATAGCTGTTACGTCAGGGCTACCTTTTGGGCAAACGTGACACCCTATGAGAAGAATCCCATCGTATCCTGGCCCTAGTGGGGAAAGGATACTCCCTGAGAATTCTTTGTGGGAAACTGCAGTCTCTTGTCTGGAGATTCCCGCTCTTTTTCATCATGAGAGGAGGGAAATTTACCTCAGCTTTCTTCCCCTTAAACATGTGTACCCTTGTGTCAGGGACAGATGAGTCATCAGTGATATGCAAATCATCTTTTATTACAATAATCATATATTGAATACTTTTCTGCCATTATGGCTGTAACTTTGCATTATCGTAGTCGACACTGGAGTCAGACTCCGTGTCGATATCAGTGTCTATTATATTGGATAGTGATCATTGAGAGACTCTGAAGGTCTCTGCGATATAGGGACAGACATGGGTAGATTCCCTGTCTGTTCTCTAATCTTTTGTGCAATAAAATCACCTTAGCACTTAATTACACATATCCAAACAGGTGTCGGCGTTGTCGACGGAGACACCCTCTCACACACATATTTGCTCCATCTCCTCCTTAGGGGAGCCTTTTACCTCAGACATGTCGACACACACGTACCGACACACCACACACTCAGGGAATGCTCATCTGAAGACAATTCCCCCATAAGGCCCTTTGGAGAGACAGAGAGAGAGTATGCCAGCACACACCCCAGCACTATTAACCCAGGAATAACACAGTAACTTAATGTTAACCCAGTAGCTGCTGTTTATATTGATTTTTGCACCTAATTATGTGCCCCCCCTCTCTTTTTACCTTCTTCTACCGTGTAACTGCAGGGGAGAGGCTGGGGAGCTTCCTCTCAGCGGTGCTGTGGAGAAAAAACATGGAGCTGGTGAGTGCTGAGGAAGAAGCCCCGCCCCCTCGACGGCGGGCTTCTGCCCCGCTTTCATGTACAATTTTTGGCGGGGGCTCATACATATATACAGTGCCCAACTGTATATATGCAAACTTTTGCCAAAGAGGTCTCTAATTGCTGCCCAGGGCGCCCCCCCCCCCCCCTGCACCCTTACAGTGACCGGAGTATGTGGGTGTAGTGTGGGAGCAATGGCGCACAGCTGCAGTGCTGTGCGCTACCTCAGTGAAGACTGGAGTCTTCTGCCGCCGATTTCTAAGTCTTCTTGCTTCTTTCACCCGGCTTCTGTCTTCCGGCTCTGCGAGGGGGACGGCGGCGCGTCTCCGGGATCGGACGACGAGGGTGAGATCCTGTGTACGATCCCTCTTGAGCTAATGGTGTCCAGTAGCCTAAGAAGCAGGACCTATCTGCAGAGAGTAGGGCTGCTTCTCTCCCCTCAGTCCCACGATGCAGGGAGTCTGTTGCCAGCAGAGCTCTCTGAAAATAAAAAAACCTAACAAAATACTTTCTTATAGCAAGCTCAGGAGAGCTCACTAAACAGCACCCAGCTCGTCCGGGCACAGATTCAAACTGAGGTCTGGAGGAGGGACATAGAGGGAGGAGCCAGAGCACACCAGAATCTAAATTCTTTCTTAAAGTGCCCATGTCTCCTGCGGAGCCCGTCTATTCCCCATGGTCCTTACGGAGTCCCCAGCATCCACTAGGACGTTAGAGAAATGGGGTGTGTGGGGACACGAACGGGGTCATGACGGAGGAGTGATCGCGGCAGCTGCATAATGTCACACGCAGCCGCCACGAACGGAAAGATGGCGGGAAGCCTCCTGCGGGCGCAGCTAGGCTGCACCGGCAGATGGCAACCTTAATTTTTGCTATTTAGCAGAATTTGCAATCCTTACTGAATTAGGCCCAATGTCTGATGGCCCTCATTCCGAGTTGTTCGCTCGCTAGCTGCTTTTAGCAGCATTGCACACGCTAAGCCGCCGCCCTCTGGGAGTGTATCTTAGCATAGCAGAATTGCGAACGAAAGATTAGCAGATTTGCGAATAAAAATTTCTTAGCAGTTTCTGAGTAGCTCCAGACTTACTCCTACACTGCGATCAGTTCAGTCAGTTTCGTTCCTGGCTTGACGTCACAAACACTCCCAGCGTTCGCCCAGACACTCCCCCGTTTCTTCAGACACTCCCGCGTTTTTCCCAGAAACGCCAGTGTTTTTTCGCACACGCCCAGAAAACAGCCAGTTTCCGCCCAGAAACACCCACTTCCTGTCAATCACAGTGCGATCACCAGAACGAAGAAAATTCCTCGTTATGCCGTGAGTAAAATACCTAACTTTTGTGTAAAATAACTAAGCGCATGCGCTCTGCGAACCTTGCGCATGCGCAGAAAGCAACTAATCGCAATATAGCGAAACTCGGCAACGAGCGAACAACTGGGAATGACCCCCAATATCCATACAATAGCCACTTTGCGACTGCATCTGAATCAGGTCCATTGTCACTGGATACCTGAGTCACATATACAGTGCATCAGAAGTAGGTCTAGAGAGTGCTCAGCTGCAAGTAGGATTTTCCCATAATTAATATCTGAAGTAACTTCATGAATTATCTCCTATAAAATCTAATTTTTTTAGTTATTCTTAGTTTTGTAAATTGGTGCCTTGCACAACTTGCAGATGTTCCTTAAAAGACCCCCCAGAGATGAGACTTCTGCTTAATGTGAAGTGGTACTTTCAGGTATACTGTATGTGTCGCACTACACACACTCAAGTATTCTTCGGCTACAGAGACTGAAGTCTAATGACTTTCAGTTCTCACAGGTGCAGGATGCTGGAAAATCAAAGACAAATACATATTAATCTATGGGGTCTATTTACTAGCCTTGTAGAGAGATAAAGTACCAGCCAATCAGCTCCTAACTGCTATGTTACAGGTTGTGTTTGAAAAGTGACAGCTAGGAGCTGGTTGGCTGGTACTCACTCCATAAACAAATAGCATTAAGTCAAGATCATGGAATATAGTTATTTTATTACCATTAAATTGTCTGTGTCTCCATTTTTCCTTTCAGATATCTTACAGGTAACAGGATGCAGTTAACAAAGATAGATAGATAGATAGATAGATAGATAGATAGATAGATAGATAGATAGATAGATAGATAGATAGATAGATAGATAGATAGATAGATAGACAGATAGATGGGTTCAGTATGAATTACCGTCGGCAGGGATGCCGGCCGTCAGTACACCAACAGCCAGTGGCAAACGCAGGATTTTGAAAGGGGGTTTCTTAATAATTGGTTACAGACCAGTGAAAAAAAGTCTAACCAGATTAGGCACGGGCACCACGGACCCCCCTGCCCCCCCACACTAATTGTCAGACAGCACACAGGCATCATGATCATCTCCCTCCACAGACTGACAGCATAGGCACCACGACCCCCCCCCCAAACACACACACAGGCTTTTTTTCTCACTCTATTCCCAAGAGTGGGAATAGTCCCTGTTGGTTGGCATGCTGACTGTTGGGATTGTGAGGGGGCGGGATGTAGGTGCCAGTATTGTGCCAGATGGTCTCCTGACTGCTGTCACATACCTACATTCCGCATCAAGATCATCCCCCTCCTCCCTAGGCAAGCAGTACAGGCAGTACCACCATCTATTTTCCCCTACACACATAGACAACAGGACATAGGGGGTAATTCAGACCTGATCGCTGTGCTGCTAATTTTGCTGTCATACGATCAGATAGTCGCCGTCCAAGGGGAGTGTAAATTTGCCCGTGCAAGTGTGCGATCGCACGTGTACACCGTGCTACAAATGTCCCTCAGTCAGCGGACAGCTGCATAGCCACTCTCACCTCACTCACCATCTAATGATTTTTCCAGTGTGTGCAGTCTGTGCACAGCCCAGGACTTACTCCTACAGTGTGACAAGAATGGGCTGATCGGGGCCGGAGCTGACGTCACACACCATCCCTGAAAATGCTTGGGAACGCCTGCATTTTCCCTGACACTCCCAGAAAACGGGCAGTTACCATCCACAAATGGCCTCTCCCTGTCAATAAGCCTGCGAATGGCTGTGCGATCGGAATTTTAGCACCAACCTGTCACTGTTCGGTGACGCGCATATGCATTGCGGTGCATACGCATGCGCAGTCTATCGATAATCGTCTGCTGTGTGAAAATGCACAACAGCTATCAGGTCTCAATCGGGCCATATGATCATTCCCCCCCCCCCCCTCCTCCTCTCTAGACTGGCAGCACAGGCACTAACAATTCCCCCCCCCCCCCCCCACACATGCACACACAGACAACAGCACACACAGGCATCAAGATCATCACCCCTCCTCTCTAGACTGACACAGGCACTGTGACCATAAACATTCAAGACCATAGTCCACCAAAGCCCGCCCACCACAGTCCACGTACTGATGCAATGAGAGCATGATTTATTATTGCATAACAGCACCCACTCCGCCGCCACATTCCCCCTATCCCCCCCCCCCCCTGCTCACATCCCTGCAATCATGCTGGTCGATGAGAGCATCATTTATTATTAAACGCCGTCGCCCGCCTCCGGCATTGTCACTCATATTATCACCTCACTGCAGTGCTCAAGTTGACTTCAGTCAGTGCCGTGGGCTGTTGAGGACTGTGAACTCAGAAGACTGCACCGATACGTGCTTCACCTCTCAGCCAGAGAGGAGCTCCTCCCCTACATGCAGCAGCCAGCCTCTGAGAGAGTACGTATGTGAGGCAGCTGCTGCAGCCACGCAGGAAGTGTCACACTGCCTCTGAGGCTCAGGAGGCAGATGTGATGCATTAAAAAACAAAAAAACGCTAAACTGCTACGCAATAGATCGGCGGCCAGGGGGGTTTCTAGGTACTCGGAACCCCCCCACACACACACACCTGCGTGTGCGTATGCCAACAGCGGCATCCCGGCCACCAGTATGCAGGCAGTGGGGCAAGTGCTAGAAAGACCCTTGCGGGTTTGCTGTGCTCACCATGCTGCAGGCACAGGGGCTCGCTGCGCTCACAAGATATGTTCTCCCCCTATGGGTGTTGTGACATGGACATCCATAGAGGGAGAATCACCTACCTCGCCAGTATTCCCACGGTGGCATTTCACCGCTAGACGGGATTCCGGTGTTGGCATTGTGACTGCCAGGATCACGAATAGTGCTATTTTAACCACTTCCCAGATAGATAGATAGATAGATAGATAGATAGATAGATAGATAGATAGATAGATAGATAGATAGATAGATAGATAGATAGATATGTGGCACCCCGGAGTGAATCATGTATTCCCCTTTAAATGAAAAATTACAGTGTGACTACCTAAGAATTAATTTGCCGGGCATAGCAGGGGTTAAGGAGCACACCAGTGAAAGGTCACATGTCCTGCATCGTGAGGTGGCAGGTTCCCAATGGACTAGAGTGGTGAAGCACAAGCGGAGCCTTGTGGGAAGAAGAGGGCGGCGATGCATGTGTTGGAAGGAAGCCATTGTGGGAGGCTGACGTTTATGTTTACTGTGAAGTGGTGAGAGCCAGGAGAGTGGGCGTGGGATGGAATGGATATCGCCAGGTATGAGCAGAGGTGCGGATGCAGTGGCCATCTTAGAAGGCTTGTACTCGCTAAGTGGTGACAAATAGCAGGCGCCGAGCACACAGGAGAACCTGAGTGAGTTACATAGACTGTGTTTCTGACGGACTGCAGAGGAGGGTGAGTGCTGAACCCCATTTTATTTGTTATACACCCCACGGCTGCCAGGCCTAATACCAATAATTATTCAGAGTTACGCTTATTTGAAGGCCGCACTGAGCAGCATAGAGACTGATTCTTTTTGAGGATCAGTGTAAAGACATCTACTGTTTGATGAGCAACATAGAGACATCTATTACCTTGGATTAAAAACATTTATTGAATAAGAGACACAGAAACATTTGTTCTTTGAGTTAGTTGCTACAGAGACAGTCTACTTGTTTGGAAGCTAAGTACACATTTACCACACAAATCTCTGTTCAGAAGTTGGAATACAGTGACCATGTCCATCCTGACACAAAAGGCAGTGCCGGCGCTACCCGCTCAGCAAAGTCTGAAAAGCAGGGAGGCGCTCTTCCTGCTCTGCCTCTGCTACTAACCTTTGCTGCCAGCTGCCGCAGCCCGATTCTGTCACACTGTATGGGCCGAAACACACGAGGCGGCTGGCGCCGCCCGGCAAACACCCGGCCGGCTTTAAACCGCTGCCGTGATGTAAAGACACATGCAGCGCAATGTGTCCTTACACACGGCACGGTCCCTGCCCGGCTGCTGGGTTACAGCCGGGTCTCACCACTGGAGGGTCCGGCTGCCGGGCGGGTGCCTGGCTGTCTTTGCAGCCAGTAAACCGTGTGTGTGAAGGGGAGCTTTCACACACAACGGTTTTTTCCCAAGCCGTGTCTAATGCTGTGCATGCGCACAGCATCACACACAGCTCAAAGCCGTCCTGTGTGACAGACTCTGCCGGTTTCTCCCGGATGGCAAAAAGCCGGACAAAGTTTGTCCGGCTTTTTGCCATCTGGGAAAAACCGGAGTGTGTGTTACAGCCCTATGACAGGCAGCAGCGGCGCCGGCAGCATAAACAGAAGCTCTTCATTGTGATTTTGTATCAGGGACCTCCCCTCTTCCCTCACCTCCCGACTCCTCCCTGTACCTCCTGACAAGCTAAAACAGGCAGGCAGCAGTGGGTAGATGCTAGAATCAAGTGGGCTAAGGGACCTTTTCCATCACAACACAAGGGGGAGGAGCTACGCCAGCGGGATAGTTCCTCTACTATCCACGCCACCAACTATTACCTTTAGTAATCAGGTGGCGAGCAAAGCGGAGCGAGCCACCGAGCCCGAAGCGTGGCGAGCGAAGCGAGCCCGTGAGGGTACTTTTCGGGTACCCTGTTCGCCCGTAGCTCCTCCCCCTGGTGACGTGTCTCCTCCCCTAGATACGTCAGAAGGTCCCTTCTCCCACTCCGAAATAGAATCAACCAAGCCTGCTTCCTGACATTAGACAGGAACAGGAAGTCACGTGGTGCACATCTGACTGCAGGACTGGAGGAGCCTTCAGACATGAGAGGAGCAGCCCAGCAGGTCTAGCAGCCAGCCATGCCATATATAGAAGCAGAGACTCAGGTACTTCTGCTGCAAATACATGGGGGAAAGTGGTATATTATTGTATGCTGGGGAGGGGGTTGTATATTAGTGTATGCTGGGGTGTGGGGGGGGGGAAATAATAGTGTATGCGGGGGAGGGGGGGTGGTATATTAGCATGTGCTGGGGAGGGGAGGTGGTATATTAGTGTGTGCTGGGGAGGGGTGGTGGTGGTATATTATTGTGTGCTGGGGAGGGGGGGTATATTAGCGTGTGCTGGTGAGGGGGGTGGTATATTAGTCTGTGCTGGGGAGGGGAGTGGTGGTATATTATTGTGTTCTGGGGAGGGGGGGGGGTATATTAGCGTGTGCTGGTGAGGGGGGTGGTATATTAGTCTGTGCTGGGGAGGGGAGTGGTGGTATATTATTGTGTTCTGGGGAGGGGGGGTGGTATATTATTGTGTGCTGAGGAGGGGGGATGGTATATTAGTGTGTGCTGGGGAGGGGGGGTGGTGGTATATTAGTGTGTGCTGGGGAGGGGAGTGGTGGTATATTATTGTGTGCTGGGGAGGAGGGTGGTATATTATTGTGTGCTGGGGAGAGGGGTGGTATAGTAATGTGTGCTGGGGAGGGGTGGTGGTGGTATATTATTGTGTGCTTGGGAGGGGGGGTGGTATATGAGCGTGTGCTGGGGAGGGGGGTGGTGGTATATTAATATATGCTTGGGAGGGGGTGTGGTGCTATATTAGTGTGTGCTGGGGAGGGGGGGTGGTATATTAATATGTGCTGGGGAGGGGGTGTGGTATATTAGTGTGTGCTGGGGAGGGGGTGGTATATTAATATGTGCTGGGGAGGGGGTGTGGTGGTATATTCACGCCCGACACTAACCGCTCAGCAGAGCCTGCAAAGCAGGGAAGTGCCGTGCTGGTGAGGCGCTTCTCCCTGCTCTGCTACTCTGCTGCTGTTGCTGCAAGTGTCGCTGCCACTGCGCCTGTCACATGAAAGGCAGCGGCATCGGCAGCACAGGGAAGGAGAAGGAGGGGGGTGCTTACATGACAGTGGGAGAGAGCAGCAGCGGCGGGGGAAGTCCCTGGAACTCACTGCGGGGCCAAGCCCGAGCCTCTCCACCTTGATCTCAGTAGTAGTAACAGAAGAGCATGTGCCGAGCTGTGATTGGAGGAGCTCGGCACATGCTGATTAGAAGAGCCCCTGATTGGAGGAGACTGTCACATGCTCCTCTGACCCCTGGAACACGGAGAACTCACAGCATGGACAATGTCTGTGAGTATTCAGCCTGCCTCCTCTGTCTCCACTCCACAGTAACTGCTCCTGTCCCCTGGAGGGAGAATAAAATAGTGTGTAGCGCGCCACCGTACCCGCAAGGGGCTCCTTAGCGCTCGCCACTCTGTCGGTATGCCGGTATGCTGGTCGCCGGGAGCCCGAGCGCCGGCATACCGTACTATACCCGGACCCAGGGGGTTATGGGAAAGGTCCTCTGCATGAAGAGAAACTAGACGCTACCAGGCGTAGCATCTAGTTTCCCTTCGTGGAGATGACCTTTGCTGTGCGGTGCGCGATGACGTCATCGCACACCGCACATCATTTCAGCGGCGCTACTACTGTACAGGGGGTGTAACTGACCATGCCCCCTGTATGAAGCCACGCCCCTATTGCCCGCCCGGGGCGCTGAAAGCCCTCGAACCGGCCCTGATAATACCCTGTGTGTTTGTGGGGTGTTTGAGGGTGTGTGACAACATGTCTAGGGACACTGTTTCATATGCTGCAGAGGATTTGTCTTCCCAGGAAGACTCCATACCATGTAATCAGGATTGCACTGTTTTAGCACAGATCCCAGCTAGAGAGCCAGAATGGTTAGTCTCTCTGAGGGGGACTATTTCTCAGATTTCTGGTAGGGTTGCTAGGACTGAGCATGCCACTCAGGTCCTACAATCCTCTATGGTTTTATGGTCTGATACTGCCTCCTCGGGGTCCCCTGCGGTACATTCTCACAAACGTGCACTTGCAATTATGCAGGGTGACACGGACACCGACTCTGATGCTGCAGACGGTGACGGGAATGTATTGAGGGGGACAGCATCACTTGCTAAGGGGGTGCAGTTGATGATTGAGGCTGTTAGGGATGTTTTACACATTTCGGACACAGCTCCGGAACAGGTGGAGGAGGCCTTCTTTACAGATAATAAGAAGCCCCCTCACTTTCCCGGCATCCAAAGAATTAAATGCTATCTTTGAAAAGGCATGGGAAACTCAGGAAAAGAAATTCCAGATTCCCAAGAGGGTCTTGATGGCTTTTCCCTTCCCTGAGGAAGATAGATAGAGATGGGAGTCCCCGCCGATCGTAGACGCCTCTGTCTCCAGGCTGTCCAAACAGGTGTTATTACCGGTCCCGGGGTCTACCGCGTTAAAGGACACGGCAGATCGCAGGGTGGATGCTACGCTGAAATCCATTTACACGGCTTCAGGGGCTATATTGCGGCCTACTATAGCCTGTGCTTGGATTGCTAAAGCTATTGCCAGGTGGTCAATCACTCTACAGGAGGAGTCGTCTACGCTGGACAAAGGTGACGTTTATTTTTACGTAATATTCAGGATTCTGCAGGGTTGCTGGTGGATTCCATGAAAGACCTGGGTTCCATGGCTGCGGGGATCTCCTCCATGTCTGCCTCGGCTCGCAGGTGTCTCTGGCTGCACAACTGGTCTGCGGACGCGGAATCCAGGAAGTGTGTGGAGGGCCTACCATACAAAGGTCAGGCTCTCTTTGGGGAGGCGCTGGATACGTGGATTGCCACGGCTACCGCGGGTAAGTCTCCTTTTCTCCCTTCAGCTGCACCGGCTACGAAGAAGCCTTTTTCATCTTCCACGTCACAGTCATCAAAGGTGGTCGTGCCGAAGGAAAGAAACCTGCTCCTGCAGGGTCCCAGAGCCATAAGCCCGCTTCTGATACCCCTAAGTCCTCCACATGATGGTGGACAGCTAGGCCTGGAGGAAGGTCAGGTGGGGGCAAAACTCTGGCTGTTCAGCCACGTCTGGGTGTCATCGGGTCTGGACCCCTGGGTTCTGGATATAGTGTCCAGAGGGTACAGACTGGAGTTTCAAGATCTCCCGCCTCACCGTTTCTTCAAGTCAGGCTTGCCAGCCCTGCTGGCAGACAGGACAATTCTTCTGGAGGCCATCAAGAAATTGGTGGTGTTAGGGGTCATTGTTCCGGTCCCACCTCAACAGTGGAACAAGGGTTATTATTTGAACATTTTTGTGGTACCAAAACTGGATGGTTCGGTACGGCCTATTCTAAACTTAAAGTCTTTGAACCCTTACCTCAGGGAGTTCAAATTCAAGATAGAATCTCTGAGAGCTGTCATCTCAGGACTGACGGAGGGCGAGTTCCTGGTTTCTCTGGACATCAAGGATGCTTACCTCCACATTCCCATTTGGGCGCCGCATCAAGCATATCTCAGATTTGCACTGATGGACGATCACTATCAGTTCCAGGCGCTGCCGTTTGGCCTCTCTACGGCACCGAGGATTTTCACCAAGGTAATGGCGGAGATGATGGTTCTCCTCCACAAACAGGGGGTGAACATAATTCCATATCTGGACGATATCCTGATCAAGGCATCGTCCAGGGAGAGGTTGTTGCGGTCCATCATGCTCACGACAAAGCTGCTCAGGAAGCACGGTTGGATCCTGAACCTTCCAAAGTCTCATCTGGAGCCGCCAAGGCGGCTGTCTTTCCTGGAAATGATCCTCGACACGGAAGTGCAGTGCCCGGGATGTCCTAAGATTCGGTTCATCAATGCATACGCCTTCTGGGGAGGATGGTTGCCGCCTACAAGGCTCTGCAGTACGGCAGGTTTCATGCTCGACCTTTTCAACTCGACCTCTATGACCAGTGGTCGGGCTCTCACCTACACATGCACAAGAGGATTCGCCTGTCTACGAAAGCCAGGATTTCACTCCTCTGGTGGCTGCAACTTCCACACCTTCTGGAAGTGCGAAGGTTCGGCATTCAAGACTGGATCCTTTTAACCACAGATGCAAGTCTAAGAGGTTGGGGAGCAGTCGCTCTGGGACAAACCTTTCAGGGACGATGGTCAGATCAAGAGTCACTCCTCCCAATAAACATCCTGAAACTCAGGGCTGTGTACAACGCCCTTCTGCAGGCAGCACACCTTCTACAGCATCAGGCTGTTCAGGTGCAGTCGGACAATATGACCACAGTGGCCTACATAAATCGACAAGGCAGAACGAAGAGCAGGGCTGCCATGGCAGAGGTGTCAAAAATCCTCAGCTGGGCAGAAAGGCACGCGGTGGCGATGTCGGCAATCTTCATTCCGGGCATAGACAACTGGGAAGCAGACTTCCTCAGCAGACACAATCTCCATCCAGGGGAGTGGGGCCTCCATCTGGAGGTGTTCGAGCAGATAACCGGTTGGTGGGGGGTTCCCCACATAGACATGATGGCCTCACGCCTCAACAAGAAGCTTCGGAGGTACTGTTCTAAGTCAAGAGACCCACAGGCAGTGGCGGTGGACGCACTGGTAACACCGTAGGTGTTCAAGTCGGTGTATGTGTTCCCTCCACTTCCTCTGATACCAAAGGTCCTTCAGCTCGTGAGAAGAACAAAGGTCCTGGCAATCCTCATTGCTCCGTGGCTTCTGCACGACACGTGTCGGAATTGGGGGCTTTATCTTGTCTGATCTTCCATGAAGATAGGGCGGAACTTAGGACTCGTCCACAGTTCCTACCTAAGGTTGTTTCGGCTTTCCACATCAACCAACCTATTGTGGTGCCAGTAGCTACTGACTCCTCAATTATTTCAAAGGCCTTGGATGTCGTGAGGACTTTGAAGATTTATGTGAAGAGGACGGCTCGTCACAGGAAAAGTGACTCCCTGTTTGTCCTCTATGATCCAAAGAAAATTGGATGTCTTGCTTCTAAGCAGTCGTTTTCCCGCTGGATCAGGTTCACTATCCAGCATGCTTATTCCGCGGCAGGATTGCTGTGTCCGAAATCTGTAAAGGCCCACTCTACACTAAAGTGGGCCCTTCCTGGGCAGCTGCCCGGGGTGTCTCTGCGACGCAACTCCGTCGAGCGGCTACTTGGTCTGGGTCGAACACGTTTGCCAAGTTTTACAAGTTCGATACTGTGGCCTCTGATGACCTCAAGTTTGGTCAAGCAGTGTTGCAGGAGCCTCTGCGCTCTCCCTCCCGTACTGGGAGCTTTGGTACATCCCCATGGTACTGATATGGACCCCAGCATCCTCTAGGACGTAAGAGAAAATAAGATTTTACTCACCGGTAAATCTATTTCTCGTAGTCCGTAGTGGATGCTGGGGACTCCGTAAGGACCATGGGGAATAGACGGGCTCCGCAGGAGACTGGGCACTCTATAAGAAAGATTTGGTACTATCTGGTGTGCACTGGCTCCTCCCTCTATGCCCCTCCTCCAGACCTCAGTTAGGATACTGTGCCCGGAAGAGCTGACACAATAAGGAAGGATTTTTGAATCCCGGGTAAGACTCATACCAGCCACACCAATCACACCGTATAACTCGTGATACTATACCCAGTTAACAGTATGAAATATAACTGAGCCTCTCAACAGATGGCTCAACAATAACCCTTTAGTTAGGCAATAACTATATACAAGTATTGCAGACAATCCGCACTTGGGATGGGCGCCCAGCATCCACTACGGACTACGAGAAATAGATTTACCGGTGAGTAAAATCTTATTTTCTCTAACGTCCTAGTGGATGCTGGGGACTCCGTAAGGACCATGGGGATTATACCAAAGCACCCAAACGGGCGGGAGAGTGCGGATGACTCTGCAGCACCGAATGAGAGAACTCAAGGTCCTCCTCAGCCAGGGTATCAAATTTGTAGAATTTTGCAAACGTGTTTGCCCCTGACCAAGTAGCAGCTCGGCAAAGTTGTAAAGCCGAGACCCCTCGGGCAGCCGCCCAAGATGAGCCCACCTTCCGTGTGGAATGGGCTTTTACAGATTTAGGCTGCGGTAAGCCTACCGCAGAATGCGCCAGCTGAATAGTGCTACAAATCCAGCGCGCAATAGACTGCTTAGAATCAGGAGCACCTATCTTGTTGGGTGCGTACAAGACAAAAAGCGAGTCAGTCTTTCTGACTCCAGCCGTCCTGGAAACATAAAGTTTCAGGGCCCTGACTACATCCAGTAACTTGGAATCCTCCAAGTCCCCAGTAGCCGCAGGCACCACAATAGGTTGGTTCAAGTGAAAAGCAGATACCACCTTAGGGAGAAACTGGGGACGAGTCCTCAATTCTGCCCTATCCATATGAAAAATCAGATAAGGGCTTTTACAAGACAAAGCCGCCAATTCTGACACACGCCTGGCCGAAGCCAAGGCCAATAACATGACCACTTTCCACGTGAGATATTTCAGATCCACAGTTATAAGTGGTTCAAACCAATGTGATTTTAGGAAATTCAACACCACATTGAGATCCCAAGGTGCCACGGGAGGCACAAAAGGGGGCTGAATATGAAGCACTCCCTTTACAAAAGTCTGAACTTCAGGCAGTGAAGCCAGTTCTTTCTGGAAGAAAATCGACAGGGCCGAAATCTGGACTTTAATGGAACCCAATTTTAGGCCCATAGTCACTCCCGACTGTAGGAAGTGTAGAAAGCGACCCAGCTGAAATTCCTCTGTTGGGGCCTTCTGAGCCTCACACCACGCAACATATCTTCGCCAAATACGGTGATAATGGTTCGCGGTTACTTCTTTCCTGGCTTTTATTAGCGTAGGAATGACTTCCTCCGGAATGCCCTTTTCCTTTAGGATCCGGAATTCAACCGCCATGCCGTCAAACGCAGCCGCGGTAAGTCTTGGAACAGACAGGGCCCCTGCTGCAGCAGATCCTGTCTGAGCGGTAGAGGCCATGGGTCCTCTGATATCATTTCCTGAAGTTCCGGGTACCAAGCCCTTCTTGGCCAATCCGGAACCACGAGTATCGTTCTTACTCCTCGCCTTCTTATTATTCTCAGTACCTTTGGTATGAGAGGCACATAAACCGACTGGTACACCCACGGTGTCACTAGAGCGTCCACAGCTATCGCCTGAGGGTCCCTTGACCTGGCGCAATATCTCTTTAGCTTTTTGTTGAGGCGGGACGCCATCATGTCCACCTGTGGCCTTTCCCAACGGTTTACCAACAGTAGGAAGACTTCTGGATGAAGTCCCCACTCTCCCGGGTGTAGGTCGTGTCTGCTTAGGAAGTCTGCTTCCCAGTTGTCCACTCCCGGAATGAACACTGCTGACAGTGCTAGTACGTGATTTTCCGCCCATCGGAGAATCCTTGTGGCTTCTGCCATTGCCATCCTGCTTCTTGTGCCGCCCTGTCGGTTCACATGGGCGACTGCCGTGATGTTGTCTGACTGGATCAGTACCGGCTGGTGTTGAAGCAGGGGTCTTGCCTGACTTAGGGCATTGTAAATGGCCCTTAGTTCCAGAATATTTATATGTAGGGAAGTCTCCTGACTTGACCATAGTCCTTGGAAGTTTCTTCCCTGTGTGACTGCTCCCCAGCCTCGAAGGCTGGCATCCGTGGTCACCAGGACCCAGTCCTGTATGCCGAATCTGCGGCCCTCTAGAAGATGAGCACTCTGCAGCCACCACAGTAGAGACACCCTGGTCCTTGGAGACAGGGTTATCATTTGATGCATCTGAAGATGCGATCCCGACCACTTGTCCAAGAGGTCCCACTGGAAGGTCCTCGCATGGAACCTGCCGAATGGAATTGCTTCGTATGAAGCCACCATTTTTCCCAGGACTCGTGTGCAACGATGCACCGATACCCGTTTTGGTTTTAGGAGGTCTCTGACTAGAGATGACAGCTCCTTGGCTTTCTCCTGCGGGAGAAACACTTTTTTCTGTTCTGTGTCCAAAATCATCCCCAGGAATGTGGAATGTTCAGAATCCAGCCCTGCTGTTGTAGCACCTCCTGAGATAGTGCTACTCCGACCAGTAACTGCTCCCTGGACCTCGCCTTTATAAGGAGATCGTCCAAGTATGGGATAATTAAAACTCCCTTTTTTCGAAGGAGTATCATCATTTCTGTCATTACCTTGGTAAACACCCTCGGTGCCGTGGACAGTCCAAACGGTAGTGTCTGGAATTGGTAATGGCAATCCTGTACCACAAATCTTAGGTACTCCTGGTGAGGAAGGTAAATAGGGACATGCAGGTAAGCATCCTTGATGTCCAGGGATACCATGTAATCCCCCTCGTCCAGGCTTGCAATAACCGCCCTGAGCGATTCCATCTTGAACTTTAATTTTGTTATGTAAGTGTTCAAGGATTTCAAATTTAAAATGGGTCTCACCGAACCGTCTGGTTTCGGTACCACAAACAGTGTGGAATAGTAGCCCCGGCCTTGTTGAAGTAGGGGTACCTTGACTATCACCTGCTGGGAATACAGCTTGTGAATGGCCTCTAGCACAGCCTCCCTGCCCGATGGAGTCGTCGGTAAGGCTGATTTGAGGAAACGGCGGGGGGGCGGCGCCTCGATTTCCAGCTTGTACCCCTGAGATACTACTTGAAGGATCCAGGGATCCACCCGTGAGCGAGCCCACTGATCGCTGAAATTTTTGAGGCGGCCCCCCACCGTACCTGGCTCCGCCTGTGGAGCCCCACCGTCATGCGGCTGATTTGGAAGAAGCGGGGGAGGACTTTTGGTCCTGGGAACCGGCTGAGTGTTGCAGCTTTTTCCCCCTTCCTCTGCCTCTAGACAGAAAGGACCCGCCTTTTCCGCGCCTGTTTTTCTGGGGTCGAAAGGACTGTACTTGGTAATACGGTGCTTTCTTAGGCTGTGAGGGGACATGGGGCAAAAATGCAGACTTCCCAGCCGTTGCTGTGGAAACAAGGTCTGAGAGACCGTCCCCGAATAACTCCTCACCCTTATAAGGCAAAACTTCCATGTGCCTTTTAGAATCTGCATCTCCTGCCCACTGCCGAGTCCATAAGCCTCTCCTAGCAGAGATGGACAAAGCACTTATTCTAGATGCCAGCCGGCAGATCTCCCTCTGTGCATCTCTCATGTATAAGACCGAGTCTTTTATATGCTCTATGGTTAGCAATATAGTGTCTCTGTCTAGGGTGTCAATATTTTCCGACAGGGAATCTGACCAAGCAGCAGCAGCACTGCACATCCAGGCTGAGGCAATAGCTGGTCTCAGTATAACACCAGTGTGTGTGTAAATAGATTTTAGGATAGCCTCCTGCTTTCTATCAGCAGGTTCCTTTAGGGCGGCCGTATCCGGAGACGGTAGTGCCACCTTTTTAGACAAACGTGTGAGCGCTTTATCCACCCTAGGGGGAGTTTCCCAACGTGACCTATCCTCTGACGAGAAAGGGAACGCCATTAGTAATTTTTTTGAAATCACCAATTTTTTATCGGGGAAAGCCCACACTTCTTCACACACCTCATTCAATTCCTCAGATGGGGGAAAAACTATAGGTAGTTTTTTCTCCCCAAACATAATACCCTTCTTTGAGGTACCCGGGTTTATATCAGTAAGGTGTAATACCTCTTTCATTGCCTCAATCATGCCACAAATGGCCCTAGTGGACATTAAATTTGACTCATCGTCGTCGACACTTGCATCAGTATCCGTGTCGACATCTGTGTCTGCCATCTGAGGTAGTGGTCGTTTCAGGGCCCCTGACGGCCTTTGAATCGTCTGGGCAGGCACGAGCTGAGAAGCCGGCTGTCCCGCATTTGGCATGTCGTCAAATTTTTTATGTAAGGAGTCGACACTTGCACGTAATTCCTTCCATAAATCCATCCACTCAGGTGTCTGCCCCGCAGGGGGTGACATCACATTAATAGGCATCTGCTCCGCCTCCACATAAGTCTCCTCATCAAACATGTCGACACAGCCGTACTGACACACCGCACACACACACAGGGAATGCTCTTACAAGGAGACAGGACCCCACAAAAGCCCTTTGGGGAGACAGAGAGAAAGTATGCCAGCACACACCAGAGCGCTATAATAATACAGGGACTAACTGAATTATGACCCTTTATAGCTGCTTATTATATTAAACTGCGCCCAAATTTAGTGCCCCCCTCTCTTTTTTACCCTTTCCGTAGTGTAGACTGCAGGGGAGAGTCAGGGAGCTTCCTTCCAGCGGAACTGTGAGGGAATAATGGCGCCAGTGTGCTGAGGGAGAAGGCTCCGCCCCTTTTTCGGCGGCCTTTCTCCCGCTTTTTTCTGTAATCTGGCAGGGGTAATTACCACATATATAGCCTCTGGGACTATATATTGTGGTTATTTTTGCCAGCCAAGGTGATATTATTGCTGCTCAGGGCGCCCCCCCCCCAGCGCCCTGCACCCTCAGTGACCGGAGTGTGAAGTGTGTATGAGGAGCAATGGCGCACAGCTGCAGTGCTGTGCGCTACCTTGGTGAAGACTGATGTCTTCTGCCGCCGATTTTCCGGACCATCTTCATGCTTCTGGCTCTGTAAAGGGGACGGCGGCGCGGCTCCGGGAACGAACACCAAGGACGAGTCCTGCGGTCGATCCCTCTGGAGCTAATGGTGTCCAGTAGCCTAAGAAGCCCAAGCTAGCTGCAAGCAGGTAGGTTCGCTTCTTCTCCCCTTAGTCCCACGATGCAGTGAGCCTGTTGCCAGCAGGTCTCACTGTAAAATAAAAAACCTAATTTAAACTTTCTTTCTAGCAGCTCAGGAGAGCTCCTAGTGTGCAACCAGCTCGGGCCGGGCACAGAAATCTAACTGAGGTCTGGAGGAGGGGCATAGAGGGAGGAGCCAGTGCACACCAGATAGTACCAAATCTTTCTTATAGAGTGCCCAGTCTCCTGCGGAGCCCGTCTATTCCCCATGGTCCTTACGGAGTCCCCAGCATCCACTAGGACGTTAGAGAAAATAGGATTTTGGTTACCTACCGGTAAATCCCTTTCTCGTAGTCAGTAGAGGATGCTGTGCGCCCGCCCAGCGCTTCGTTTTCCTGCATTGGTTTTATAGTTCAGTGTTACCTGGTTCCTAGGTAAGTTCTGCGTTATTTACTGTTTCAGCTGTTGCTGAGTTGTTTCAGCATGTTGGCCGGATTCTCATGGTTGTGTGAGCTGGTATGAATCTCGCCACTATATGTGTAATTCCTTCTCTCGAAGTATGTCGTCTCCTCGGGCACAGTTTCTAGACTGAGTCTGGTAGGAGGGGCATAGTGGGAGGAGCCAGCCCACACTATTAAACTCTTAAAGTGCCAAAGGCTCCTGGTGGACCCGTCTATACCCCATGGTACTAATATGGACCCCAGCATCCTCTACGGACTACGAGAAAAGGATTTACCGGTAGGTATCCAAAATCCTATTTTCTCAGGACTACAGACTGGAGTTCCAGGAGCTATGGAGGCTTCAGACTTCTCACCTAATCGAAGGTCGACGGTTCGGGATTCAGAATTTGATTTTGAGAACCACAGAGGCAAGCCTCGGAGGTTGGGGAATGGTCACCCAGGGGGTGCAGTTTCAGGGAAGATGGTCAAGTCAGGAAGTCATCCTTCCAACCAACATTCTGGAACTCAGGGCCATATACAATGCCCTTCTGAAGGCCTCATATCTTCTTCGAGATCGTCCAGGGAGAGGTTGTTGGACAGCTTTGCCCTCTCAACCCAACTACAGCATTGCCCTCTCAACCCAACTACTCCAGGATCATCGGTGGATTCTGAAACTTCCGAAATCTCACCTAGAGCTTCCATTCCTGGGAATTGATACTGGACACAGAGTTGCAGAAAGTGTTCCTTCCGTTGGAAAAGGCATTGGTAATCCAGTCGATGGTTTGGGATGTCCTGAAGCCAACCTGGATATCGGTGCATCTATGCATTCGCCTACTGGGGAAAATGGTAGACTCCTACGAGGCACTTCAGTACGGAAGGTTTCACGCAAGACCTTTTCAACTCGATCTGCTGGGCAAATGGTCCATCTTCGCATCTTCACATGCACCAGAGGATCCGTCTGTCGCCAAGAGCCAGGATTTCTTTTCTATGGTGGCTTCAGATTTCTCACCTAATCGAGGGTCGATGGTTCGCGATTCAGAATTTAATTCTACTAACCACAGAAGCAAGCCTCAGAGGATGGGGAGCAGTCACCCTGGGGGTTCAGTTTCAGAGAAGATGGTCAAGTCAGGAAGTCGCCCTTCCAATAAACATTCTGGAACTCAGCGCTATATACAACGCCCTTCTGCAGGCCTCATATCTTCTTCAAGATCAGGCCATTCAGGTTCAGTCGGACAATGTGATGGCGGGAACATACATAAACCGACAGGGCGGAACGAAAAGCAGAGCAGCAATGTCAGAGGTGACAAGAATTCTCCTCTGGGCAGAAAAACACACTGTGGCCTTGTCAGCGGTCTTCATTCCGGGTGTAGACTTCCTTAGCAGACACGACCTGCACCCCGGGGAGTGGGGCCTTCACCTGGAGGTGTTCAGATGCTTGACACGTCGGTGGGGATATCCACAAATCGACATGACGGCCTCTCGTCTCAACAAGAAACTCAAGTGGTATTGTTCCAGGTCGAGAGACCCACAGGCAGTGGTGGTAGACGCTCTGACGACTCCATGGTTCTATAAGATGGTGTACTTGTTTCCTCCACTTCCTCTGATCCGAAGAATTCTCAAAAGAATAAAAAGGGAAAAGGTTCAAGCAATATTCATTGCTCCAGACTGGCCAAGAAGGGCCTGGTACGCGGACCTAGGGTAGTGGATAAGTGGAATAGTCTCCCATCAGAGGTGGTAGAGGCTAAGACTGTAGAGCAATTTAAACATGCTTGGGATAGGCATATGAATATCCTTACAAAGAATTAAGGTTCAAAAAGGGTTGAGATTACATAAAGGATAAAAAAAAGGGGCAGACTAGATGGCCAAGTGGTTCTTATCTTCCGTCAAATTCTATGTTTCTATGTTTCTAAGATCTGTGGCCTCTACCTCTTCACAAGGATCTTCTGCAACAGGGCTCATTCATCAATCAAGACTTACCGCAGCTCTGTTTAATGGCATGGAAGTTGAAAGGCTGATTCTAGCCCAAAGAGGGATCCCTGACAAGGCCATCCCGACTATGATCCAAGCCAGTGTTAAAGCAGATTATTTATCTTATATAATACCCTTTATGAGGTCTAAGAACACTGTACGCTAACTACGTATGAAGTACCGTAAGGGTACGCACGTTGCGTAACAATCGCTTAGCCGTGGTCGAGACGCTCAAGCGTTACGTTCGCTCACGGCCAAGAGATCACTGGCAGGCACGCTATTGGCTGCCGAATACCGTAATGATTCGCTATAGCGATTGCGACCGCTCGAGACCACGAGGAGATCACCAGCGGCGCATACGCTCACAATGTAAAACCTTTATATCTAAACCATAAACAGTGTATTATGCAGTAAACCCTTTGTGTAGTGATATGGTGTAAATGCAACACAGTATAACCTTACTAGCTTAAAAGCAGTTTGAGCGTCACCGACGCTCTGAGAATACTTAACTCTATAAGAAATACACAGATACCTGGGCTTAGGGTCCAACGCCTAATATATATATATTTTGAATGATATACTTGCAAAAGAATTAATACAAATACAAATCATACACTACAATATAACATAGACTAACTAACCAGGTAACTACACAGTAAATACAATACAATTAAGTTTAAGAGAAAAATGAGAGAAAGAGAAGAGAGAGAAAGATATGGCCCATAATAACAAGAGAGAAACAGTATGATTACGGAGAAAAACTTACGCACAAAGGAAACGATCGCATGCGCCTCTGGACATCCAGCTCCCGATTTTCAGCAATGATAACCGTTGAAGAGTGAGCTGGATGTGATCGGCCTTTCTATTTATGCCCCACACACAATGCAATTCAATGGTCCCTACAATCTCATTGTTCATTGGACACAGGAATTCCTCCTCGCATTATAACAAAAGGTCATAGGTTGATTCATACAGGTGGGCTGTGACTATTTCCAACAGCTCAGGTGGGAGGGAAACTGGGTTTCCCGCCGCATGGGTAATAAAGTGCAAATAAAGTAAATGTTCATAAACTTCTTATGTCCATAACTATCCGCACGAGCGATTGATCTGCTTCAAACCAACACCGGAATATTTCTAATTAAATATTCTTCCGATGGATACTAAACACCACTGTATTACTCCTGTCTGACCCTTCGTATCAAACAAAGAGGGATTTCTCTGTTCATGAACATTCTATATTAACCAAACTTTCAGAATCTATCAAAGGGACCATGATCTACAAAATACATTACATAGTGAAAATATGTAACGATTGAGTCACCCGCTACGATCACATAAACTCTACCGTAAATACGCATACCGTGCGGGTGCCCGCGACTGTGAGTATGCGCACGTACGGGAGAGCGTACGCATGCGCAGCACGGACCTGTGTGAGGTGCAAATATGGTAGTGTGCATAGAGATATTTTTCTGACTTTGACAGTCCACCCTTTGGCAGTCAACAATAACTGCCACTTCCTGAAAACATTTCAAAAAGAGAAAAATATATGTTAGGGGTTAATACATTTACATGGTTGGGTAAGGGAGGAGAGGAGAAGGTAGGAAAAGGGTATGACCTAGTGAGATAGCAGAAGCATGTGTGTATGAATCCGTGCTTGGGGGTCATGTATCATCGTGCCGTACGTGTTTTAAATCAAGCTTCGAGGTATTGCGAAGTATACATTTGAATTCCTTCTTATCCCGTGGTACGGGTCTGTGGATGGGCTGTCAAACTTTACCGAGCTCTTTTCGGCTTTGGTTGTAACAAAATGGGGGAGCACATTGTAGTTGATGATACATGAATGGGGGAGATATGTGATTGCTGATATCTGTGCCTGTATTCCCTATCGACTATGTGTGTCATTACCTGAGGGTTGTAGAAATGAAGAAAAGACATAATTACGGTAAATGCGGTGGTATTCTATGTCAGGTAAATGTACATTCGTCGATTGAGGTCTTGTTTGGTGTCTGTTGAATGCAGTCTTCTTTGTGCTTTTGCTCATAAGGTGCGAGCAAAGCTGTCAATGTCCATAGATTTACAAAAGTGTTGGGCTAGCGTAATTTTAAAATTTCTAGGGAAACTGGGGATCCATGGCATAGTTCATCAAAAATCTGTGTATTAGGTTGTCAAAACTTCTTCTTTTAATCTCTCTGTTGTCTGTATATCGGCTCATCAAATTCCTCGTCCAAGTGGGTCTTTTTACCTTGGAGGAAACGGAAAAACAGGTGAAAGAAACGGACCGTAGAAATCGCATTTTCATCACATCATTGTTTCTACATTTGGGTCATAAATCAAGTCCATTGGAATTACAGTTTCCTTGCTCCTTAAACTCATTACCCTAGTACGACGATTGCACCTCATTAAAGCCTGACCGCATCTAAATATCAAACCAATCGTTATGATAACACCTAAGATACATAGGAGAAACTTCCCAACATCCATTATAACTCCTTGGGCCCATTCTCCTAAACCGGAGAACCAATTTCGTGGGTTCAACCATGACACCCAACCAGTCAGCTCATTACTCACAGCAGCAAGGGTGAGATTGTGTCTTCTGCGAAATTCCCACTTTAGTTGGAGAATATCGTCCATCTTTTGGTCTATGACCTCGACCGGGTCCTCGGTGCTATTCGTAATGTATGTGCAACATTTCACGCCGTATTGTGTTGCCAGTGTGACACAATATCCGCCTGTTACTGCTGTGAGGTAATTAAGAACCATTCTATGCTGAACTAGTTCTGTTTTGTAAGCCTGAAGTTCCCTTCCAGTATACCTAAACGTGTCATCATACATTTCAGTGATATTATCTAACAAATTGGCGAGCGCAGATATGTATTTATAATTCAGCACTCCTCTAGCGGTGCGGGTGAAATCTAACGCGATTAAGAATTGAATCCCGGTGGATTCACTTATCAGATCAGAGGCCGGATGCTCTGTCTTCTCTATCAGGTGCCTCTTAACAACGTGCTCGTAATGGGTGTGAGTATAAGGAGCTTGGGCACCACGGTGTATGTCTTTCATTTTGACATGTGATACAGTCATTACTTCAGGCAGTACTTTTCCAATATAACACAATCCTTCAGAGTTTGGGGCAAGCCACTTGTACGCCTTTCTCCCGCATATGAAATATGCATCATCGGGGAGAACATATGGGACGGAGTAGGACATAACCATATTACACACCTTCCATGTGAAATCTCCTAACCCTAATTCTTCCATCTGCTTAGTACACGTATCAGGTTGTACGATATGTGCACAGTATCCTGGTGATACCTCTCCAACTCTCGTAATCCTATTTCCTAAGGTATACCTATACCGGAAAGATTTTCCTCTACTGGCTATGTGGCGTATAAGCTCTGTATCTGTAGGCATTCTATCTGCTCTGTGTGAAAAGGTCATGGTTTGATTACTCCATGACACTTCCCAATTTCCCGGCTTTCGGGGATTGGAGATGTTAAAACATAATAGGGACCTATCCACATGGTATTGGTGGAGCTTCAAACTAGGAGGGCTGGAGATATTAAACCTCCTGTCCACCGGTCTTCCACCACTTAACTCAAGTACCTCCCCTAACGTTAAAGGAAATGGTACTAGCCCTGATTTGCTATGACCTTGAGGTACTTGAGAGCATACCCAACAATCTGTTTTATTTAACACACTACCCACTAAAGAGTGATAGTCACTCAAGGGATGCCGGTCCATATGGATATTAAAACTGGATTGGCATTTCTTTATGCACCCATCCTCAATGACATTGTTACAAAGCCGACAGATACAGTTTTCTTCAGCTAACAATCCTTCACAATTCCTTCTATGGTCAATGCTATCGGATCGTTTTCTGATACTCACCTTTACTTGTTGGTTAAGTTGTTCTTGGAAAACTACGCCTCCATTTCTGTCATCAGAACCCATTCCAGAACCTCTCTCGAACTCCATGGTACTCTCGCCGGAACAGACTGCTCTGGTCAACATCATGGTCAACAGGAAAATCCGGATCACAGTCTCTTGGGGCAAGTCCATCTTGTAGGAGGAAACGGAGAAGAATGAGAAGGGGGAAAAAAATAATTTGAGGGAGAGGGGATGGGAAGTTGGAGAAAAACAATAAAAGGGAACAGGGGATCGACAACTGCTTTTGATCTTGTGGTTTTCAATGCTCAGGTGCCGCCTCAATCTTCCTTGAACAGACACTCCAGTGATACAACCTCTACCGTCTGTTCCTTATCACAGAACTTCTCTGGATCAACGACCTTCTTACAGTGGGACGAATGAACCCAAGTCTCTCTCTCAGCAACCTTAAATGCTGTAGTGCTAGTCAATAAGACCTGGTATGGTCCTTCCCATCTGTCAATAAGGCAACCTGAGCGTAGAAAATTCCGTATCATTACATAATCCCCAGGTTCAATGTCATGACAATTACTATCTGGTAAGTCAGGAATCACTAACTTCAGATTATCATTTTGATTCCTTAACTGTTTACTCATGTTAATCAAGTATTTTACAGTCACTTCATTGTTACACTTCAAATCATCCTGAGGGTTAATCATAACATGCGGTTGTCGACCAAACAAGATTTCAAAGGGAGACAGATTAAGAGGGGACCTGGGAGTGGTTCTGATGCTGTACAGTACAATGGGTAAAGCTTCTGGCCATGTCAATCCTGTCTCTGCCATCACTTTACTCAGTTTATTTTTAATAGTGCTGTTCACTCTTTCCACTTTCGCACTCGCCTGTGGACGGTATGGAGTGTGCAGCTTGCTATCAATTCCCATCAATTTACACATTCCTTGAAAGACATCACCTGTAAAATGGGTACCCCTATCACTTTCGATAATTCTAGGGATACCATATCTACATACAAATTCCTGCACAATTTTCTTAGCAGTAAACATAGCGGTATTTGTGGCCGCCGGAAATGCTTCGACCCAATTTGAGAAAACATCTATACAAACAAGTACATATTTCAAATTTCGACAAGGGGGTAATTGAATGAAGTCAATCTGTATTACCTGGAAAGGGCCGCCGGCAGGTGGGATATGGGATGGTTCTGTAGGTATTGCCTTTCCAATATTCTTTCTCAAACAGGTAAGGCATGACATGGCTCTTTTACTCGCATGAGAGGAGAATCCTGGGGCGCACCAATATGCTCTTACCAACTTGCACATCCCTTCCCTGCCCAGATGAGTCAGCCCGTGAGCTGCCTCAGCTAAACATGGAAGATATGCTCTGGGGGCCACCGGTTTACCTTGTCCATCCGTCCAGAGTCCTGAGGACTCCTGGCCATATCCCTTTGCCTTCCAGACTGCCTTTTCCTGTGTGGAACACAAATTTTGCATCTCACACAACTTCTGTGTGTTGATGGTATTAAATACCATCAGTTGTGTGGTGTCTGTCTGTCTGGGGGTAGCAGCTGCTAACTTAGCTGCTTCGTCTGCTCGGCTGTTACCAAGCGATACTGGGTCTTGGCTATATGTATGTGCTTTACATTTGATAACAGCCACTCTGTCGGGTTCCTGTATCGCTGTTAGAAGCCTTTTTATGTGAGCTGCATGCGCTACCGGTGTACCAGCTGCCATCATGAAATTTCTGAGGCGCCATAGGGCTCCGAAATCATGGACTACCCCGAATGCGTATCTAGAATCGGTGTAGATATTGGCTGATTTGCCCTTAGCCAATTCACATGCTCTGGTTAGGGCGACCAGTTCAGCAACCTGGGCTGAGTGAGGTGGGCCTAGCGGTTCCGCTTCTATGGTGCCTTGGTCATCTACGACTGCGTATCCAGTACACAAGTCTCCCGAGTCTGACTGTCTATGACAACTACCGTCCGTGTAGAACGTAAGTTCTGCATCTTCCAGTGGGTTGTCACTGATGTCAGGCCTTGCGGTAAAATTTTGGGTCAAATATTCCATACAATCATGAGTGTCTTCCTTTGTATTAAATCCTCCTTCCCCACCACTCTCATCTTCCACCCTTTGTGCCTGTCCAGGCACACCTGGGAGATATGTTGCAGGGTTTAATGCACTGCATCTCCTTATGGTGATGTTTACGGGGGCCATTAGTGCCAATTCCCATCTTGTAAACCGCGCTGATGAGACATGTCTGGTTTGGGCAGAATTTAACAAGGCTGACACTGCATGTGGTGTATGAATTGTGAGGTTGTGACCTAGCACGACGTCTTCACTTTTCGTTACTAGCAATGCTATCGCAGCAACGCTTCGCAAGCATGTGGGGAGGGATCGCGCTACCGTATCTAGCTGAGCGCTGTAATATGCTACCGGCCTGCTGGCATCACCGTGCTTTTGGGTTAGTACGCCTGCCGCGCAACCAGCACTTTCTGTTCCGTATAGTTCAAAGGGTTTCCCATAGTCCGGCATACCTAATGCTGGTGCCTGCGTTAGGCACTGTTTAAGTCTCTCAAATGCTGCCTCAGACTCGTCTGTATGCGAAATCCGATCAGGTTTGTTTGAGGAGACCATCTCCTGCAAAGGTAACGCTAAAATGGAAAACCCTGGGATCCAATTACGGCAATACCCACACATTCCTAAAAATGTTCTGATCTGTTGCTGGGTTTGTGGCAGAGTCATGTCTCTAATTGCTTGAATTCTATCAGCGGTCAGGTGTCTCAGTCCTTGTGTTAGACAGTGTCCCAAATATTTTACCTTAGTTTGGCATAATTGCAACTTGTCTTTGGAAACCTTGTGTCCTGTGTCTGAAAGATGAAACAGGAGCTGTTTCGTATCCTTCAGGGATGCTTCCAATAAATCAGAACACAGTAGTAGATCATCCACGTACTGTATTAATACTGATCCACTCACTGGTTGGAAAGACTGTAAACAATCATGCAAAGCCTGAGAAAATATACTTGGACTATCTATGAATCCTTGTGGTAATCGAGTCCATGTGTATTGGACTCCTCTGTATGTGAATGCAAACAAATATTGACTGTCAGGGTGCAGAGGTACCGAAAAGAAAGCGGAGCAGAGGTCAATAACAGTGAAAAAATTCGCAGTGGGAGGGATTTGCATTAGGATGACAGCTGGATTTGGCACTACGGGGAATTGATTCTCAACTATTTTGTTAATCCCCCTTAGATCCTGCACTAGCCGGTAACCCCTCCCCCCACTCTTTTTAACAGGGAAGATGGGACTATTGGCAGTGCTGGACGTTCTTACCAGAATGCCCTGTTGTAGCAAGCGCTCTATTACGGGATACACTCCTAACTCCACCTCTGGCTTCAGAGGGTACTGTGGGATTTTTGGAGCTATCCTACCATCTTTTACTTGTACAACTACCGGAGCTACGTTTGCCATTAATCCAGTGTCCTGTCCATCTTTAGTCCAAAGTGACTCTGGTATCTGAGATGTCATTTCTTCTACTTGGGAGGGAGTCCTATTTGTCATAATGGTATGTGACATTAATTTTGACGGGGAGTCTAACATGTCTCGCACTTCCTGAGCGTGATTCTCAGGTATGTCCAAGAATACACCTTCAGGAGTACAATAAATGACGCACCCCATTTTACACAGTAAGTCTCTTCCCAGGAGATTAGTCGGTGCCGATGCAGCCAGCAAAAAGGAATGCTTGGTATGTAAAGGCCCTACTGTAATCTCGGCTGGTTTGCTAACAGGGTAGTGCTGGACTACTCCCGTTACCCCTATGGCTGGAATTGTCTTACCAGTGGTTCTCATGCCCACTGTCGAATTTATCACTGATTTGGCCGCCCCTGTGTCTACAAGAAAGTTTAATGATTTACCAGCTACATTGATTGCAATTTCTGGTTCACTTTCAAGACTTGCAATCAATTTTACTGGCTGCAGATTACAGGTATGGCCACACCCCTATTGGGTATGGTGACCTCCCTGAATCCCGCTGGCAGCAACTACTTGTGACGGAGTTAATTGGGAGCTACCAGAGGCTTGCCAGTCTCTGTTCGGGGGGTATCTTTTTGTTTCCCCTGTATGTGGCTCATAACTCCGTTTCTGCGGACCTTGCTCCCAATGTCGTGTGTCGTGTCGTTGTCTAGGGGGTTGGTATGAGTTTCGTGAATTCTTCATTCTACAATCTCGTGCCATGTGTCCCTGTTTATGACAAGAATAACAAGTAACCACATTTGACTTACCCACAGGGTTTGGTGATACAAACAAAGGTTGCCTTGTGGTCAGGGCCTGTATACTTACGGCCATTAATTTATCACCTTGTTGTTCCCTGTGTCTGGTGATGTTCCTATCGTGATCAATAGCAGCCTCTCTCAAAGTAGCCACAGACAGACCTCGCCAACATGGTTGTGTGGTCTGTACCCTAGTCTTCAATGACTCTTTTAAACCATCCATCAGTACCGATACTGCTACTTCTCGATGGTTTGTGTTTGTTTTAATGTCCTCTATGCCTGTGTATTTTGCCATTTCTGATAATGCTCTGTGAAAATACTCTGCAGCTGTCTCTGACTCCTTCTGTTTAATGGAGAATATCTTGTTCCATCTGACTACCGCTGGGAAATACTCTTTTAACTGTAAGCTTATTCTTTTTACATTATCTTTGTTGTACACATCTGTAAGAGGTACATCCTGATCTAATCCACAGTCAGCTAAAAATTGAGCTGCGTCGACATTGGAGGGTAAACATGCTCTCAGCAATATCTGCCAGTCTTTATTGTTGGGCTCTACAGTGTTACCTAAGTCTCTGATGTATTTTTGACTGGCAACTAAGTCTTTTCTAGGGTCAGGGAATTCAGACACTATGGTCCTTAATTCCATTCTGGAAAATGGGCTATACATGGCAATGTTCCTCACAGGGGTGACTCCTGATGTGTCAGTTTTCCCATTTGGAACAGCTATTACCCTAACAGGATTAACTCTAACAATATCACTCTGTGTGGGTTCTACAGCCTGTGGTGAAATGGCTTCAGCATAGTGTATGGTGCCGTACTTACCTGTAGATACGACCTCACCTATCCCTCCGCTAGGGGCCCTTGTTACTAATCTCGTGGGTGGAGCTGTGCCTACTGTGGTCTCTGCTATGGTGGCTGCTAGAGAGAGCGCTGAAATTGTTGCCGATTCGTCTTCTTGATCACACTCCTGAGGAAAGTTCAAAACAGGGTACAACTTGCACGGGTTAATACTTGCATTGGTTAATTGGTTAACATTATCTTTAACATTTACACAGTTGCTAAGTGTTTGTGTGTTACACCTTAGTGCGTCATTCTCCGCAACCAATTTCTCTCCCGATATATATGGTGGCGGTGGGGCCGTGGCTATCAGTTTTCTGATTGAGCCAGATCCCGCCGCCTGAGCCAATCCTCTCTGTATGTCACCCTCCTGTTGCCACAACTGCAAATAATCATAATGCTTGATTCGTCTCTTTGCTGATTTAATGAGACATATCCTTCTCCTTAAATTCGTTAACACTTCTGTGCTGAAGCTACCTACTCTTGGGAATTTCTCCCCGTCATGTACCGTCATTCTCTCCCATTCATCACATAAAACCTCTGTGTGTGAACCATATTTTTCACACATCACGTATCTTGCCGACCCGACTGGTCGGTTCACTGAATCAACCCGAACCGAGGTTGATCGCCCCCTACCTGAACAAGTGGCCCCCATAGTTCGAAGGTGTTGCTTTATTCAACCAACCCTTACGCAAACCAAAATGTTCAAAATAGGCTGACGGTGGCGGTTTACCGAGTACCCCACTCACTTGCCCACGCCGACCAATACGACCTGATCACACCGATATGGTGCTGGCGTACTCGACCTAGGGCCCCTGCGACCTGAACCTCTATTTACTGGAACCTGTGAGGGTGATCCGAAGAACACTTACTCTTTCCAGTAACTATTGGTTGTTGGATAGTTCCTGAGTGAGCAGCGAACTTCCCTTAAAATAAAAAAAATTACACAAATCACGTTAGAATGTACAAATAGCGTTTATGACCTTCGTACACAAATAGTACCGGTCAGGTTTACTAATGTACACAATTACGTGCGGTCCAATCGTTCAGCACATAAGCAACTAATCTTATGTACGGAGCGACCAGTGGAATCGAAAATTGCGGCTGCGAATTCCTTCAGCAAGAGCTTGTATGGCCTATATGGGTGTTGCACCAACCCTTTCTTGGTGTTGTGCCTGTGGACTGTATAGCGGACTTCCTTGTCTGCTGTACCTGAACCTGTTGGTCTGCTATGACCTCCTGGTCTGTTACAGTATGACCTCCTGGTCTGCTACACTCTAATGCTCAAATTGTATGTTTTAACCAGGGATGCCTCCCTAGCCACCATGTACGTCACTTACACGCATGTACCTCACGAGAACTCGACTTTTCTTGTGGTTCAACCTGTAAAATTGTATACAACACACTCACTCACCACATGTACACTTTTGTTTCTATTTCTATTTCTGCGCAGAAATTTTTCTTTAGACCAGATGTGTTACCAATTAGGAGAAGGATCTGTTAATTTAAATTTGGAATGTAAAAAAAGATTTGCGCGATTTATCGCCTGGCGTTATTTACCGCGTGGCGCTACTTATCGCGTTGAGAGGAGAGAAAAACTTGTGATTTGAGTTACGTGGGCGTACCCGTACGCTCCGTTGCGTAATATACGCTGCGTGCGTCGGCCTTTGGTTTGCGTGCACAAATCTCAGTCCTTGTTAGAGACACGTGTACGCAAAATAAAGATCCACCGTAACACAATTTATACGTTTATCAATGTAGATGATCCTTTATCATCTACCACGCACCACACTGACTTTGCCTTGTCTCTCAGGCAGAGCTGTGTGTTTGTCTATACTTTAACTATATTACCTTTACTTTTACACTTTGAAATAGCGGCAAATCTCTCTTAGCACGTTTATCAACTATATAATAGCAAACAGGAGAGTGATATACGAAAATACACGAATGAAAAGAAATGCAGATATGCGTGCGTGTGTACGCAAGACAGAAAAATAAACAGTTTTAAAAGAGACTAGCGTGTTGTTCTTACCTCCGGTTCCCGGATTCCTTCAGCACCCTTTACTAAGAGAAGCAGACGCTTATCCAAACAGCACTACGAGGAATATGATCTCCCGCCCTTTGCTGCTGGATAATGTCTGCTGTAATTACCTAGTGCAGATATGTGAAGGACAGGACAAGCCCGCAATTGTTAAAGCAGATTATTTATCTTATATAATACCCTTTATGAGGTCTAAGAACACTGTACGCTAACTACGTATGAAGTACCGTAAGGGTACGCACGTTGCGTAACAATCGCTTAGCCGTGGTCGAGACGCTCAAGCGTTACGTTCGCTCACGGCCAAGAGATCACTGGCAGGCACGCTATTGGCTGCCGAATACCGTAATGATTCGCTATAGCGATTGCGACCGCTCGAGACCACGAGGAGATCACCAGCGGCGCATACGCTCACAATGTAAAACCTTTATATCTAAACCATAAACAGTGTATTATGCAGTAAACCCTTTGTGTAGTGATATGGTGTAAATGCAACACAGTATAACCTTACTAGCTTAAAAGCAGTTTGAGCGTCACCGACGCTCTGAGAATACTTAACTCTATAAGAAATACACAGATACCTGGGCTTAGGGTCCAACGCCTAATATATATATATGTTGAATGATATACTTGCAAAAGAATTAATACAAATACAAATCATACACTACAATATAACATAGACTAACTAACCAGGTAACTACACAGTAAATACAATACAATTAAGTTTAAGAGAAAAATGAGAGAAAGAGAAGAGAGAGAAAGATATGGCCCATAATAACAAGAGAGAAACAGTATGATTACGGAGAAAAACTTACGCACAAAGGAAACGATCGCATGCGCCTCTGGACATCCAGCTCCCGATTTTCAGCAATGATAACCGTTGAAGAGTGAGCTGGATGTGATCGGCCTTTCTATTTATGCCCCACACACAATGCAATTCAATGGTCCCTACAATCTCATTGTTCATTGGACACAGGAATTCCTCCTCGCATTATAACAAAAGGTCATAGGTTGATTCATACAGGTGGGCTGTGACTATTTCCAACAGCTCAGGTGGGAGGGAAACTGGGTTTCCCGCCGCATGGGTAATAAAGTGCAAATAAAGTAAATGTTCATAAACTTCTTATGTCCATAACTATTCGCACGAGCGATTGATCTGCTTCAAACCAACACCGGAATATTTCTAATTAAATATTCTTCCGATGGATACTAAACACCACTGTATTACTCCTGTCTGACCCTTCGTATCAAACAAAGAGGGATTTCTCTGTTCATGAACATTCTATATTAACCAAACTTTCAGAATCTATCAAAGGGACCATGATCTACAAAATACATTATATAGTGAAAATATGTAACGATTGAGTCGCCCGCTACGATCACATAAACTCTACCGTAAATACGCATACCGTGCGCCTGCGGGTGCCCGCGACTGTGAGTATGCGCACGTACGGGAGAGCGTACGCATGCGCAGCACGGACCTGTGTGAGGTGCAAATATGGTAGTGTGCATAGAGATATTTTTCTGACTTTGACACCAGACAGGGGGTAACGTCTAAACATTACCACCGTATTTGTTAGAAATATGTCTCTTGTTGTGAGAGCAGAAAATATTCTGGGGTGGATTTTTATCTGGGGTGTTTACTGCTTTTTCTGCATTCAGGTGTGAATGTGGGCCTACGGTTGGGCTCCATAAAGTCCAGGTTTTGGCCTTGTCCATTTTCTTTCAGAAACAATTGGCTTCTCTCCCTGAGGTCCAGATGTTCGTGAAAGGTGTTCTGCACATCCAACCTCCCTTTGTGCCTTCCATGGCACCTTGGGATCTCAATTTGGTGCTGCAGTTCCTCCAATCGGACTGGTTTGAACCCTGACAGGAGGTAGATATAAAATATCTTACGTGGAAGATCGTCACACTGTTGGCCTTGGCTTCAGCAAGACGTGTGTCAGAGCTGGGGGCGCTGTCTCACAAGAGCCCCTATTTAATTTTCCATGAAGACAGAGCTGAACTCAGAACTCGTCAGCAATTTATTCCTAAACTGGTGTCTGCGTTTCACATCAACCAACCTATTCTGTTTCTGGTTGTTCCCGACACCTCTGCTACTTTGGATGTTGTGAGGGCTTTGAAGGTGGATGTAAAGCGAACAGCTCGTCACAGAAAATCGGACTCGCTGTTCATTCTTTATGATCCCAATAAAATTGGGTGTCCTTCTTCAAAGCAGTCCATTGCATGCTGGATTAGGCTCATTATCCAGCATGCTTATTCCACGGCAGGATTGACGGTTCCAAAATCTGTACAGGCCCACTCTACTAGGTCGGTGGGTTCTTCTTGGGCGGCTGCCTGGGGTGTCTCGGCTTTACAGCTCTGCCGAGTAGATACTTGGTCGGGTTCAAACACGTTTGCTAAGTTCTACAAGTTCGATACTTTGGCCTATGAGGACCTTCAGTTTGGTAAATCAGTTCTGCAGGAACCTCAGCACTCTCGCACCTGGTTTGGGAGCTTTGGTACTTCCCCATGGTACTAAATGGATCCCAGAGCCGTAACTAGACTTTTTGGCGCCCTGTGCCAGAGAGAGAATTGGTGCCCCCCCCCCCTATTTTTTTTGTTCAACAGGGACATAGGGCACATGCCTCATAGGGAAGGGGCATGACAAGATTGATCCCAGAGATAGCCCATGCTACTATGCCCCTTCCCACATTATATATATATAAATAATACACACACATTTATAGACCACAGCAAGAAAATTTATTTGGACACAAATCCTCTCTATACCACATTTATGCACTCAGCCTGAGAGCTCATTGTTATTCAGTTACAATACCCTTTGTTAAATAACACATTTCAATATACTGCCATACCCAGGATTCATACCTATAACCTGTTGAATTCTAATCAAACACCCTAAGCATTGAGCTATGTGATCCTGCATAAAAACACTATATGAAGCTACTGGTTAAAAAATAATCAGCATTGTAATTGAGCAGATCTATGTAGTGTACAGCCACACATCCAATCTCTAGCAGCCACACACTATATAGATCTGCTCAGCCACAATGCTGATTATTCTTTTACAAAGTACAGGGTAAGCTTCAAATAGTTAGAATATTCTAGCTTAGAATTCTCTACCTTTCTATGCAAGGGCAGATAGCTCAATGAATAGATTGTCTGACTGCAAAGCCACAGGCAATGGGTTAGAATCCTGTGTATGTCAGGATCTTGAAATGTAATAAAGGACCAGTGTGACAAAGAAATCTGAAGTTGAGTTCATGAATGTTGTATAAGTATTAGCGACAGAAGGGATCAGGGGAGGAGACAGCAGCGGTCAAGAGATGCTGTGCTTCAAAAAGGAGGGAAGCTGCAGTGAAAGTAATTAAAACTAATAATTATTAAGAGTCGCTAACAGTGCCCCTTACCCTGCAGCGCTATGTGTGGTGCCCCCTCCGAACACACCTAGTTACGGCTCTGATGGATCCCCAGTATCCTCTAGGACGGAAGAGAAAATAGTATTTGAATTACCTACCGGTAAATCCTTTTCTCGTAGACCGTAGAGGATACTGGCCGCCCGCCCAGTGTTTCGTACTTCCTGCACTGTTTCTTGGTTAAGTATTGTTGTTTGGTTCAGCTGTTGCTGTTCCTGTTTTCAAGTTTGGTTAGCTTGGCTTTCCTCTTGTTTGTGTGTGCTGTTTCAGAATCTCACCACTATCCTTTTATATCCTTCTCTCAAAGTATGTTCGTCTCCTCGGGCACAGTTTCCTAGACTGAGTCTGGTAGGAGGGGCATAGAGGGAGGAGCCAGCCCACAATATCAAATTCTTAAAGTGCCCATGGCTCCTAGTGGACCCGTCTATAACCCATGGTACTAAATGGATCCCCAGTATCCTCTATGGACTACGAGAAAAGGATTTACCGGTAGGTAATTATAATCATATTTTCTCACAAAATTATGTAATTTGTATATTTTCTCTAACGTCCTAGAGGATGCTGGGGACTCCGTAAGGACCATGGGGAATAGACGGGCTCCGCAGGAGATAGAACACTTTAAGAAAGACTTTAGGATTATGGGTGTGCACTGGCTCCTCCCTCTATGCCCCTCCTCCAGACCCCAGTTTTAGACTGTGCCCAGAGGAGAATGGGTGCACTGCAGGTGTAAGGATGTGCCCTGTGGGCACATCTGTGTTGTCCCTAGTTGGGGACAGCGCTGGGGCAGCTTGTCTGTCCCCAGCGCTGGGTGCGTGGCGGCGGCGGGTGTCCGGTGCAGGGATTACCCTTTTCCCTGCACCGGACCCCAGGCTGGAGGGTTTGAATGTTGGCGCCCTCCGGGAGCCAATCGCGGCTCCCGGAGCGGCAGCCAATAGGAGAGAGACGCGGCGAGCCAATCGGCGCTCGCCGCGTCATAGGCCCCGCCCCCGGCGTCTGACGTCAGACGCCGGGCGGGAGCCAGAGCGGAGGACGACGGCGCTGAGGAGCGGGAAGAGGAGAAGACGTCGCGGGCGGGAGCCGAAGAGGACAGCGCGCGCGCAGAAGAGCGCGAAGAAGGAAGAGGAGCCGGACAGGAAACAAGGACTGCGTGGAGGAAGACGACGACGGCCGCAGGGAGAGGAGCTCCGGTGGCCGCTGAAGAGGCCTGAAGACTCCAGCCCTGGGAAAGAAGATGTCCAGCGGCGGCTGGACGCGGCGATGCGACGGCGGCGCCGCTGGCCAGGACGGGCCAGCGGCCGAAGAGGGCACCGGAGGCCCCCGGGTTAGGTAAGGCCTCAGTGAGGCATCCTTCCCCCCTCCCCTTTTCCTCCCTAGACCACCAGGGACGGGCATTAGGCCCGAGGGCACAAGTCAGGCACTAGGCCTGTGGCGCGGTTAGGAGATTGGGGGTCATTATTCTGATTAGGTGGTTTGGGCATTAGGCCCAAGCCACCCAACCTCTGCGGCACCAGATAGGCAGGCACTAGGCCTGGGGGGCACATGTTGGGCACTAGGCCCATGAGGATAGTCAGGCCACCGGCCTGTGGGCACAGTTAGGCGGGCATTAGGCCCGAGGGGCACGTTCAGGCACTAGGCCTGTGGGGACATTAGAGGGCGCTAGGCCCTAGTGGATTTGTGGCCAATTAGGGATATGAAAGGTGACCCTGGGCACAAGGCCCAGGTCACCCAACGGGCGGCAAGTTAGGCGGGCGCTAGGCCCGTGGGCAAAGTCAGGCCTCCGGCCTGTGGGCAGTTAGGGGGCGCTAGGCCCAGCGAAGCAGCGTTTCCCTGAGGTGAGTAAAGGTGGTACTGGGCGCTAGGCTCAGGCCACCCTGAGAGTACGGTAGGTGGGTGAGCTGTGCGGTCCCCACTACTGGGTGTTCTGGGTCGGGTAGATAAAGGGACAGCACCGTTTTATGTTGTAACTCCGATAGTGTGTTATATGTTGTTACCGTGCAGGGCAAAGTGTATGTGTTGTGTAAGTTGTGCATAGTTGTGTTGCACCACACCCACAGAGCTAGTTTGAGGGCTCCGCTGTTGTAGATAGTATAGGGTGTGACACTAGGTCAGAGTTAGGCCCTGCACGGCTGTTTCTCTTTGCCTCCTTACAGGGACCTGTAAGTGGAGAAGATCGGAGTGCAAGACTCGTGACGGTGAGTAGCATCCGTGTACGTCTGTCCCTTGTTTGTCCCCGAGCGCCGGAGTTAGGATTGCTCACGGACGTGAGAATCCCTTTCATCACACTACGTGCGAAAGCGCGAGTGTGTGAAAGCTGGGTAGCTGAGGCTTTGTGCCGGTGATGACCATTCACCCAGCCGGTGAAGGTCGCAGCCACCCCTGGGGTATCCCCTGTTCCACCGGAAGAAGGGTCGATACCCCTTTGATGTAAACCCTTCTCTCCTCAGCTAGGTCGTCGGTCAGCTCCGAGAGGGAATCGCCGTGTCCGGATCCGAGTGAAGATTTCCAGGTCCGTTGAGGGTTCCGGTACCTGAAGGTGAGAGCGAGCGGCGCCTGGTGAGTACCGAGTCTACACCTGCACGGCAGCAGGCACCGCCACACGCACAGCAGCCGCACCTCTCACACTTGGCGTAGTCGGCAGGATAAAAGAGACCGGATCACGGACACGATGTGGAACGCCACCAAGAAGACCTCCCTGCGGACGGCTCCGGAGAAGACTCACCCCCGGATGTGTGCGGACCAGAGCGACTGGGTGACGGTGTCTGGGGCAGACATCCTGAAGATGGTGCAGCGGTCGGTCCAGCGTGAAAAAGAAGAGCGCCGGGAGAAGGGGCGCAAGAAGGCCGCTGTGACGCCCTGCAAGAAATGTCGGCAAACAGGTCACTTTACCGACGAGTGTACTTGGCGAGAGACGTCCCCAAAGAAGGTGGTCCAGGAAGCGGACCGAAGACGTCAGAAGGGCCAAGCGAAGGAGTCCTGGTGTTTGCTCTGCGGAAACTACGGGCATGAGCACAACAGTTGTCCCTGGGACGAAGAGTCGAGCGAAGACGAGGTTGATTCCCGGTGTGAAAACTGTGGAGATCCCCGACATCTGCTCCTGGAATGTCCATGGACTGAAGACAGGACGGACTACGAGGCCACGGTGAAGAAGATGACGGAGTCTCGTCAGCAGCTTTGGGACCGGGTGGCTGCAGAGCCTGTGTGTGCGCTCTGCGAGGCGAGAGGACATGCGCTTCCCGATTGTCCGTGGAATGAAGACCGGATGATTGCGGATGGTCGCGCCCAGAGATGGGAGGAGGAAACCAGGGAAATGGAGCGGAAGGCCTTGCTTGAAGTTAGTTCGCAGGTGCCCATTTCCTCTGAGCCGGAACCAACGGGTGAAGATTCCCCAGTGAAGGAGGTGGACCAGGAACCCGTCTTGGAGAAGGTGGCAGTGGCCCTCCCTTGTTGGAAGTGTCGGCGACCAGGACATGCGGCCAGTGAGTGCCCTTGGGAAGATGCCGCGGACCTACTCTGTCCAAAAAAAGTGACCCCAGTAAGGCAGAATCCTTTCCCGCATGAAGCGGAGGTGGACGACTGGGAGGTGAAGAGACCACGCTGTGAAGAAAAGCGTGAAGACCCAGTGACTGAGACGTCCGGAATCTCCCCGCGATGGAACCGTCCACGACCAGGACGTGCGGAACAGGAGTGTCCTGGGTACCAAGAGATGCCAGCGGAAGCAAAGGAGTACGCTGAGGAAGTAACTATGCCAGCGGAAGCGAAGGAGTACGCTGAAGAAGTAACGATGCCAGCGGAAGCGAAGGAGTACGCTGAGGGAGTAACGATGCCAGCGGAAGCGAAGGAGTACGCTGAGGAAGCAGAGGTGCCAGCGGAAGCGAAGAAGTACGCTGAGGAGGAAAGTAATACCCCAGTCCAGGTATCGGAGGAGGACTCGGACTACGGTGAGCTGTCCGCCGACGAATCCCTCCCAGAACAGATGGAGGACGACTCTGGCATCGGAAACGCCGACGAGAGTGACTGGCAGGATCGGGTGGAGTCATGCTCCCAGTTGAATGCCCTCCGTGAAGAGGAGGAGATAGTCCTGGAGCAAGAATACCTGCCAGGAGTGCCGAAATGGACCGACGTACGGGGACAGGACTGCGTTGCCGTGGGAGGACCCGTTCCAGAGGAAGAGATAGGACCTTTGGAGATGCCCCACGAGGAAATGCGACATGTTGTGGCTGTTGCCCGGGAGGAAACGGATGCCCCGGAGGATTCCGCTGTTGGGTGGTGGTCGATACCACACCCGGAAGACAGGGACGAAGCCACAGACGATATCGGAGGCCAAGAGTGGGTGACTGTTGTCCCCGTGGAAGAAGATTCCCCTTGGTGGCCAACGTCAAGCGACCGTGAGGAGATGCCACTCCCCCAGAGGATCCGCCGATGGAGGTCAGGACGCAAGAGGAACCCGGAGCTGGAGGAGGAAGGATGTGGGGTCACAGCTGGTCCAGGCTGGGCCCCCGAATGCACCCTCGCCGGAGGGACCTCGGAATTCCCTGACCCGCGGACAATGGGCGTCGTGAGGAACTTTGTAGAGACTACAAAGGAAAAAGGGGGGGGAAATGTAAGGATGTGCCCTGTGGGCACATCTGTGTTGTCCCTAGTTGGGGACAGCGCTGGGGCAGCTTGTCTGTCCCCAGCGCTGGGTGCGTGGCGGCGGCGGGTGTCCGGTGCAGGGATTACCCTTTTCCCTGCACCGGACCCCAGGCTGGAGGGTTTGAATGTTGGCGCCCTCCGGGAGCCAATCGCGGCTCCCGGAGCGGCAGCCAATAGGAGAGAGACGCGGCGAGCCAATCGGCGCTCGCCGCGTCATAGGCCCCGCCCCCGGCGTCTGACGTCAGACGCCGGGCGGGAGCCAGAGCGGAGGACGACGGCGCTGAGGAGCGGGAAGAGGAGAAGACGTCGCGGGCGGGAGCCGAAGAGGACAGCGCGCGCGCAGAAGAGCGCGAAGAAGGAAGAGGAGCCGGACAGGAAACAAGGACTGCGTGGAGGAAGACGACGACGGCCGCAGGGAGAGGAGCTCCGGTGGCCGCTGAAGAGGCCTGAAGACTCCAGCCCTGGGAAAGAAGATGTCCAGCGGCGGCTGGACGCGGCGATGCGACGGCGGCGCCGCTGGCCAGGACGGGCCAGCGGCCGAAGAGGGCACCGGAGGCCCCCGGGTTAGGTAAGGCCTCAGTGAGGCATCCTTCCCCCCTCCCCTTTTCCTCCCTAGACCACCAGGGACGGGCATTAGGCCCGAGGGCACAAGTCAGGCACTAGGCCTGTGGCGCGGTTAGGAGATTGGGGGTCATTATTCTGATTAGGTGGTTTGGGCATTAGGCCCAAGCCACCCAACCTCTGCGGCACCAGATAGGCAGGCACTAGGCCTGGGGGGCACATGTTGGGCACTAGGCCCATGAGGATAGTCAGGCCACCGGCCTGTGGGCACAGTTAGGCGGGCATTAGGCCCGAGGGGCACGTTCAGGCACTAGGCCTGTGGGGACATTAGAGGGCGCTAGGCCCTAGTGGATTTGTGGCCAATTAGGGATATGAAAGGTGACCCTGGGCACAAGGCCCAGGTCACCCAACGGGCGGCAAGTTAGGCGGGCGCTAGGCCCGTGGGCAAAGTCAGGCCTCCGGCCTGTGGGCAGTTAGGGGGCGCTAGGCCCAGCGAAGCAGCGTTTCCCTGAGGTGAGTAAAGGTGGTACTGGGCGCTAGGCTCAGGCCACCCTGAGAGTACGGTAGGTGGGTGAGCTGTGCGGTCCCCACTACTGGGTGTTCTGGGTCGGGTAGATAAAGGGACAGCACCGTTTTATGTTGTAACTCCGATAGTGTGTTATATGTTGTTACCGTGCAGGGCAAAGTGTATGTGTTGTGTAAGTTGTGCATAGTTGTGTTGCACCACACCCACAGAGCTAGTTTGAGGGCTCCGCTGTTGTAGATAGTATAGGGTGTGACACTAGGTCAGAGTTAGGCCCTGCACGGCTGTTTCTCTTTGCCTCCTTACAGGGACCTGTAAGTGGAGAAGATCGGAGTGCAAGACTCGTGACGGTGAGTAGCATCCGTGTACGTCTGTCCCTTGTTTGTCCCCGAGCGCCGGAGTTAGGATTGCTCACGGACGTGAGAATCCCTTTCATCACACTACGTGCGAAAGCGCGAGTGTGTGAAAGCTGGGTAGCTGAGGCTTTGTGCCGGTGATGACCATTCACCCAGCCGGTGAAGGTCGCAGCCACCCCTGGGGTATCCCCTGTTCCACCGGAAGAAGGGTCGATACCCCTTTGATGTAAACCCTTCTCTCCTCAGCTAGGTCGTCGGTCAGCTCCGAGAGGGAATCGCCGTGTCCGGATCCGAGTGAAGATTTCCAGGTCCGTTGAGGGTTCCGGTACCTGAAGGTGAGAGCGAGCGGCGCCTGGTGAGTACCGAGTCTACACCTGCACGGCAGCAGGCACCGCCACACGCACAGCAGCCGCACCTCTCACACAGGGAGCTCTCCTGAGTTTCCTGTTTAGAAAGCATTTTTGTTAGGATTTTTTCTCTTTTTCAGGGAACACTGCTGGCAACAGGCTCCCTGCATCGAGGGACTGAGGAGAGAGGAGCAGACCTACGTAAATGTTAGGCTCTGCTTCCTCGGCTACTGGACACCATTAGCTCCAGAGGGAATGAACACAGGTTCGTCCTGGGCGTTCACCCCAGAGCCGCGCCGCCGTTCTTTTCACAGAGCCAGAAGAAACGAAGACAGAAGACGTCTCAGGCGGCAGAAGCCTTCGGTGCTTCACAGAGGTAACGCACAGCACTGCAGCTGTGCGTCATTGCTCCGCTACACCTCACACACTCCGGTCACTGTAAGGGTGCAGGGCGCAGGGGGGGCGCCCTGGGCAGCAATAAAACACCTCTCCTATGGCAAAAAGTGTATATACATGTACAGGTGGGCACTGTACATGTATATAAAAGAGCCCCCGCCATTTTTTAATAAGTTTGAGCGGGATAGAAGCCCGCCGCCGAGGGGGCGGGGCTTCACCCTCAGCACTCACCAGCGCCATTTTCTCTACACAGCACTGCTGAGAGGAAGCTCCCTGGACTCTCCCCTGCTTGACACACGGTGAAAGGGGGTTTTAAAGTAGAGGGGGGGCACATTATTGGCGTTTATACACTACAGCAGCGCTACTGGGTAAACATTCTGTGTTTTTCTCCAGGGACATATAGCGCTGGGGTGTGTGCTGGCATACTCTCTCTCTGCCTCTCCAAAGGGCCTCAGGGGGAACCTGTCTTCAGAAAAGAGATTCCCTGTGTGTGTGAAGTGTGTCGGTACGTGTGTGTCGACATGTTTGACAAGGAAGGCTCACCTAAGGAGGAGGGGGAGTGCATGATGGTCAGGTCGCCGTCGGCAACGCCGACACCGGACTGGGTGGATATGTGGAATGTCTTGAATGCAAATGTAAATTTACTGCATAAACAATTAGACAAGGCTGAAGCTAGGGATCAGTCAGGTAGTCAGACCATGCCTGTCCCTGTGGCACCAGGACCTTCGGGGTCTCAAAAACGCACCATATCCCAGATCACTGACACAGATACCGACACAGAGACTGACTCTAGTGTCGACTATGAGGATGCAAAATTACAGCCAAAGGTGGCGAAAGGTATTCGTTACATGATTATGGCCATTAAAGAGGCTTTGCATATCACTGAGGAACCCCCTGTCCCTGACACGAGGGTACACATGTATAAAGGGAAAAAGCTGTAGGTCACTTTTCCGTCCTCATTTGAACTAAGCGACTTGTGCGAAAAGGCTTGGGAATCTCCAGATAGGAGACTACAAGTTCCCAAAAGGATTCTTATGGCGTGTCCCTTTCCACAAAAGGACAGGATACGATGGGAATCTTCGCCGAAGGTAGACAAGGCGCTGACACGCTTATCCAAGAAGGTGGCACTGCCTTCTCAGGATACAGCTTCCCTCAAGGATCCTGCTGATCGTAAGCAGGAGGTTACCATGAAGCACATTTACACACATTCCGGTACTATCGTTAGACCGGCTATGGCATCGGCCTGGGTGTGTAGTGCTATCGCAGCATGGACAGATTCCTTATCTACGGAACTTGAAACCCTAGATAAGGATTCCATTCTAATGACCCTAGAGCATATCAAAGATGCTGCTTTATATATGAGGGATGCTCAAAGAGACATTTGTTTACTAAGCTCCAGAATAAATGCTATGTCTATTTCTGCTAGGCGACTCCTGTGGACCCGACAGTGGACGGGGGATGCCGACTCAAAGCGGCATATGGAGTCGTTGCCTTACAAGGGGGAGGAGTTGTTTGGAGAAGGCCTCTCGGACCTTGTCTCTACTGCATACTAAAAAGGCACCTCATTATCAAATACAGTCCTTTCGTTCCAATAAAAGCAAGAAGGTACGGGGATCGTCCTTCCTTGCCAGAGGAAAAGGCAAGGGAAAAAAGCTGCATGCAGCTAGTTCCCAGGAGCAGAAGTCCTCCCCTACATCTGCAAAGTCCACCGCATGACGCTGGGGCTTCCCGGGGGGAGTCAGCTCAAGTGGGGGCGCGTCTTCGATTTTTCAGCCAGGTCTGGGTTCACTCACAAGTGGATCCCTGGGCTATAGAGATTGTTTCTCAGGGATACAGGCTGGAATTCGAAGACGTGCCTCCTCGCCGGTTTTTCAAATCGGCTCTGCCAGCTTCCCCGTCAGAGAGGGAGTTAGTGTTGACTGCAATTCAAAAATTGTATCTTCAACAGGTGATAGTCAAATTTCCTCTTCTCCAGCAAGGAAAGGGGTATTACTCAACCCTGTTTGTGGTCCCGAAACCGGACGGTTCGGTCAGGCCCATTTTGAATCTAAAGTCCCTGAACTTGTACTTGAAAAAGTTCAAGATGGAATCGCTCAGAGCGGTCATCGCCAGCCTGGAGGGGGTAGGGGGGGATTAGATGGTGTCCCTGGACATAAAGGATGCATACCTTCATGTTCCGATTTTCCCTCCTCATCAGGCGTTCCTGAGATTTGCAGTACAGGACTGTCATTACCAATTTCAGACGTTGCCGTTTGGGCTTTCCACAGCCCCGAGAATTTTCACCAAGGTAATGGCGGAAATGATGGTGCTCCTGCGCAAGCAGGAGGTCACAATTATCCCATACTTGGACGATCTCCTCATAAAGGCGAGATCTCGGGAGAAGTTGCTGGACAGCGTGTCGCTGTCGGTGAGGATGTTGCAGGGGCATGGCTGGATTCTCAATTTACCGAAGTCCCAGCTAGTCCCTACAACGCGTCTGACCTTTCTGGGTCTGATTCTAGACACAGACCAGAAAAAGGTTTTTCTTCCGATGGAAAAGGCTCAGGAGCTCATGGCCCTGGTCATGAACCTATTAAAGCTAAAAACGGTTTCAGTGCATCATTGCACACGTGTCCTGGCGAAGATGGTGGCATCGTACGAGGCCATCCCCTTCGGCAGGTTCCATGCGAGGACCTTTCAAAGGGATCTACTGGACAAATGGTCCGGGTCCCATTTACAAATGCATCAAAGGATCACCCTGTCTCCCAGAGCCAGGGTATCTCTCCTGTGGTGGCTGCACAGTGCTCACCTCCTAGAAGGCCGCAGGTTCGGAATTCAGGACTGAATCCTGGTGACCACGGACGCAAGCCTCCGAGGTTGGGGAGCGGTCACACTGGGAAGAAATTTCCAAGGTCTCTGGTCAAATCTGGAGACTGGTCTCCACATCAACGTCCGTGAATTGAGGGACATATACAACGCCCTACGCCAAGCGGAGGCATTGCTTCAGGACAAACCGGTTCTGATTCAGTCAGACAATGTCACGGCAGTGGCTCATGTAAACCGCCAAGGCGGCACAAGGAGCAGAGTGGCCATGGCAGAAGCGACCAGGATTCTTCGCTGGGCGGAAGGCCATGTAAGCGCCCTATCAGCAGTATTCATCCCGGGGGTGGACAACTGGGAAGCGGACTTCCTCAGCAGACACGACCTGCATCCGGTAGAGTGGGGACTTCATCCAGAAGTCTTCGCACAGATCGTGGGTCGGTGGGGACTGCCTCAGATAGACATGATGGCGTCCCGTCCCAACAAAAAGCTAAAGCGGTATTGCGCCAGGTCCAGGGACCCTCAGGCGGTAGCGGTAGACGCTCTAGTGACACCTTGGGTGTTCAGATTGGTCTATGTGTTCCCTCCTCTACCTCTCATACCCAAGGTGTTGAGAATAATAAGGCTAAGAGGAGTCAGAACGATCCTCATTGTTCCGGATTGGCCGCGAAGGACTTGGTATCCGGATCTGCAAGAGTTGCTCACAGAAGATCCGTGGCCTCTTCCCCTAAGGCAGGATCTGCTGCAGCAGGGGCCCTGTCTGTTCCAAGACTTACTGCGGCTGCGTTTGACGGCATGGCGGTTGAACGCCGGATCCTAGCGGAAAAAGGTATTCCGGAGGAGGTCATTCCTACCCTGATCAAGGCTAGGAAGGACGTGACATCGAAACATTATCACCGTATATGGCGAAAATATGTGTCTTGGTGTGAGGCCAGAACTGCTCCTACGGAGGAGTTCCATTTGGGCCGTCTGCTTCACTTCCTGCAAACGGGAGTGAATTTGGGCCTAAAATTAGGGTCCATAAAGGTCCAAATTTCGGCCTTATCCATTTTCTTCCAAAAAGAATTGGCTTCTCTTCCGGAAGTACAGACATTTGTGAAGGGGGTACTGCATATTCAGCCTCCCTTTGTACCTCCGGTGGCACCTTGGGATCTTAACGTGGTATTAAGTTTCCTCAAGTCACCTTGGTTTGAACCACTCAAGACGGTGGAATTGAAATATCTCACTTAGAAAGTGGTTATGTTATTGGCCTTGGCTTTTGCGAGGCGTGTTTCGGAATTGGCGGCTTTGTCGTATAAAAGCCCCTACCTGGTTTTTCATGTGGATAGGGCAGAATTGAGGACTCGTCCTCAATTTCTGCCAAAGGTGGTCTCATCTTTTCATATGAACCAACCTATTGTCGTGCCTGTGGCTACGCGGGACTTGGGGGATTCCGAGTCCCTGGATGTGGTCAGAGCTTTGAAGATTTATGGGTCCAGAACAGCTAGGATCAGGAAGACTGAAGCTCTGTTTGTTCTGTATGCGGCCAACAAGGTTGGCGCTCCTGCTTCAAAGCAGACTATTGCTTGCTGGATCTGTAACACGATTCAGCAGGCGCATTCTACGGCAGGATTACCATTGCCTAAATCCGTTAAGGCCCATTCCACTAGGAAGGTGGGCAATGTTATGCACACCAGTGCCTGCAGGAAAGTACTGGTGTCAGAACTGTTATGCACTCCAGTGTCTGCAGGAATGTACTGGTGTTTTAATACATAGAGAACCCGAAATGCTGTTGCTAAGGGCAACAGCAAAACCCTAAAGGGTTACCAACGGGTGTGGCAGTAAACTCCTTGGTCAGAGATGGAATGATAGACACAAGGAGAGTCTCCACAATCCTATTTCTCACTTGCAGTGCACAGGTTTTAGCTTACTGCCACTAAACTGACCCCTGACACCTAGCACAGTGAGACAGGATTAGACAGGCAAGTCTTAGAATACAGCCGCAAACTTGCTAAGTTCACAGAGTGGTAACAGAACCCCAGCAAGCTAAACGACTGACTCCAGTCTTACTGCTAGGTCTGGATTGGCAGAGTGTAATACCAAATCCCCAGGCCTATTTGCAGTAAGCAACAAACAAATACAAAGCTACACAGTACTGGCTAACTTTCATGAACTGACTAACCAACAAAGATTCAGCAGCATCTGCTTACCCTGAAAAGAGGCCTTATAAAGCAGGTGCTGTCCACGCCCCACTCAGACCTCACAGACTGTGAGCACAAAAACCAGCACCGGATCCCCTGCCGTGCACAGAGCCTATAACCACTGCACAGCAAAAGACCCGAACCGGAGTATCAGCTGCGCTCAGGTTACTCCACTAGCACTTGTCTCCCGGTTGCCATGACGACGTGGCAGCACAGGGCAGGAGACCCTAACAGTACCCCCCCTCTGACGAGGGGTCAAAGAACCCCTACCACCGGGTTTATCGGGGAACTGCGAGAAGAAAGAGCGTATCAGTCTGGGGGCATGAAGATCACAACTGCGCACCCACGACCGCTCCTCCGGGCCATACCCCTTCCAGTGCACCAAAAATGACAGCCGACCCCGAACCACCTTGGAGTCAAGAATCCTTTCAACAACAAACTCCCTCTGGCCACGTATCAGAAGAGGGGAAGGTCTTCCACTGGAAGAAGGATTACTAATCGCCCGTTTTAAAAGGGAACAATGAAATGTTTTATTGATACCCAAAGAACGGGGCAGATCTAACTGAAATGCCACCGGATTGATAACCCTGGTGATCTTATAAGGGCCGATGAACCGGGGCCCTAACTTATGAGATGGCTGTCTCAACTTCAAATTCTTGGTAGACAACCAGACGAAGTCTCCTAATTTGAAGCTGCAGGGTCTTTTCCGCTTATCAAAAACCCTTTTGGTCACTAATGACACAGACACAAGGGCTTTCTTCACTTTCCGCCAAATACCTCTAAGGACCGAAACCACAGAGGAACCACCAGGCGTGGAGTCCAGGGGGTCAAAAGAATTGGCCTTAGGATGATGCCCATACACACAAAGGAAGGGAGAGATCCCTGTAGCAGAGTGAGCCGCGTTGTTATAGGCAAACTGCGCCATGGACAGATGAGCAACCCAGTCAGTCTGACACTTGGAGACATAACACCTGAGGAACTGCTCCAAGGACTGGTTCACCCTTTCAGTCTGCCCATTAGACTGCGGATGGTAGCCTGACGACAAGCTGACAGAAATCTGGAGATCGGAACAAAATGCCCTCCAGAATTTGGCCACAAACTGGGATCCGCGGTCAGAGACCACATCAAGTGGCAACCCGTGGAGACGCACAACATGCAGCATAAATAATTCAGACAGGCGTCTGGCTGATGGCAGCCCAACCAGTGGAACGAAGTGCGCCATCTTCGAAAACCTGTCAACGACAACCCAGATGGCTGTCATCCCCGAGGATTTGGGCAAGTCCACCACAAAATCCATTGAAATGTGGGTCCATGGCTTAGATGGGATAGAGAGTGGATGTAATGGGCCAACAGGAACCCCTCTAGGAGTCTTATTTCGGGCACAGATGTCACATGCCCGAACCCACTGATCCACATCCTTAGCCACCGAGGGCCACCACACCGCCCTAGATAGCAACTCCCGAGTTCTGGCAATACCCGGGTGACCTGCCGACTTCTTGGCATGGAATTCCAGGAACACTCGCTGTCTTAACCTAGGAGGCACAAACAAAAGACCTACCGGAAGGTCTGGAGGAGCCTGCTCCTGTGCTCTAAGGACTAATGATAAGAGGTCCTGGGTAATGCCCACTTTAATACATGATGGGGAAACAATGGGCAACGGCTCCTCGGTGGTCTCCTGGATTGGAGCAAAACTCCGCGAGAGCGCATCAGCCTTGATGTTTTTTGACCCAGGGCGATATGTTATCAAAAAATTAAAGCGAGCAAAAAACAAAGCCCATCGTGCCTGCCTGGCATTGAGACGCTTCGCTGACTCTAAATATGCCAGATTCTTATGGTCAGTGAGAATTGAGACCACAAACTTAGCCCCCTCAAGCCAGTGTCTCCACTCCTCGAGTGCATCCTTAATAGCCAACAATTCCCGGTTACCCACGTCATAATTCATCTCGGCAGGCGAAAATTTACGGGAAAAGTAAGCACAGGGATGAAGGCGATTATCAGACACTCCCATCTGAGAAAGCACTGCCCCAATACCCATCTCAGAGGCATCCACCTCCACCACAAAAGGACGCTCTGGATCTGGGTGTCGCAGCACCTTGGCCGAAACAAATGCCCTTTTGAGACGGGCAAAAGCCGCTTTAGCCTCACAAGACCAGTGAGCAACATCCGCCCCTTTCTTAGTGAGTGCCACCAAGGGCGCCACTATAGACGAAAATCCAGCGATAAATCGTCTATAAAAATTCGCAAAGCCCAGGAAACGCTGAAGCGCCTTCAAACTAGTGGGCTGCACCCAATCCAGGACTGCCTGTACCTTGGAACCCTCCATTTGGAAACCTTCTGGGGAGATAATATATCCTAGAAATGCGATTTGCTGAACTTCAAATTCGCACTTCTCCAGCTTCGCCCCAAGCCGGTGGTCTCTGAGTTTCTGGAGGACTAAGCGTACATGCTTCCGATGTTCCTCCAGGGAATGGGAGAAGATTAGGATGTCATCTAAGTATACAACTAAGAATCTATCCAAATGTTCCCTGAGCACATCATTCATGAAATCCTGGAAGACTGCCGGGGCATTACAGAGCCCAAAAGGCATCACCAAATATTCATAATGCCCTGAGTGGGTATTAAAGGCAGTCTTCCATTCATCCCCCTCTCTTATTCGGATTAGATTGTACGCACCGCGTAGGTCAATCTTAGAAAAAATGGTGGCAGTACGAAGCTGGTCAAACAAGACCGAAATGAGAGGCAGTGGGTATGAGTTTTTAATCGTGATACGGTTCAATTCCCTGAAGTCGATGCAGGGTCGCAACGAACCGTCCTTTTTACCCACGAAGAAGAACCCCGACCCAACTGGAGACTGTGAAGGTCTGATAAATCCCTTAGCCAAGTTCTCCTGAATGTACTCTGCCATAGCCTGAGTCTCAGGACGTGACAGGGAGTACAACCTGCTCTTGGGAAGCTTAGCATTTGGCAACAAATCAATGGCACAGTCATAGGGGCGATGGGGAGGTAGTACCTCTGCAACTTTTTTGGAGAACACGTCCGCAAAATCTGCATAACACCCTGGCAATCCTGGCAAACTTAGCTGCGAGAGCCTGACTGGAAGGCTCAAGCAACTCCTGAAACAATCAGTACCCCAACTAAGAATCTCCCTAGAGACCCAGTCAAATTGAGGATTGTGGGCCCTTAACCAGGGTAACCCCAACACCAATGGGGCAAAAGTACAGTCACATAAAAGGACAATTTTTCAGAGTGTGTGGCTCCAATAAACAAAGAAATCTGGCTAGTGCAAGAGGTAATTTTACCTTGGGATAATGGTTCCCCGTTTAACCCACAAATCTCAATTTCCGATGCCAAGGGTACTAAGGGAACAGAGTGTTTCAGGGCGAATTGGCGGTCCATAAAAACCCCGTCGGCCCCACTGTCCACAAAGGCCTCAGTCTTGACAGTTTGACCGAGGATCTTCAAGGTCACCGGAATGATAAAAGTCTTCTTGGGAAATTCTGACTTCTGGCCTGACAGGATATTTCCCATCACCCTCAGGCCCTGAAGTTTTCCGGCTTTTCTGGGCATGATACTACCACATGACCTTTATTCCCACAGTACAAACACAACCCCTGCTGAATATGTTATGCACACCAGTGCCTGCAGGAAAGTACTGGTGTCAGAACTGTTATGCACTCCAGTGTCTGCAGGAATGTACTGGTGTTTTAATACATAGAGAACCCGAAATGCTGTTGCTAAGGGCAACAGCAAAACCCTAAAGGGTTACCAACGGGTGTGGCAGTAAACTCCTTGGTCAGAGATGGAATGATAGACACAAGGAGAGTCTCCACAATCCTATTTCTCACTTGCAGTGCACAGGTTTTAGCTTACTGCCACTAAACTGACCCCTGACACCTAGCACAGTGAGACAGGATTAGACAGGCAAGTCTTAGAATACAGCCGCAAACTTGCTAAGTTCACAGAGTGGTAACAGAACCCCAGCAAGCTAAACGACTGACTCCAGTCTTACTGCTAGGTCTGGATTGGCAGAGTGTAATACCAAATCCCCAGGCCTATTTGCAGTAAGCAACAAACAAATACAAAGCTACACAGTACTGGCTAACTTTCATGAACTGACTAACCAACAAAGATTCAGCAGCATCTGCTTACCCTGAAAAGAGGCCTTATAAAGCAGGTGCTGTCCACGCCCCACTCAGACCTCACAGACTGTGAGCACAAAAACCAGCACCGGATCCCCTGCCGTGCACAGAGCCTATAACCACTGCACAGCAAAAGACCCGAACCGGAGTATCAGCTGCGCTCAGGTTACTCCACTAGCACTTGTCTCCCGGTTGCCATGACGACGTGGCAGCACAGGGCAGGAGACCCTAACAGGCAATTCTTGGGCGGCTGCCCGAGGGGTCTCGGCATTACAGTTGTGCCGAGCAGCTACTTGGTCGGGGTCAAACACCTTTGCAAAGTTCTATAAGTTTGATACCCTGGCTGAGGAGGACCTCCTGTTTGCTCAATCGGTGCTGCAGAGTCATCCGCACTCTCCCGCCCGTTTGGGAGCTTTGGTATAATCCCCATGGTCCTTACGGAGTTCCCAGCATCCTCTAGGACGTTAGAGAAAATAAGATTTTACTTACCGGTAAATCTATTTCTCGTAGTCCGTAGAGGATGCTGGGCGCCCATCCCAAGTGCGGACTTCTTCTGCAAGACTTGTATATAGTTATTGCTTACATAAGGGTTATGTTATAGTTTCATCGGTTCGAACCGAGTCTGTGTTGTTGTTCATGCTGTTAACTGGATAGTTTATCACAGATTATGCGGTGTGATTGGTGTGGCTGGTATGAATCTTGCCCTTAGGTTAACTAAAATCCTTTCCTCGTACTGTCCGTCTCCTCTGGGCACAGTTTCCCTAACTGGGGTCTGGAGGAGGGGCATAGACGGAGGAGCCAGTGCACACCCAGAATCCTAAAGTCTTTCTTAAAGTGCCATATCTCCTGCGGAGCCCGTCTATTCCCCATGGTCCTTACGGAGTCCCCAGCATCCTCTACGGACTACGAGAAATAGATTTACCGGTAAGTAAAATCTTATTTTTACATATTCAGTGAGACATTGGGGCTTATATTGTAGGGGGTTTACTCACCCATATGGCTTTGGCCACACCCACACAGTACTAGTGACACCTCCCCGATTCTCACAACAGGCCCTTGAATATCTTCCGTCTCAGGCCCATGTAGCCCTTAATTCTGCCTTGCCTTGAGACCACCAAAGCGGCCCGAAACCTCACCCCACTACACAATTTGCTGCCCATTGTCCCACTACCGTAAGTTGCAAAATAAAATATTGATAAAAATAAAGAATCATCTGACCTCATCAGCCTTGTATGCTGCCCCCCCCAGCAAGTATCGCCCCTAGGCACCTGCCCCACGCGCCGAGTGAGAAATCCACCACAGTGCTTCACCTTGTTAAAGAGGCGATACCAGCAGCATATGTGTCAGTATCATGCATCTACCCCACAATTTGGTATGCTGATACATGCACTGCATCCATGTCATTGACCGCATCCATCCCTGCAGCATGGAGTGTGCTTCCCGTGCCCCGCCTCCACCCGGCACCACCAGTAGTGTGTGGAGACTGGAGAGGGACAATTGCTGGGAACAGAAGCCAGCAGATAAGTGTCAGTGCAGATGGGAAAAGTTATGTATATGTAAGTAGTGCAATAGTTGCTTCATGTTTGAGTAGGGGAAAAACACACACTCTCACTCTCTTTAAACATGCACACACGGGACAAAATTTAGTAAGAATTCAAGTTTGTCCGATTTGTGTTTTTTTTTCTAAGTCCCAATCCGGGAATTGACTAAGCACCAATCTCGGCAGTGTTTGGACTATTCGTAATGGTTTGATTATCAAAGTTCAGAAATACGAATGAATAGACCATCGGTCAAACACGGCTGTTATTTCATACAATACGGGCATTCACTATTCATTCGTATTTGGGTGTTAGTCTCTGAGTGCTCAAGTGCGGGTCTGTTTTTTTTCGATTCGTTAAAAAAAGCAGCAAAAAAATAGACCTGCTTTTTCCAGTCGAGTTTGGATAACCATGGGGGTAATTCCAAGTTGATCGCAGCAGGATTTTTGATAGCAATTGGGCAAAATCATGTGCACTGCAGGGGAGGCAGATATAACATGTGCAGAGAGAGTTAGATTTGGGTGGGTTATTTTGTTTCTGTGCAGGGTAAATACTGGCTGCTTTATTTTTACACTGCAAATTAGAATGCAGATTGAACACACCCCACCCAAATCTAACTCTCTCTGCACATGTTATATCTGCCTCCCCTGCAGTGCACATGGGCCCTCATTCCGAGTTGATCGCTCGTTATTTTTCATCGCATCGCAGTGAAATTTCGCTTAGTGCGCATGCGCAATAGTCGCACTGTGACTGCGCCAAGTAACTTTGCTATGAAGATAGGATTTTTACTCACGGCATTTTCTTCGCTCCGGCGATCGTAGTGTGATTGACAGGAAATGGGTGTTACTGGGCGGAAACACGGCGTTTTAGGGGCGTGTGGATGAAAAAGCTACCGTTTCCGGAAAAAACGCAGGAGTGGCCGGAGAAACGGGGGAGTGTCTGAGCGAACGCTGGGTGTGTTTCTGACGTCAATCCAGGAACGACAAGCACTGAACTGATCGCACAGGCAGAGTAAGTGTGGAGCTACTCTAAAACTGCTAAGTAGTTTGTGATCGCAATAATGCGAATACATCGGTCGCAATTTTAGGATGCTAAGATACACTCCCAGTAGGCGTAGGCTTAGCGTGTGTAACTCTGCTAAATTCGCCTTGCGACCGATCAACTCGGAATGAGGGCCATGGTTTTGCCCAATTGCTAACAAACATCCTGCTGCGATCAACTTGGAATTACTCCCCATGCACGGATCAGTGAGATCTGTGCATGGTTATCTATGGGAAAGGGTCTGTTTAGTGTTAAAACATTAAAAAAAAATTGCGTGGGGTCCCCCCTCCTAAGCATAACCAGCTTCGGGCTCTTTGAGCCGGTCCTGGTTGTCAAAATATGGGGGGGGAAATGACAGGGGTTCCCCCATATTTCATCAACCAGCACCGGGCTCTGCGCCTGGTCCTGATTCCAAAAATACGGGGGACAAAAAGCGTAGGGGTCCCCCGTATTTTTGAAACCAGCACCGGGCTCCACTAGCCAGGTACATAATGCCACAGCCGGGGGACACTATTATACTGGTCCCTGCGGCCCTGGCATTACATACCCAAATAGTTACCCCTGGCCGGGGTACCCTGGAGGAGTGGGAACCCCTTAAATCAAGGGGTCCCCCCCTCCAGCCACCCAAGGGCCAGGGGTGAAGCCCGAGGCTGTCCCCCCCCATCCAAGGACGGCGGATGGGGGGCTGATAGCCAGGGGTAAAAAAATGTAATATTGTTTTTAGTAGCAGTACTACAAGTCCCAGCAAGCCTCCCCCGCAAGCTGGTACTTGGAGAACCACAAGTACCAGCATGCGGTTGAAAACCTGGCCCGATGGTACCTGTAGTACTACTACTAAAAAAATACCCCCCAAAAAACAGGACACACACACCGTGAAAGTAAAAGTTTATTACATACATGCACACCTCCATACATACATACTTACCTATGTTCCCACGAGGCTCGGTCCTCTTCTCCATGTAGAATCCTTGGGGGACCTGTGAAAAAAATTATACTCACATAATCCAGTGTAGATTGTGTCCAAAGTATAATCCACGTACTTGGCAAAACAAAAAGACGGAAACCCAACCACGCACCGAAAGGGGTCCCATGTTTACACATGGGACCCCTTTCCCCGACTGCCAGGACCCCCCCTGACTCCTGTCAAAGAGGGTCCCTTCAGCCAACCAGGGAGCGCCACGTCGTGGCACTCTCCTGATTGGCTGTGTGCTCCTGTAGTGTCTGTGAGGCAGCACACGGCACAAATACAATGTAGCGCCTATGCGCTCCATTGTAGCCAATGGTGGGAACTTTGCGGTCAGCTGTGAGGTTACTTTCGGTCAACCGCTGACCGCAAAGTTCCCACCATTGGCTACAATGGAGCGCATAGGCGCTACATTGTATCTGTGCCGTGTGCTGCCTCACAGACACTACAGGCGCACACAGCCAATCAGGAGAGTGCCACGACGTGGCGCTCCCTGTTTGGCTGAAGGGACCCTCTTTGACAGGAGTCAGGGGGGGTCCTGGCAGTCGGGGAAAGGGGTCCCATGTGTAAACATGGGACCCCTTTCAGTGCGTAGTCGGGTTTCCGTTTTTTTGTTTTGCCAAGTACGTGGATTATACTTTGGACACAATCTACACTGGATTATGTGAGTATAATTTTTTTCACAGGTCCCCCAAGGATTCTACATGGAGAAGAGGACCGAGCCTCGTGGGAACATAGGTAAGTATGTATGTATGTATGTATGTATGTATGGAGGTGTACATGTATGTAATAAACTTATACTTTCACGGTGTGTGTGTCCTGTTTTTTGGGGGGTATTTTTTTAGTAGTAGTACTACAGGTACCAGCGGGCCAGGTTTTCAACCGCATGCTGGTACTTGTGGTTCTCCAAGTACTAGTTTGCGGGGGAGGATTGCTGGGACTTGTAGTACTGCTACTAAAAACAATATTCACATTTTTTACACATGGCTATCAGCCCTCCATCCGCCGCCCTCGGATGGGGGGGGACAGCCTCGGCCTTCACCCCTGGCCCTTGGGTGGCTGGAGGGGGGGACCCCTTGATTTAAGGGGTTCCCACTCATCCAGAGTACCCCGGCCAGGGGTGACTAGTTGGGTATGTAATGCCAGGGCCGCAGAGACCAGTATAAAAGTGTCCCCCGGCTGTGGCATTATGTACCTGGCTAGTGGAGCCCGGTGCTGGTTTCAAAAATACAGGGGACCCCTACGCTTTTTGTCCCCCGTATTTTTGGAACCAGGACCAGGCGCAGAGCCCGGTGCTGGTTGATGAAATATGGGAGAACCCCTGTCATTTTTTTCTCCATATTTTGTCAACCAGGACCGGCTCAAAGAGCCCGAGGCTGGTTGTGCTTAGGAGGGGGGACCCCACGCAATTTTTTTCGGATTTTTTACTACTTAAATCACCTTTTTAAGGTACACAATGAAGCCCTGCACGGATCTCACAGATCCGGCCGGGATTCCTTGTGTTTTGTCAGGCAGTGTTTTACTCATCACTCCCGTAAAACACTGCCTAACATTACGAATCACATCGACATCGGAAAATACGAATTGGGAAAAGTCGGCAGTTTAGTGAATGATCGTATCAGGATTAAAAAAGTTGCAGTAAAATGCACCCGATACCATTCGAGTTCAAACACCCTTCAAAACGGCAAAAACACGAATCTTTGTAAATATACCCCACTGTGTCCTCTCCCTCCACACACACACACACACACACACACACACACACACACACACACACACACACACACACACGCTACTGTGTGGTATAATGTGAATAACGGATGCTACTGTGTGGCGTAAGCAAGAATTGGTTGTGGAGCACTTCCCATTTGGGGAGGACCCTTAGTGCTATGGTAGTTATGGGGTGGTGGGTTAGCTACAACTCAGAGGAGTGTGTATACCCCCATTTTTGTTACATAAGGGTTGAGACTGGCTGATTGCCTGCAATTCTTTATTGACAACCCATTTTTTCTCTTACGTCCTAGAGGATGCTAGGGTCCAATTTAGTACCATGGGGTATAGACGAGTCCTTTGGGAGCCACTGGCACTTTAAGAGTTTAATAGTGTGGGCTGGCTCCTCCTTCTATGCCCTTCCTACCAGATTCAGTTTAGAAAATGTGCCCGGAGGAGCCGGTCACAGCTAGGGGAGCTCCTAGTTTTTCTAGTTTTGTTGTTTTCTAGAGTTAGTTAGGCACAGGAAGGCAGCTGGCAACAGCCTCCCTGCTTCGTGGGACTTAGAAACAATTGGCTGCTCTCCCTGAGGTTCAGACATTCTTGAAAGGAGTTCTGCACATCCAACCACCTTTTGTGCCTCCTATGGCACCTTGGGATCTTAATGTGGTGCTGCAGTTCCTACAATCGGATTGGTTCGAACCCTTACAGGAGGTGGACGTCAAGTTTCTTACTTGGAAGGCAGTCACAGTGTTGGCATTGGCATCTGCAAGACGTGTGTCTGAATTAGGGGCGTTGTCGCACAAGAGCCCCTATTTGATTTTCCATGAAGATAGAGCTGAACTCAGAACGCGTCAGCAATTTCTTCCAAAGGATGTGTCGGCTTTTCATATAAACCAACCCATTGTGGTGCCAGTGGCTACTGACACCTCGATTACCTCAAAGTCCTTGGATGTCGTGCAGGCTTTGAAGATATATGTGAAGATGACTGCTCGTCACAGGAAGTCGGATGCGCTATTTGTCCTTTATGATCCCAACAGGATTGGGTGTCCTGCTTCTAAGCAGACAATTTCTCGCTGGATCAGGCTTACTATCCAGCATGCTTATTCTACGGCAGGTTTGGCATGTCCAAGATCTGTTCAGGCCCACTCTACCCGTAAAGTGGGTTCTTCCTGGACGGCTGCCCAGGGTGTCTCGGCTATTCAGCTTTGCCGAGTGGCTACTTGGTCAGGGTCAAACACGTTTGCTAAGTTCTACAAGTTCGATACTTTGGTCTCTGAGGACCTAAAGTTTTGTCAATCCGTTCTGCAGGAACCTCAGCACTCTCCCTCCCGTACTGGGAGCTTTAGTACGTCCCCATGGTACTAAATTGGACCCCAACATCCTCTAGGATGTAAGAGAAAATAGGATTTTAATTAGCTACCGGTAAATCCTTTTCTCGTAGTCCGTAGAGGATGCTGGGCGCCCGCCCAGTGCTTCGTATTCCTGCATTATTACTTGGTTAAGTTTGTTGGTTCAGCCGTTGCTGAATCGTTCCAAGTTAGTTAGCTTGGCTTTCCTTTTTGTTATGTGTGAGCTGGTGTGAATCTCACCACTATCTGTGTATTTCCTTCCCTCGAAGTATGTCTGTCTCCTCGGGCACAGTTTCTAGACTGAGACTGGTAGGAGGGGCATAGAGGGAGGAGCCAGCCCACACTATTAAACTCTTAAAATGCCAGTGGCTCCCAAAGGACCCGTCTATACCCCTTGGTACTAAATTGGACCCCAGCATCCTCTACGGACTACGAGAAAAGGATTTACCGGTAGGTAATTAAAAATAAGATTTTAAACCTACCGGTAAATCTTTTTCTCCTAGTCCATAGAGGATGCTGGGGACTCCGTAAGGACCATCGGGTATAGACGGGCTCCGCAGGAGACATGGGCACTTTAAGACCTTTTAATGGGCGTGAACTGGCTCCTCCCTCTATGCCCCTCCTGTAGACCTCAGTTATAGGAACTGTGCCCAGAGGAGACGGACATTTCGAGGAAAGGATTTTGTTAATTAAGGGTGAGATACATACCAGCTCACACCACAACACACCGTACAACCTGGGATATAAAGAAACCAGTTAACATTATGAACAAATAAGATCAGCAACAGCTTGATCTGAACTGCAGCACAACCCTTGTGTAGACTTATCAATAACTATGTACAAGTACTGCAGATTTATTCCACACTGGGACGGGCGGCCAGCATCCTCTACGGACTAGGAGAAAAAGATTTACCGGTAGGTTTAAAATCTTATTTTCTCTTACGTCCTAGAGGATGCTGGGGACTCCGAAAGGACCATGGGGTTTATACCAAAGCTCCAGACCAGGCGGGAGAGTGCGAATGACTCTGCAGCACCGATTGAGCAAAAGAGAAGTCCTCATCAGCCAGGGTATCAAACTTATAGAATTTTGCAAAAGTGTTTGAACCCGACCAAGTAGCTGCTCGGCAAAGCTGTAACGCCGAGATGCCTCGGGCAGCCGCCCAAGAAGAGCCCACCTTCCTAGTGGAATGGGCCTTTACCGATTTTGGTAATGGCAATCCAGCCATAGAATGAGCCTGCTGAATCGTGTTACAGATCCAGCGTGCGATAGTCTGCTTGGAAGCAGGAGCGCCAACCTTGTTGGCTGCATATAGGATAAACAGAGCCTCCGTTTTCCTAATACGAGCCGTTCTGGCTACATAGATTTTTAAAGCCCTGACTACATCAAGGTACTTGGAATCCTCCAAGACATTCGTAGCCACCTGCACTACAATAGGTTGGTTCATGTGAAACGACGAAACCACCTTAGGTAGAAATTGCGGACGAGTTCTCAATTCCGCTCTATCCACATGGAAAATCAGATAGGGGCTCTTGTAAGACAAGGCCGCCAATTCTGACACCCGTCTTGCAGATGCCAAGGCCAATAACATGACCACTTTCCAAGTGAGAAATTTTAACTCAACAGTTTGAAATGGTTCAAACCAATGTGATTTAAGGAACTGTAACACCACGTTAAGGTCCCACGGTGCCACTGGGGGCCCAAAAGGAGGTTGGATGTGTAGTACTCCCTTCACAAAAGTCTGCACTTCTGGAAGAGAGGCCAATTCCTTCTGAAAAAATATTGATAAGGCCGAAATCTGCACCTTAATGGAGCCTAACTTTAGGCCCATATCCAGACCTGCCTGTAGAAAATGGAGAAAACGACCCAGCTGAAAAACTTCCGTAGGAGAATTCTTGGATTCACACCAAGACACATACTTCCTCCAGATACGGTGATAATGCTTCGCCGTTACCTCCTTCCTAGCTTTAAGTAGAGTAGGGATGACCTCTCCTGGAATACCTTTCCTAGCTAGGATTTGGTGTTCAACCCCCATGCAGTCAAACGTAACCGCGGTAAGTCTTGGAACACACACGGCCCCTGTTGTAACAGGTCCTCTCTTAGAGGAAGAGGCCAAGGATCTTCTGTGAGCATTTCCTGAAGATCTGGATACCAGGCCCTTTGAGGCCAGTCTGGAACAATGAGTATCGTTTGAACTCTTGTTCTTCTGATGATCCTCAATATCTTTGGGATGAGTGGAAGTGGAGGGAACACATAGACCGACTGATACACCCACGGTGTCACTAGTGGGTCTACTGCTATTGCTTGAGGGTCCCTCGACCTGGAACAATACGTCCAAAGCTTTTTGTTGCGGCGTGACGCCATCATGTCTATTTGAGGGAGTCCCCAACCGTTTGTCACTTCTGCAAAGACCTCGTGATGAAGCCCCCACTCTCCTGGATGGAGATCGTGTCTTCTGAGGAAGTCTGCTTCCCAGTTGTCCACTCCCGGGATGAAAACAGCTAACAGAGCGCTTACATGATTTTCCGCCCAGCGAAGAATCCTGGTAGCCTCCGCCATCGCTGCTCTGCTTCTTGTTCCGCCCTGGCGGTTTACATGTGCCACAGCTGTGATGTTGTCTGACTGGATCAGTACAGGTAGGTTGCGAAGAAGATGCTCCGCCTGTCTCAGGCCGTTGTATATGGCCCTCAATTCCAGCACATTTATGTGCAGACAAGCCTCCTGGCTTGACCATATTCCCTGAAAATTTTTTCCTTGTGTGACCGCTCCCCAGCCTCGGAGGCTCACGTCCGTGGTCACCAGAACCCAATCCTGGATTCCGAACCTGCGACCCTCTAGGAGGTGAGCACTGTGGAGCCACCACAGGAGAGATATCCTAGCCCTGGGGGACAGGCTTATCATCCGATGCATATGGAGATGCAACCCTGAACATTTGTCCAGTAGGTCCCACTGAAATGTTCTTGCATGAAACCTGCCAAATGGAATGGCCTCGTAGGCCGCCACCATCTTTCCCAACACCCGAGTGCATTGATGAATCGACACTCTTTTTGATTTCAGCAGATCCTGTTACGTTCCTGATGCTCAGAACTAGAGAGATGTTGTGTAGAGAGTCCAGAGCACCAGGACGTGACGCTGAAATAAGGGATTGTACGGGAATAGCCCCTAGCACCCTACCTCCATTGTTTTACCCGTGTGGTCAGTTCACGCCTGAGTGACTATGGTTTCTTGGGCCCACGGCAGCCGCGTTTGAAGGGCGGATTAGGTCTGCCCAACTCCGATTCCCCCAGGTCTTAGAGTGAGACAAGGCGTGAACCGAGACAGGAGAATAACAAGGGAACCACTAACTAAAGCAACAGAAAGCTAGGGGCTACTAACTACCCTAAAACTAAATATATGTGCGGCACGCCACCAAAGGAAAAGAACAACAAAAGATACCACTGTCCACACCCCCACACGGCACCGCCGCGTACCGGGGAGGACAGTGAAAAGCGGAAACCTCCGCAAAAACCACCAATACAAAATTAACACAAGGACTAAGCGGCCTAGGCCGCAACACGCGGCAGAAGCCGCTACTCACGGAACCGGGAGAGTATCCCAACAAGCGAGAACCCCCAGATGACTGCAACAGGTTCACTTGGACAGGAAGGATTCCCAGGACCGGCTTCAGAACTCCAGGACTCAGGAGCACAGGGAGCAAGATCGACCAGATACAGCTGACCAGGAAGAGACGTTGCAAGGCAGGAACAGCATACAGGAAGCTATCACCGGCGAGGCTGCAGTGTGCTGGCTCCCATAAAAAGACCCTGCTGGCCAATGACAGGAGGGCCAGCAAGACCAGCCCCCAGACCCTAATTACTAGTTGCCGTGCAGCTGCCCTGCTGCACGAGCAACTAATCATTCTTATCTGGCAACGGGGAACGCGGTCCGCCAATGGCGTCCCCGTTGCTATGGACCCAGCGGCTGAGGACGCCCGGCGTCCTAGCGTTGCCAGGGACCCGGCGGCTACAGCACGCACGGCGTCCTGGCGTTGCTAGGCGCCGTGCGGGCAGGGAGGGAGGTGCGGCGGCCGTGAGCGTCGCTCGGAAGCAGACCGAGCGGCGCCGCGGACCGCGGCACCTAACAGTACCCCCCCCTTGAGGAGGGGTTAAAGAACCCCTAAAGCCGGGTTTCTGAGGAAATTCCTGAAAGAATAATCTCTTAAGTTTAGGGGCATGTAAATTGTTATCCAGGACCCAAGACCTTTCTTCCGGGCCATAGCCTTTCCAGTGAACCAAAAAATAAATCCGGCCCCGAGAAACTTTGGAATCTAAAACCTTCTCCACCAAGAACTCTTGTTGCCCCTGAACATCCACCGGAGGTCTACCCTGGGAAGTCTTCCGAGGGAATCTCCTGGAAGAAAAAAACTGCTTCAGAAGGGAACAGTGAAAAGTATTGCCAATCTTGAGTGATTTAGGCAAGCGTAGCCGAAAAGCAACTGAGTTGACCTTCTTAACGATAAGGAACAGTCCAATAAATTTGGGTCCCAATCTACCCGAGGGTTGTCGGAGCTTGATGTTTCGGGTTGACAACCACACCTTATCTCCCACCTTAAAAGTGCATGGGCGTCGGAACCTATCAGAAAATTTTTTTTCTCGGAAGGCAGCCTTCTTAAGGGCAAGGTGCACCTTTTTCCAAATCATTCTGAGACGGGAAGTTAAGGTCAACGATAAGACTGGAAAATGAGGGTAAAAAGAATTGGCTCTAGGATGAAAGCCCAAGACCGAAAAGAATGGGGACTCCTTGGTGGAAGAATGACAAGAGTTATTATAGGCAAACTCGGCCAAAGGAAGAAATTCAGACCAATCATTCTGAAGTTTGGCCGAATATAGCCGTAAATACTGTTTTAACGACTGATTAACACGTTCAGTTTGTCCGTTAGACTGTGGATGGTACCCAGATGTTAAAGAGAGTTTCATATTTAATGAGGCACAAAAACGTTTCCAGAAACGGGCGATGAATTGCGGTCCCCGATCAGAGACAATATCCCTGGGTAAACCATGGAGCCTGAACACATGGCGGAGAAACAAAACTGCCAACCCTTGAGCAGAGGGTAATCGGGGGAGAGCAATGAAGTGGGCCATCTTACTAAAACGGTCTACTACCACCCAAATGACTCGAAATCCAGCTGAGAGAGGAAGGTCCACCACGAAATCCATGGATATATGTGACCATGGCCTGAGAGGAACGGCTAGAGGCATGAGTTGCCCGACCGGCAACGATCGAGATACCTTGTACTGAGCACAAACCTGACGGGAACGGACAAATTTCCTTACATCTTTAGAAAGATTAGGCCACCACACTGAGCGAGAGATTAACTCCAAGGTCTTAGTGATACCCGGATGACCAGAAACCTTATTATCATGAAACTCAGCTAGAACAGTGCCTCTCAGAAACTCAGGGACGAAGAGACGATCTGCAGGAGTGACTTTGCGAGCCTGCTGCTGAAGCTGGACTAACTGTGTAAATAAATCCTGTGTGAGGCCAGCCCGGATGACAGACGATGGGACTATGAGGGTAGTAGCCGGGTGGTTATTGTGAACCGGAAGAAAACAACGTGACAGGGCATCGGCTTTTGCATTCTTGGAACCGGGCCTGAAGGTGATCATAAACCTGAAACGAGTAAAAAACAGCGCCCAACGTGCCTGTCGAGCATTAAGCCGTTTAGCTGACTCAATAAACTGCAGGTTCTTGTGGTCAGTAAACACCGTAATGGTATGCCTTGCTCCTTCCAGCCAATGCCTCCACTCCTCGAAAGCCCATTTAACTGCCAACAATTCTCGATTACCAACATCATAGTTGGATTCTGCGGAGGAGAATTTTCTGGACATGAAGGCACATGGGTGTAATTCCTGAGACTCCGGGTCTTCCTGAGAAAGGATTGCCCCCACTCCAACCTCTGAGGCATCTACCTTGACAATAAAGGGGAGATCCGGGTTAGGGTGTCTGAGTACTGGAGCTGAGACAAAGGCCTGCTTTAAGGCCAGGAAGGCAGACTTGGCTTCAGGCGACCAATTGGAAGGGTCCGCTCCTTTTTTAGTCAATGCCACAATAGGAGCAACCAAATCTGAGAAGGTATGAATAAAACGCCTATAGTAATTTGCAAACCCTAAAAAGCGCTGAATTGCTTTTAAGTTCGTGGGTTGTGCCCAATTTAGGATGGCCTGGAGTTTTTTTGGTTCCATGAAAAACCCCTTAGGAGAAATAATATACCCCAGGAAGGACACTTCTGTGATGTGGGAATCACATTTCTCCAGTTTGGCGTACAAATGATTTTCCCGTAACTTCTGAAGGACCAGTCGCACATGGGTAATATGTTGTTCAAAAGACTCAGAGTAAATCAAAATGTCGTCTAAATAAACGACTACGAACTTTCCTAGAAAGTCGCGAAGGACGTCGTTAATGAGATCTTGAAATACAGCAGGAGCATTAGACAGCCCAAACGGCATCACCATGTATTCATAATGTCCCGACTGTGTGCTGAAAGCCGACTTCCACTCATCCCCAGATTTTATTCGGATGAGATTGTAAGCCCCTCTAAGATCGATCTTGGAAAAGATAACGGCAGTCCGGAGCTGATCAAATAGTACTGAAATCAGTGGCAAGGGGTAGGTGTTTTTAACAGAAATTTTATTCAGAGCCCGATAATCAATACATGGTCTGAGCGACCCATCTTTTTTCTCAACAAAAAAGAACCCTGCACTCAATGGAGATTTCGAGGGCCTAATGAAGCCATTTTTTAGGCTCTCCTGTACATAATCATTCATTGCCGTAGTTTCCGGCCCAGACAGGGCATATAGTCTCCCTTTAGGCAAAGAGGCACCGGGAACTAAGTCAATAGCGCAGTCATAGGACCGATGAGGAGGCAGAATATCCGCATTACCCTTGGAGAAAACATTGGCAAAGTCCTGATATTCCAAAGGAATAAGTTCTGGGGTGACTGCCGCAACCCGGACTGGACGGGAAATACATTCCTTAACACAAAAGGGACCCCATCGGGAAATCTCCCCAGACCGCCAATCTATGGTGGGATTTTGAAAGGCAAGCCAGGGGTGACCCAAAACTACGGGGACAGCCGGACAATGGGTAAGGTAAAATTTGATTTTCTCCGAATGTAGGGCCCCCACTGTCAGTTGTACTGGAGGTGTGCGGTGAGTGATTACCCCATTAGAAAGCGGACCACCATCCAAGCCGTGCATGGTGATACGTTTATCCAAAGGTATCTGTGGAACGCCCAAAGCCTGAGCCCAACCAAGATCCATGAAATTTCCCGCAGCTCCACTGTCGATGAAGGCCGACACCAACGAACTGAGACTACCAAAGGAAATTTTTACAGGAACTAATAAAGAATCAGTAGAGGAGATCAATTGCAGACCCAAGTGAACCCCCTCACAATTCACTTGGTCAGAGCGTTTCCCTGCTTATTCGGGCAATTACGCGCGATATTTCCCTTGCCACCACAATACAAGCAAAGACCAGAATTTAGCCTTCTGGTTTTTTCCTCTGGGGACAGCCGGGAGAGACCCATTTGCATGGGCTCCTCGACATCCTCAGGGAAAGTATACACACATGGACTAGGCCTGAAACTAGCTCCTCTTTCAGCCCTCCGCTCCCGGAGACGACGATCAATTTTAATAGCAAGCTCCATGAGTTTGTCTAAAGTCTCTGGAGCGGGGTACTGCAGGAGACTGTCTTTAATAACTTCAGACAAACCGAGGCGAAACTGACTGCGCAGGGCCGGGTCATTCCAGCCACAGTCGTTCGACCAACGGCGAAACTCGGTACAATACGCCTCTGCTGGATTTTTCCCTTGCTTAAGTGCACGCAGGTGGCTCTCAGCCGACGCTTCTCTATCAGGGTCATCGTACAAAAGGCCTAGAGACTTAAAAAAGGCATCTACTGATAGCAAGGCAACATCATCGGCTTTTAGCCCAAAAGCCCAGGTTTGCGGATCGCCTTGTAGTAAAGACATCACAATCCCGACCCGTTGAGACTCAGTACCAGAGGATCGGGGCCTTAAACGAAAATAAAGCTTACAAGCTTCCTTGAAATTAAAAAAATCCTTTCGGTTACCTGAAAAACGGTCAGGAAGGTGCATCTTTGGTTCTGGAATCATACTCGGGGAGGCTCGCAAAAGATCTTCCTGCGATCTCACCCGAAGAGTAAGATCCTGAACCATCTGAGTTAGTTCCTGAATCTGGTTGGCCAAAAGCTGGCTGGGATTCGGTCCTAATACTGCCGGATTCATGAGGCCGAATTTCAAGGCCCACAAAAACAAATAACTCTTTATATTATTCTTTTTTTTTTGGGGGCCGGTGATAATGTTACGTTCCTGATGCTCAGAACTAGAGAGATGTTGTGTAGAGAGTCCAGAGCACCAGGACGTGACGCTGAAATAAGGGATGGTACGGCAATAGCCCCTAGCACCCTACCTCCATTGTTTTACCCGTGTGGTTAGTTCACGCCTGAGTGACTATGGTTTCTTGGGCCCACGGCAGCCGCGTTTGAAGGGCGGATTAGGTCTGCCCAACTCCGATGTCCCCAGGTCTTAGAGTGAGATAAGGCGTGAACCGAGACAGGATAATAACAAGGGGACCTCTAACTAAAGCAACAGAAAGCTAGGGGCTACTAGCTACCCTAAAACTAAATATATGTGTGGCACGCCGCCAAAGGAAAAGAACAACAAAAGATACCACTGTCCACACCCCCACACGGCACCGCCGCGTACCGGGGAGGACAGTGAAAAGCGGAAACCTCCGCAAAAACCACCAATACAAAATTAACACAAGGACTAAGCGGCCTAGGCCGCAACACGCGGCAGAAGCCGCTACTCACGGAACCGGGAGAGTATCCCAACAAGCGAGAACCCCCAGATGACTGCAACAGGTTCACTTGGACAGGAAGGATTCCCAGGACCGGCTTCAGAACTCCAGGACTCAGGAGCACAGGGAGCAAGATCGACCAGATACAGCTGACCAGGAAGAGACGTTGCAAGGCAGGAACAGCATACAGGAAGCTATCACCGGTGAGGCTGCAGTGTGCTGGCTCCCATAAAAAGACCCTGCTGGCCAATGACAGGAGGGCCAGCAAGACCAGCCCCCAGACCCTAATTACTAGTTGCCGTGCAGCTGCCCTGCTGCACGAGCAACTAATCATTCTTATCTGGCAACGGGGAACGCGGTCCGCCAATGGCGTCCCCGTTGCTATGGACCCAGCGGCTGAGGACGCCCGGCGTCCTAGCGTTGCCAGGGACCCGGCGGCTACGGCACGCACGGCGTCATGGCGTTGCTAGGCACCGGGCGGGCAGGGAGGGAGGTTCGGCGGCCGTGAGCGTCGCTCGGAAGCAGACCGAGCGGCGCCGCGGACCGCAGCACCTAACAGATCCCTGACCATGTTCTGGAGTTCCAGAGCTTTTTCCATTGGGAGAAAAACCCTCTGCCGTTCTGTGTCCAGAATCATGCCCAAAAACGACAGCCGAGTTGTCGGCATCAACTGCGACTTTGGCAAATTTAAACGCCAGCAGTGTTGTTGTAGTACCCTCAGAGAGAGTGCCACGCTTTTCAGTAACTGGTCTCTTTATCTCGCCTTTATCAGGAGATCGTCCAAGTACGGGATAATTGTGACACCTTGCTTGCGCAGGAGCACCATCATTTCCGCCATTACCTTGGTGAAAATCCTCGGGTCCGTGGAAAGCCCAAACGGCAACGTCTGAAATTGGTAATGACAATCCTGCACAGCGAATCTCAGGAACGCCTGATGAGGAGGATATATGGGGACATGAAGGTATGCATCCTTTATGTCTAGTGACACCATAAAATCTCCCCCGTCCAGACTGGAAATCACTGCCCGGAGAGAATCCATCTTGAATTTGAGTCTTTTCAAATACAGGTTTAGGGATTTTAGGTTCAGAATTGGTCTGACCGAGCCGTCTGGCTTCGGGACCACAAATAGAGTTGAATAAAACCCTTTTCCCTGTTGCAACAGGGGAACCGGGATAATCACTTGCTGTTGACACAGCTTTTGTATCGCAGCTGAAACTATTTCTCTGTCTGGGAGAGAAGCTGGTAAGGCCGATTTGAAAAATCGGTGTGGAGGCACGTCTTCGAACTCTAGTCTGTATCCTTGGGTTACAATATCTAGCACCCAAGGATCCAAGTTCGAATGAATCCAGACCTGGCTGAAGAGCTGAAGATGTGCCCCCACCGGTGCGGATTCCCGCAGCGGAGCCCCAGCGTCATGCGGTGGATTTGGTAGAGGCCGGAGAGGACTTCTGCTCCTGGGAACTAGCCGCAGCTGGTGTTCTTTTCCCTATACCCTTGCCTCTGGCGAGGAAGGCTGATCCACGTCCCTTTCTGAATTTAAGAGACCGAAAGGACTGCATCTGGTATGGAGGCGTTTTCTTTTGCTGTGGGAGAACAATAGGCAAAAGAAGACTTACCCGCGGTAGCCGTGGAAACCAGGGCCCTCATTCCGAGTTGATCGGTCGCAAGGCGAATTTAGCAGAGTTACACACGCTAAGCCTACGCCTACTGGGAGTGTATCTTAGCATCCTAAAATTGCGACCGATGTATTTGCATTATTGCGATCACAAACTACTTAGCAGTTTTAGAGTAGCTCCACACTTACTCTGCCTGTGCGATCAGTTCAGTGCTTGTCGTTCCTGGATTGACGTCAGAAACACACCCAGCGTTCGCTCAGACACTCCCCCGTTTCTCCGGCCACTCCTGCGTTTTTTCCGGAAACGGTAGCGTTTTCATCCACACGCCCCTAAAACGCTGTGTTTCCGCCCAGTAACACCCATTTCCTGTCAATCACACTACGATCGCCGGAGCGAAGAAAAAGCCGTGAGTAAAAATCCTATCTTCATAGCAAAGTTACTTGGTGCAGTCGCAGTGCGACTATTGCGCATGCGCACTAAGCGAAATTTCACTGCGATGCGATGAAAAATAACGAGCGATAAACTCGGAATGAGGGCCAAGGTCCGCGAGGCCGTCCCCAAACAAAAGTTCACCCTTGTAAGGCAAGGCCTCCATAAGCCTCTTGGAGTAAGCATCACCAGTCCATTGACGGGTCCACAACGCCCTCCTAGCTGAAATTGCCATGGCATTGGCCCTTGATCCCAAGAGGCCAATATCTCTCGCAGCCTCCCTTAGGTATAACGCTGCGTCCTTGATGTGACCCAATGTCAACAACACACTCTCCCTGTCGAGGGTGTCCATGTCAGATGACAAGTTATCTGCCCAACCTGCAATCGTGCTACTTACCCATGCCGACGCTACCGCCGGTCTGAGCAGGGTTCCCGTAGTCGCATAAATCGATTTCAAGGTAGTTTCCTGCCTGTGATCCGCAGGATCCTTTAGTGTCGCCGTGTCCGGAGACGGTTGGGCCACCTCTTTGGATAAACGCGTTAAAGCCTTATCTACCGTGGGTGATGATTCCCACCGTAACCTGTCCTGTGAGGATACGCCATAACAATTCTCTTAGGAATCTGCAGTCTTTTGTCTGGAGTTTCCCAAGCTTTTTCAAATAGAGCGTTCAGCTCATGGGATGGGGGAAATGTTACCTCAGGTTTCTTCCCCTTAAACATACAGACCCGTGTGTCAGGGACAGAAGGGTCCTCTGTGATATGTAATACATCTTTTATTGCAATAATCATGTACTGAATACTCTTGGCCACCCTTGGGTGTAACCGAGCGTCATCATAGTCGACACTGGAGTCGGAATCCGTGTCGGTATCAGTGTCTGCTATCTGGGTAAAGGGACGTTTCTGGGACCCTGATGGGTTCTGTGACACATTAATATCCATGGATTGTCTCCATGCCTGGTTCTGGGACTCAGATTTGTCCAACCTTTTATGTAATAAAGCCACACTTGCATTCAAAACATTCCACATGTCTACCCAATCAGCAGTCGGCGGTGCAGACGGAGTCACTATTACATTCTGCTCCGCATCCTCTCTGGAAGAGCCTTCTGCCTCAGACATGTCGACACACACGTACTGACACTCCCACACACACTGGGATATAGGGGACAGACCCACAATAAGGTCCTTTAGAGAGACAGAGAGGGAGTCTGCCAGCTCACACCCAGCACCACTGCGGTCTGAAATATTAATAATGTCCCAGACCTGTAAGCGCTTTTTGTATCACACTAGCACCAAATGAATGTGCCCCCTCTGTTTTGCACCCTGTTACTTGTATACAGCGGTGAAGGGAGTCCGGGAGCAGCGTCTCTGCAGCAAGCTGTAGAGAAAATGGCGCTGGTTAGAGCTGAGGGACTAAGCTCCGCCCCCTCGATGGCGCGCTTCGGTCCCACTAATTCTTATACTGGCGGGGGTCTGTATATACTGCCCATGCAGTATCTATGTGTGCCAGTGAACTTTTATGAGGTAATCATTGCTGCCCAGGGCGCCCCACCTGCGCCCTGCACCCTTGCTGTGCTTTGTGTGTGTGTGTGTGTGTGTGTGTGTGTGTGTGTGTGTGTGTGTGTGTGTGTGTGTGTGTAGGAGAAATGGCGCGGTACCTCACGAAGATCTGAAGTCTTCTGCCGCCTTTGAAGTCTTCTTGCTTCTCATACTCACCCGGCTTCTATCTTCCGGCTCTGCGAGGAGGACGGCGGTGCGGCTCTGAGACGATCAGCTAGGCGTACCAAGTGTTCCGACCCTCTGGAGCTAATGGTGTCCAGTAGCCTAAGAAGCAGAGCCTATCAGTAAAGTAGGTCTGCTTCTCTCTCCTCAGTCCCACGAAGCAGGGAGCCTGTTGCCAGTAGTGCTCCCTGAAAATAAAAAACCTAACAAAGTCTTTTTCCAGAGAAACTCAGTAGAGCTCCCCTAGTGTGCAACCAGTCTCCTCTGGGCACAGATTCTAACTGAGGCCTGGAGGAGGGGCATAGAGGGAGGAGCCAGTTCACGCCCATTAAAAGGTCTTAAAGTGCCCATGTCTCCTGCGGAACCCGTCTATACCCCATGGTCCTTACGGAGTCCCCAGCATCCTCTAGGACGTAAGAGAAATACTATTTTTTCTTACGTCCTAGAGGATGCTGGGGTCCACATTAGTACCATGGGGTATAGACGGGTCCGCCAGGAGCCATTGGCCCTTTAAAAGTTTGAGAGTGTGGGCTGGCTCCTCCCTCTATGCCCCTCCTACCAGACTTAGTTTAGAAAATGTGCCCGGAGGAGCTGGTCACAGCTAGGGGAGCTCCATAGGAGTTCTTTTAGTTTTTTTTCTTTTTTAGAGCTTAGGCACAGGGAGGCTGCTGGCAGCAGCCTCCCTGCTTTGAAGGACTAAGGAGGGAAGTAGTGTCCGCTGTGAGGGGTCTGAGCCACTATCTCCGCTGACAGGACACTGAGCTCCTGAGGGGATTGAATGTTCGCCGCCACAGGGGATCGCTCACTCCAGCAGCATGCCGCCACCCCCTTACAGAGACAGAAGACTTCAGTGGCGAGTTAATCACCGCCCCCCCTGGCAAGCGGGGAGCCGGTGTGAAGATGGCGGTAACAGGGTGGGGAGTGCAGTACTAACTGCTCCCCGGGGCTCAGCGGTACATGGTGCGGCGCTGTGAGGGGCGCCCTGAGCCAGCACCTACACCCTACACTGTCCAGCAAGCCTGTTGGGGTCCCAGGATCGCTGCCAGAACAATTCCTCAGGCCAGTAAAAACTACAGAAGAGCGGGAAGCAGCGCCACGAAGGGGGGCGGGGCTTCTCCTCAGAGCGGACCCAGCAGCGTTCAGCGCCATTTTCCTGCCTGCAGAAGTGCTGACAGGGAGAGTTGTCCCTCCAAGTCAACTCCAGCTATCTTGTATGGTACCAGGGGGTTGTAGAAGGGGGAGCCTATATATGTGTACTGTGTAGACTATTAAGGTTCACAGTAAGCGCTGGGTAGGGGTTTCCCTATACCTTTAAAGTGCTGTGTGTGGGTTGGCTCCAATCTCTGTGGCTCTCTTGTCATTCTTGGGGGAAAAACTCTGTCCTTTCCCTGTGTGTGTGGAGTGTTTGTTGTCTCCAAAAAGCCATGTCTAGCGACTCTGTGTCATATGCTGCAGAGGATAATTCCTCTCAGGATGATCCCATTCCAAGTAATCAGGATTGCACTGTGTTAGCGCAGATCCCTGCAAGGGAGCCTGAGTCGTTAGCCTCTCTTAAGGGTATGATTTCTCAGATTTCTACTAGGGTTGCACAGACTGAGACTGCAACTCAGATTTTACAGAACTCTGGCAGTTTGGTCCGGTTCTGTTCCGACAGGGCCCCCTAATGTACACTCTCAAAAAACGTGCTCTTGCCCACATTATGCAAGATGACACGGATACCGATTCTGACACGACAGACGGTGATGGGGATGCGCTGTGGGGGGCGGCATCTCTTGCAAAAGGGGTGCAGTTGATGATTAAGGCCATTAGAGATGTGTTGAACATTGCTGACACAACACCTGAGCAGGTTGAAGAGGCTTACTTCACTGACAATTAGAAAGCCTTGCTAACCTTCCCTGCGTCTAAAGAGATTAAACGCTTTATTTGAAAAATTCTGGGAAAACCCGGAGAAAAAATTCCAGATCCCCAGAAAGGTTCTGGTTGCTTTTCCCTTCCCTGAGGAAGATAGAAAGAAATTGGAAAACCCACCCATAGTTGACGCATCTGTTTCCAGACTCTCAAAAAAGGTGGTTTTACCTGTTCTGGGATCAACCGCGTTAAAAGAACCGCTTAATAGGAAAATTTACACTACGCTCAAATCCATATACATGGCTTCAGGGGCGATACTATGACCTACTATTTATTGCCTGTGCCTGTATCTCTAAAGCTATAGTAAAGTGGTCAGGCACGTTACTTGAGGTTTCGGATACAATGGATAAAAGTGACGTTGAATTGTTTTTACGTAACATACAGGATTCTGCAGGATTTATGGTGGAATCTATGAAAGACCTGGGTTCGATGGCTGCAGGGATATCTTCCATGTCTGTCTCAGCTCGCAATGGACTTTGGCTGCGCCAGTGGTCTGCCGCCGCAGAATCCGGGAGAGGTGTGGAGAACCTACCCTACACAGGTCAGGCTCTATTTGGGGAAGCATTGGATGCGTGGATTTCCATGGCTACAGCGGGTAAGTAACCTTTTCTTCCCTCAGCTGCGCCTGCTACGAAGAAACCTTTTTCTTCAGCTGCGTCACAGTCCTTTCGGACTGCTAAATCCAGAAAGACCAAGCCGTTTAACACCTTCTTTAGAGAAGGTCGGGAAAAATCCCAAAAACCTGCTACTGTGGGTTCCCAGGAACAGAAACCTGCTTCGGGTACATCAAAATCCTCAGCATGACGGTGGACCGAACGGCCTGGAGGGTGGGCCGATGAGGGCGAGACTCAGATGTTTCAGCCATGTCTGGGTGTCGTCCGGCCTGGACCCCTCGGTGCAGGATATTGTGTCCCAGGAGTACAGGCTGGAGTTTCAAGAACTCCCGCCTCACCGGTTCTTCAAATCAGGCCTGCCAGCTTTGCTAACAGACAGGGCTGTCCTACAGGAAGCCATCCAAAAGTTGGAAGAGTCACAGGTCATTGTACCAGTTTCACCTCATATGCAAAACAAAGGTTATTCTTCGAACCTTTTCGTGGTTATGAAACCGGATGGTTCGGTCAGGCCCATTTTGAACTTGAAATCGCTAAACCCCTTTCTGAGGGAGTTCACGTCCAAAATGGAGTATCTGAGAGCAGTGATCTCAGGTCTGGAGGAGGGAGAATTCCTGGTATCCCTGGATATCAAGGATGCGTACCTCCATATTCCGATTTGGCAGCCACATGAGGCTTATCTCCGATTCGCACTGTTAGACAGTCATTTTCAGTTCCAGGCGCTTCCATTCGACCTCTCCACGGCACCAAGGGTGTTCACCAAGGTGATGGCAGAGATGATGGTCCCCCTCCGCAGGCAGGGGGTGAACATAATCCCATATCTGTACGATCTGCTAATAAAGGCATCGTCCAGGGAGACGCTGTTGCAGTCCATTGTTCTCACGACTCATCTGCTCAGGGAACACGGTTGGATCCTGAACCTTCCAAATTCACATTTGGTGCCGACAAGGAGATTGTCTTTTCTGGGAATGATCCTCGACACAGAAGTGCAATGGGTATTTCTGCCAGAGGAGAAAGCATTGGTGATTCAAACAATGGTCCGGGATGTCCTGAAGCCAACCCTGGTATTGGTTCATCAGTGCATTCGCCTTCTGGGGAAGATGGCTGCCTCTTACTAGGCTCTACAGTATGGAAGGTTTCATGCTCAACCCTTCCAGCTGGATCTCCTGGACAAGTGGTCGGGATCTCATCTACACATGCACCAGAGGATACGTCTGTCGGTGAAAGCAAGGATTTCACTCTTATGGTGGCTGTAATTACCTCACCTTCTGGAGGGCCGCAGGTTTGGGATTCAGGACTGGATCCTCTTAACCACGGATGCAAGTCTCCGGGGCTGGGGCGCTGTCACTCAGGGGGAAACCTTCCAAAGATGGTGGTCAAACCTGGAATCCAGTCTTCCAATAAACATTCTGGAACTAAGAGCCGCCTACAATGGTCTTCTCCAGACGGCTCATCTTCTGTGAGATCGAGCCATTCAAGTGCAGTTGGACAATGTAACGACAGTGGCCTACATAAACTGACAGGGCGGAACGAAGAGCAGGGCTGTAATGTCAGAAGTATCAAGAATCCTCTTCTGGGCAGAAAAGCATGCGTTGGCGCTGTCAGCAATCTTCATTCCGGGAGTAGACAACTGGGAAACGGACTTCCTCAGCAGACACGATCTCCATCCAGGAGAGTGGGGCCTCCATCCAGGTATTCATGGAGGTAACAGATATTTGGGGTGTTTCTCAAATAGACATGATGGCCTCCCGTCTCAACAAGAAGCTCCGGAAGTATTGTTCCAGGTCAAGGGACCCACAAGCCGTGGCAGTGGACGCCCTGGTGTCTCCGTGGGTGTTCCAGTCGGTGTACGTGTTTCCTCCACTTCCACTCATTCCAAGAGTTCTAAAACTCACAAGGAGAACAAGAGTTCAGGCAATCCTCATTGCTCCAGACTGGCCAAGAAGAGTTTGGTACGTGTATCTTCTGGGTCTTCTGCAGGAAGATCTGAGGCCTCTTCCTCTTCGAAAGAACCTACTGCAACAGTGGCCATTCGCTTATAAAGACTTACCGCGGTTATGTTTGACGGCATGGAAGTTGAACGCCAGATATTAGCTCGGTAGGGCATTCTGAATAAGGTTATTTCTACCCTGTTGCAAGCTAGGAAAGGAGTAACGTCTAAACATTACCATCGCATTTGAAAAAAGTATGTTTCTTGGTGTGAATCCAAGAAGTTTCCTACGGTGGAGTTTCAACTTGGACGGTTTCTCCTCTTCCTGCAAGCAGGTGGGGATATGGGCCTGAGGTTGAGATCCGTAAAGGTCTAGATTTTGTCCCCATCCATTTTCTTCCAGAAACAACTGGCTTCCCTCCCTGAGGTTCAGACTTTCTTGAAAGGGGTTCTGCACATCCAGCCTCCCTTTGTGCCACCTACAGCACCCTGGGATCTTAACGTGGTGTTACAGTTCCTCCAATCGGATTGGTTCGAGCCTCTACCGGAGGTTGAGCTCAAGTTTCTCACGTGGAAGGCTGTCACTTTGTTGGCCTTAGCTTCTGCTAGACGTGTGTCGGAGTTGGGGGCTTTGTCTTGTAAAAGCCCCTAGTTGATCTTCCATGAAGATAGAGCTGAGCTCCGGACACATCAGCAGTTCCTTCCAAAGGTTGTGTCAGCTTTTCATATCAACCAACCTATTGTGGTGCCAGTTGCTACTGACTCCTCAATTCCATCAAAGTCCTTGGATGTTGTGAAGGCTTTGAAGATCTACGTTAAGAGGACTGCTCGTCACAGGAAATAAGACACTCTATTTGTCCTGTATGATCCCAAGAAAATTGGGTGTCCTGCTTCTAAGCAGATGATCTCTCGCTGGATCAGGTTCACTATCCAGCATGCGTATTCTATGGCAGGATTGCCGTGTCCAAAATCTGTTAAGGCCCACTCTACTCGTAAGGTGGGTTCTTCCTGGGCGGCTGCCCGGGGTGTCTCGGCTTTACAGCTTTGCCGAGCGGCTACTTGGTCAGGGTCGAACACGTTTGCTAGGTTCTACAAGTTCGATACTTTGACCTGAAGTTTGGTCAATCAGTTCTGCAAGAACGCTCTCCCTCCCGTTCTGGGATCTTTGGTACATCCCCATGGTACTGATGTGGACCCCAGCATCCTCTAGGACGTAAGATAAAATACGATTTTAATTACTTACCGGTAAATCCTTTTCTCGTAGTACGTAGAGGATGCTGGGCGCCCGCCCAGTGCTTCGTTATCTGCAGTGGTTACTTGAGTCAGTATGACTTTGTTCTTAGTTAAGTAATGTGTTGTTACTTGGTTAAGTATTATTTTCAGCTGTTGCTGAGTTTCAAGCTAGTTAGCTTAGTCTAAAAGAGAAATCACAAAACGGATACCGTTTGTGATAACCCGGCGCTGTAATAATTTAAATGTATATAAACTAAATTGTTTCAGCAGCTAAGCATAAACAACTTGCCAGGATGCAACATTTGAGAACTAGAAAAAAAAGAGGAGAGTATGCTTTGCGCTTGAAACAATATATCAAAAATAAATGTGCAGTCGGACACAGAAGATAGACTCAGTACAACTTCAGAATAATAATAAAAAACACTTTTTATAGTATCGATTGAAGTAGAATATGCAGCATTGAGTATAAGTAAAAAGTTAATGACAGTTTTACAATTTATCAAATAAACTAAAATAAAAAATAAAAATTAGATTATCATGCAGCATGCAATAAAACAGTTAAAATAACTATTTCAAGTGGTGATAATGAGGGAATCAAAACACTGGCGTCCCAGTGTGTTGGTTTACGTTTGTAATTCCCGCAAGGATATTTATCAGTCTCACAGTCTCAGATGTTAATTACAGTTCTTTAGAGGAAAGGTGCAATCTGTGATTAATGCTCCCGTGTTGGTTCCTGCGTTGGTATATAGACAGGGTCCTTATTAGATGAAATACACGTGGAGTAATAGTATATGCTTTATTTCCTGTTAAGATAATAGCAGCTGATAATTGCCGTCTTTCCCAGAATGGTTTTGTTAATTTTAAATAGTAGCAATGTTCAATTGAGATGGATATAGCCGCCGTGAACAAACTACTGGAAACAGGTGTTAGGCCCCGCAGCGGGGGTCACACGTAACTCACCCGACCAGTGTTTGTACAGCCGTGCGGCAATGATGAATCCAGCGTGCGGCAGAAGACTGTGACCGAGGCTGTCACGTTTATGCTGAGCTGCGGACTGGGTCCTTTCTGCGGGTATCACCAAGTGAGCAGTGTATCGGAAAGTGGGCGTCAACGCGTTTCGTCTCCTAGCAACGGAGACTTCCTCAAGACGGATACTTCCCCTTTCCATTATCTCAATTATATACCTGTCTAATGACTTTCATAACAATCAGTTGTGATTAATTGATAATTAATAGTATTATAAACGATTAAACACCAAATAAGGGACATACTGGAAATATACATAAAATAAAATGCATGTACAAGTAATATTCTAAAATACTAATCATATGTACTGAGTCAATCTTATGTAGTATACTAAAATGTAGACTTAATAGTTTAATTAGGATCAATTTAGACTTCATATATCAAAGTCCATCTGGGTTTTTTTGTTTCACTTAGTAACTTAGTGTTTTTTAGCTTTTAATGGTAAACCCACGAATTATGCAAAACTGTTTATTGTATAATAATATAATACTTAATAAATAAATTGTGAGTAAAGCTACAATAGCCGCTGATTTAATTTTAACGGGCCAGACTAAAAAATGATGATAAAAATCCAATATTATTCAATAAGGATTTTTTATGCAAAAAGAACATTTATGTTTATACGATTTACTGTCTTTATGGGAAACTTTTGGGCTATTCGCAAAAACACATATAGATTACAGCCAATACTGGATATAAGAAATAATAATAATAAAATATGATAATGAAAAATAAAAATTAAAAAGATGGAAATAAAAAATGAAACATGATGACTAATAAAAAATTAAAAAGAAAAATTATTTTGGAAAAAAATATATATGTGATTGAAAAAGAAATAAAAATGATGATAATGAAAAGAATAAAAAATATTTTGTAATAATTATGAGAACATTAAATTACCTATGCTAAGTTGATATTCCTAGATGGGACAAACTGATCTAATAAATTCCGCATATAACTATAGAAAGTCTGATCTATTTTTAATTTTTATATATATATCAGCAAAGATCAGCAAAAAATCTCTGGGCTCTTGAACTAACAGGTTACCTATAAATTTAATCTAGACAGGAGTAATCTAAAGCTTCATTGAGACCATTTGGATAAAGGGAATCCAATTTAAAAATCCATGAGGTTTCCCCCAAACAAAGTTTTCGGAACCTATCGCCTCCTCTTTTTGTACTTGTAAATTGTTCTAACCCTACAATAGAGAGGGATGATGGATCACCATTATGCACTCTTGAAAAATGGCGAGACACGCTGTGAGTTTGAAGTTTTTTAATGATGTTAAGCCTATGTTCTCTAAATCTTGATTTAATTGATCTGGTGGTTCTTCCCACATACTGAAGAGAACAAGAGCATTGTAATAAATATACACAGTATTCTGAGTCACAATTCATAAATTGTTTAATCTGAAAAGTAGTTCCATTAGATTGAGAGGTTACACTAGATATTTTATTCCTCATATATTTACATGTTAGACACACTTTTTTATTACATCGGAAGTTACCTAGCGGTTTCTTTGATAACCAATTAGAATCTGTATCCATGTCTATTGGTCTGAGAAAACTAGGGGCCAGCATTTCTTTTAGATTGGTATTTCTTTTAAATATGATTAATGGTTTATCCGATAAGCTTTTATTTAGGATTGGATCTTGTTTAACTATCTCAAAATTATTTTGTATTATCTTTTTTATAGTATTAGATTTATTATTGAATTTAGAGATAAATTTAACAGAGTCTCCTATCGAAAAGTTATTCAATTTGTTTTGAGATTTTATTGTTTTTTCTTTATTGGAGTTTTGAGACCTATCTGATAGATCAATATTGACCTTCAGAAGTGAATTTGCAAAAACCCGTGAATCCTCTAGGAGATGAGGAGGATAACCTCTTTCTCCAAACTGTTTCAAAAGAACTTTAACTTGAGAGAGAAATGCTAAGTCCTCAGAACAATTGCGTCTGAGTCTAATAATTTGATTTTTTGGGATATTTCTTAACCATGGTTTGTAGTGACTACTTGAGTAGTGTAGGTAGTTACCTGTACCTACCGGTTTAATATAATTGGTGGATATAATTTTGTCATTGTCAATTGAGAACGTGATATCAAGAAAGTGAGTAGTGAGGGAATCAAAATTATAAGTGAATTTTAAATTATAAGAGTTGTCATTCAAAAAATTGACAAAATTCAGTGCTTGTTGGTAACCCCCATTCCAAATAATAAACAAGTTGTCTATGTAACGGCCATAGAGAACCAGGTTCTCTCTATATGGGCCGCCCCAGATGTACTCCTCTTCGAAGCGGCCCATATAGAGGTTGGCAAAACTAGGTGCAAACCTGGTCCCCATGGCCGTCCCAAGGCGTTGTAAATAATAGCGAGTGTCAAACAAAAAATAATTGTGAGTTAAAATAAAAGAAATAGCTTCCAATACAAAGTCACGTCTGCCAGGTTTAATGTTAGGGTCTCTATCTAAATAATATTTGACTGCATTGGTCCCTTCTTGATGAGGTATGTTAGTATAAAGAGATTGGACGTCTAGGGTTAAAAAACCCCAGTCCTTAGTCCAACTTTTTCCTACTGTTTGTTGTAAAATTTGTTGGGTATCTTTAATGTATGATTTTAATGTGGCGACGTGGCCTTGTAAATGGAAGTCAACGAAATGGGATAAATTAGATGTAAGTGAATCCACTCCCGAAATAATAGGTCTCCCAGGTGGGTGTAACAAATCTTTATGAATTTTAGGTAAATGATAAAAAATGGGTGTGACAGGGTGTGAGGGCAACAAAAAATAATACTCATTGTCTGATATCACGTCATCTTCTTTCGCCTTTTGTAATACTTTTTTGAGTTCTAATGTAAAGGGGATACTTGGGTTACTCGATAATGCTGTATAATAGTCAGCATTATTGAGTTGCCTATGAGCTTCCGCAACATAGTCAGATCTGGATTGTAGGACTATCCCTCCCCCCTTATCCGCTGACTTTATAACTATTGAAGAGTCATCTTTGAGGGCTTTTATTGCATTTCTCTCTAATTTAGTTAAGTTTTGCATATGATAAACTGAGGATTTTCTTTTATTTCTTTCAGACTTCTGGCACACAGTTTTGAAATCTTTTAAGGTTTTATTATAGAAGACAGTAATGGCAGCACTTTTTTGTTCCAAAGGAAAGAAATTTGATTTCCTTTGAAATTTCGAACATATGGACTCAGAATTACTAGTTGTGATATCAAATAATTTAATTTCCAGATCGGTACTTTCTTGTTGTAATTCTTCTAACATCAAAAGACCTACATTATCCGTATCATCCAAGATGATAGGGGAAGATTCATTGTCTGGATCGTGACTATTCAATTTTTTGGTAGCGAAATAACGCTTCCTACAAAGATCTCTGGTAAATTTATTCAGATCAACAAACAACTCAAAGATATTAGGTTCCTTGCTAGGTACAAAATTTAGGCCTTTTTTTAATAATCGTATTTGATCAGTAGTAAGGATTTGGGAGGATAGGTTATAGATCCCTTTGCTATCTACTTGTACCTCGCTTTTCTTGGGCCTCTTTCCTCCGCCTCTACATCCTCGCTTTCTCTGTATCTTTTTGGGGTGTGATTGGATAGGGGCCTGTATGGATTGGGGTGATGGAAGGTATTCAATCTGGAAAAATCCCCTGACTGTTCAATATGATTAGCCCCAGTCCAATGTTTTTTTGGATGGTCTATATGTTCCCTAGTACTGGGTCTGTTTGGATGGGAATATTTTTGTGATCTATTTTGTCTGGGTGTAGAGATACCTGCCTCTGAGTTTGGTAGCGATTTATTTTGGGGGGATCTGTGATAGGATTCATTTGAATAATTACTAGTGTATCTAAGATTCTCAGATCTGGTTTTTTGTTTATTATATGTTCTTACTTGATTTAATCTATAGTCTTCTTGGTCTCTAGACCATTTCTTCTTATTATTATATATCAGATCTTTCTCAAATCTTTCGACTCTACTGTTAATTTGTTCGTCTTTTTCTTTAAATAGAGGATGGTCTTTAAAGCTTAAAAGGTCATCTTTGGTTTTATCAATTTTATTAACCGTATATTCAACTTTATCATTTCTATATTTAACGAGAAGCTTCATAAGTGACAAAGAACACATGTCTAAAGTTTCATCCCACTCTTTTTGGAGGTTAGGGTTATCATTAATAGACAAGTGTTTAAAAACCCTTAATCCTCTAGGAATGACTTTTGCGTCAATATATTTCTGTAATGAAATACTGTCCCACCAATTACGCATTTCATCTTTTAATAAATCTTCTAATTGGTAGAACAGTTTGTTCATGTCTGGGTCCGTCTGACCGGTAACCTTTTCACCCTCATATGTAAATGAGGATAAATATTGATCCCGTCTACTTTTTCTATCGTAATAACTTTTAAATTCTGCCATGTCAGACTGCACAATATAAGTAAACCACTAAATATGGGAATAAAAAAAAAAAATGTTTTTGTTTAAATATTAATAGTCTGAAAGTATTAACACAGCTGCCAGGGTATAGCCAATTTATGCAAAGAGAAAAGAGAAATCACAAAACGGATACCGTTTGTGATAACCCGGCGCTGTAATAATTTAAATGTATATAAACTAAATTGTTTCAGCAGCTAAGCATAAACAACTTGCCAGGTTGCAACATTTGAGAACTAGAACGGCTAACGGCTGTACAAACACTGGTCGGGTGAGTTACGTGTGACCCCCGCTGCGGGGCCTAACACCTGTTTCCAGTAGTTTGTTCACGGCGGCTATATCCATCTCAATTGAACATTGCTACTATTTAAAATTAACAAAACCATTCTGGGAAAGACGGCAATTATCAGCTGCTATTATCTTAACAGGAAATAAAGCATATACTATTACTCCACGTGTATTTCATCTAATAAGGACCCTGTCTATATACCAACGCAGGAACCAACACGGGAGCATTAATCACAGATTGCACCTTTCCTCTAAAGAACTGTAATTAACATCTGAGACTGTGAGACTGATAAATATCGTTGCGGGAATTACAAACGTAAACCAACACACTGGGACGCCAGTGTTTTGATTCCCTCATTATCACCACTTGAAATAGTTATTTTAACTGTTTTATTGCATGCTGCATGATAATCTAATTTTTATTTTTTATTTTAGTTTATTTGATAAATTGTAAAACTGTCATTAACTTTTTACTTATACTCAATGCTGCATATTCTACTTCAATCGATACTATAAAAAGTGTTTTTTATTATTATTCTGAAGTTGTACTGAGTCTATCTTCTGTGTCCGACTGCACATTTATTTTTGATATATTGTTTCTAGCGCAAAGCATACTCTCCTCTTTTTTTTCTAGTTCTCAAATGTTGCAACCTGGCAAGTTGTTTATGCTTAGCTGCTGAAACAATTTAGTTTATATACATTTAAATTATTACAGCGCCGGGTTATCACAAACGGTATCCGTTTTGTGATTTCTCTTTTCTCTTTGCATAAATTGGCTATACCCTGGCAGCTGTGTTAATACTTTCAGACTATTAATATTTAAACAAAAAAAAATTTTTTTTTTTTATTCCCATATTTAGTGGTTTACTTATATTGTGCAGTCTGACATGGCAGAATTTAAAAGTTATTACGATAGAAAAAGTAGACGGGATCAATATTTATCCTCATTTACATATGAGGGTGAAAAGGTTACCGGTCAGACGGACCCAGACATGAACAAACTGTTCTACCAATTAGAAGATTTATTAAAAGATGAAATGCGTAATTGGTGGGACAGTATTTCATTACAGAAATATATTGACGCAAAAGTCATTCCTAGAGGATTAAGGGTTTTTAAACACTTGTCTATTAATGATAACCCTAACCTCCAAAAAGAGTGGGATGAAACTTTAGACATGTGTTCTTTGTCACTTATGAAGCTTCTCGTTAAATATAGAAATGATAAAGTTGAATATACGGTTAATAAAATTGATAAAACCAAAGATGACCTTTTAAGCTTTAAAGACCATCCTCTATTTAAAGAAAAAGACGAACAAATTAACAGTAGAGTCGAAAGATTTGAGAAAGATCTGATATATAATAATAAGAAGAAATGGTCTAGAGACCAAGAAGACTATAGATTAAATCAAGTAAGAACATATAATAAACAAAAAACCAGATCTGAGAATCTTAGATACACTAGTAATTATTCAAATGAATCCTATCACAGATCCCCCCAAAATAAATCGCTACCAAACTCAGAGGCAGGTATCTCTACACCCAGACAAAATAGATCACAAAAATATTCCCATCCAAACAGACCCAGTACTAGGGAACATATAGACCATCCAAAAAAACATTGGACTGGGGCTAATCATATTGAACAGTCAGGGGATTTTTCCAGATTGAATACCTTCCATCACCCCAATCCATACAGGCCCCTATCCAATCACACCCCAAAAAGATACAGAGAAAGCGAGGATGTAGAGGCGGAGGAAAGAGGCCCAAGAAAAGCGAGGTACAAGTAGATAGCAAAGGGATCTATAACCTATCCTCCCAAATCCTTACTACTGATCAAATACGATTATTAAAAAAAGGCCTAAATTTTGTACCTAGCAAGGAACCTAATATCTTTGAGTTGTTTGTTGATCTGAATAAATTTACCAGAGATCTTTGTAGGAAGCGTTATTTCGCTACCAAAAAATTGAATAGTCACGATCCAGACAATGAATCTTCCCCTATCATCTTGGATGATACAGATAATGTAGGTCTTTTGATGTTAGAAGAATTACAACAAGAAAGTACCGATCTGGAAATTAAATTATTTGATATCACAACTAGTAATTCTGAGTCCATATGTTCGAAATTTCAAAGGAAATCAAATTTCTTTCCTTTGGAACAAAAAAGTGCTGCCATTACTGTCTTCTATAATAAAACCTTAAAAGATTTCAAAACTGTGTGCCAGAAGTCTGAAAGAAATAAAAGAAAATCCTCAGTTTATCATATGCAAAACTTAACTAAATTAGAGAGAAATGCAATAAAAGCCCTCAAAGATGACTCTTCAATAGTTATAAAGTCAGCGGATAAGGGGGGAGGGATAGTCCTACAATCCAGATCTGACTATGTTGCGGAAACTCATAGGCAACTCAATAATGCTGACTATTATACAGCATTATCGAGTAACCCAAGTATCCCCTTTACATTAGAACTCAAAAAAGTATTACAAAAGGCGAAAGAAGATGACGTGATATCAGACAATGAGTATTATTTTTTGTTGCCCTCACACCCTGTCACACCCATTTTTTATCATTTACCTAAAATTCATAAAGATTTGTTACACCCACCTGGGAGACCTATTATTTCGGGAGTGGATTCACTTACATCTAATTTATCCCATTTCGTTGACTTCCATTTACAAGGCCACGTTGCCACATTAAAATCATACATTAAAGATACCCAACAAATTTTACAACAAACAGTAGGAAAAAGTTGGACTAAGGACTGGGGTTTTTTAACCCTAGACGTCCAATCTCTTTATACTAACATACCTCATCAAGAAGGGACCAATGCGGTCAAATATTATTTAGATAGAGACCCTAACATTAAACCTGGCAGACGTGACTTTGTATTGGAAGCTATTTCTTTTATTTTAACTCACAATTATTTTTTGTTTGACACTCGCTATTATTTACAACGCCTTGGGACGGCCATGGGGACCAGGTTTGCACCTAGTTTTGCCAACCTCTATATGGGCCGCTTCGAAGAGGAGTACATCTGGGGCGGCCCATATAGAGAGAACATGGTTCTCTATGGCCGTTACATAGATGACTTGTTTATTATTTGGAATGGGGGTTACCAACAAGCACTGAATTTTGTCAATTTTTTGAATGACAACTCTTATAATTTAAAATTCACTTATAATTTTGATTCCCTCACTACTCACTTTCTTGATATCACGTTCTCAATTGACAATGACAAAATTATATCCACCAATTATATTAAACCGGTAGGTACAGGTAACTACCTACACTACTCAAGTAGTCACTACAAACCATGGTTAAGAAATATCCCAAAAAATCAAATTATTAGACTCAGACGCAATTGTTCTGAGGACTTAGCATTTCTCTCTCAAGTTAAAGTTCTTTTGAAACAGTTTGGAGAAAGAGGTTATCCTCCTCATCTCCTAGAGGATTCACGGGTTTTTGCAAATTCACTTCTGAAGGTCAATATTGATCTATCAGATAGGTCTCAAAACTCCAATAAAGAAAAAACAATAAAATCTCAAAACAAATTGAATAACTTTTCGATAGGAGACTCTGTTAAATTTATCTCTAAATTCAATAATAAATCTAATACTATAAAAAAGATAATACAAAATAATTTTGAGATAGTTAAACAAGATCCAATCCTAAATAAAAGCTTATCGGATAAACCATTAATCATATTTAAAAGAAATACCAATCTAAAAGAAATGCTGGCCCCTAGTTTTCTCAGACCAATAGACATGGATACAGATTCTAATTGGTTATCAAAGAAACCGCTAGGTAACTTCCGATGTAATAAAAAAGTGTGTCTAACATGTAGATATATGAGGAATAAAATATCTAGTGTAACCTCTCAATCTAATGGAACTACTTTTCAGATTAAACAATTTATGAATTGTGACTCAGAATACTGTGTATATTTATTACAATGCTCTTGTTCTCTTCAGTATGTGGGAAGAACCACCAGATCAATTAAATCAAGATTTAGAGAACATAGGCTTAACATCATTAAAAAACTTCAAACTCACAGCGTGTCTCGCCATTTTTCAAGAGTGCATAATGGTGATCCATCATCCCTCTCTATTGTAGGGTTAGAACAATTTACAAGTACAAAAAGAGGAGGCGATAGGTTCCGAAAACTTTGTTTGGGGGAAACCTCATGGATTTTTAAATTGGATTCCCTTTATCCAAATGGTCTCAATGAAGCTTTAGATTACTCCTGTCTAGATTAAATTTATAGGTAACCTGTTAGTTCAAGAGCCCAGAGATTTTTTGCTGATCTTTGCTGATATATATATAAAAATTAAAAATAGATCAGACTTTCTATAGTTATATGCGGAATTTATTAGATCAGTTTGTCCCATCTAGGAATATCAACTTAGCATAGGTAATTTAATGTTCTCATAATTATTACAAAATATTTTTTATTCTTTTCATTATCATCATTTTTATTTCTTTTTCAATCACATATATATTTTTTTCCAAAATAATTTTTCTTTTTAATTTTTTATTAGTCATCATGTTTCATTTTTTATTTCCATCTTTTTAATTTTTATTTTTCATTATCATATTTTATTATTATTATTTCTTATATCCAGTATTGGCTGTAATCTATATGTGTTTTTGCGAATAGCCCAAAAGTTTTCCATAAAGACAGTAAATCGTATAAACATAAATGTTCTTTTTGCATAAAAAATCCTTATTGAATAATATTGGATTTTTATCATCAAATTTTTTAGTCTGGCCCGTTAAAATTAAATCAGCGGCTATTGTAGCTTTACTCACAATTTATTTATTAAGTATTATATTATTATACAATAAACAGTTTTGCATAATTCGTGGGTTTACCATTAAAAGCTAAAAAACACTAAGTTACTAAGTGAAACAAAAAAACCCAGATGGACTTTGATATATGAAGTCTAAATTGATCCTAATTAAACTATTAAGTCTACATTTTAGTATACTACATAAGATTGACTCAGTACATATGATTAGTATTTTAGAATATTACTTGTACATGCATTTTATTTTATGTATATTTCCAGTATGTCCCTTATTTGGTGTTTAATCGTTTATAATACTATTAATTATCAATTAATCACAACTGATTGTTATGAAAGTCATTAGACAGGTATATAATTGAGATAATGGAAAGGGGAAGTATCCGTCTTGAGGAAGTCTCCGTTGCTAGGAGACGAAACGCGTTGACGCCCACTTTCCGATACACTGCTCACTTGGTGATACCCGCAGAAAGGACCCAGTCCGCAGCTCAGCATAAACGTGACAGCCTCGGTCACAGTCTTCTGCCGCACGCTGGATTCATCATTGCCGCACGGCTGTACAAACACTGGTCGGGTGAGTTACGTGTGACCCCCGCTGCGGGGCCTAACACCTGTTTCCAGTAGTTTGTTCACGGCGGCTATATCCATCTCAATTGAACATTGCTACTATTTAAAATTAACAAAACCATTCTGGGAAAGACGGCAATTATCAGCTGCTATTATCTTAACAGGAAATAAAGCATATACTATTACTCCACGTGTATTTCATCTAATAAGGACCCTGTCTATATACCAACGCAGGAACCAACACGGGAGCATTAATCACAGATTGCACCTTTCCTCTAAAGAACTGTAATTAACATCTGAGACTGTGAGACTGATAAATATCCTTGCGGGAATTACAAACGTAAACCAACACACTGGGACGCCAGTGTTTTGATTCCCTCATTATCACCACTTGAAATAGTTATTTTAACTGTTTTATTGCATGCTGCATGATAATCTAATTTTTATTTTTTATTTTAGTTTATTTGATAAATTGTAAAACTGTCATTAACTTTTTACTTATACTCAATGCTGCATATTCTACTTCAATCGATACTATAAAAAGTGTTTTTTATTATTATTCTGAAGTTGTACTGAGTCTATCTTCTGTGTCCGACTGCACATTTATTTTTGATATATTGTTTCAAGCGCAAAGCATACTCTCCTCTTTTTTTTCTAGTTAGCTTAGTCTGCCTTGTTTGTGTGATCTGGTGTGAATCTCGCCACTATCTGTGCAATCCATCTCTCGAAGATATCCGTCTCCTCGGCCACAGTTTCTATAATGAGTCTGGTAGGAGGGGCATAGAGGGAGGAGCCAGCCCACACTCTCAAACTCTTAAAGAGACAATGGCTCCTGGTGGACGCGTCTATGCCCCATGGTATTAATGTGGACCCCAGCATCCTCTATGGACTACGAGAAAAGGATTTACCGGTAGGTAATTAAAATCCTATTATTTATTAAGGCAGTTACCAATAGATGTGACTTAGGGGCCGATTTATCACCATCCGCATCTGAGGGTGCGGATGTGAGGTGATAAAGTCAACCAAACTCGCAATGCGATTATTGATGACATCGCATGGATGTATCAGTAATTGCCTTTTACACAGCACTACCGGGGTATTTTTTGTATGTATTAAATGGCTTTTGGAGCAGAAGATGATTGACGCTTTGTTTTCAAAATCGGATAATATCTTAGTCGGCCGACCGGCACCTAAAGAATTTGTATTTACGCTCTATAGGCTTGCCCGCAGAAAACCACAGCATAGTGTTCTGGCAGATCTTATTTTCGTACTGTTTGTTGCTAAGTAGCAGAATACAATAGTTTTGACTCGTAATACATGCCCTGTTCACTGTATAGTATCATATAGTAAGCCGTAGCATCTAAAATGCTGTAGTAGGGTATCTGTTACCCCCTGCCTGCAGCTCTTAGCTTGTTGCAAACAAATACATGCAACAACCCAGGACTCACCACGTGGAGGTGGCTGCAGCTCGAGTCCCACCCTCCTCCCTCCCGAACACGTTATAACATATTCAGCCGATCACTGCTCGCTCGTTTGGCGGCTAGTGATCTTTTTTAGATAACCACCCTGACGGTTAATCAGATGATGGAAGCACACTCATGGAATGAATGCATTATCCGCACGTTCGATGTCAGTGCTATGGCATTTCTTCTGTTGTTCTTGTCTGCGATACAGCACTATTAAACCGGCAGTTGAAATGAACACCATTATAGACACCACAAGCATCACACATGCCAAAATTCTGATGCTGGGAGCACTGGCCTCTCCCTTGATGGTGCTGGGGGTGCTGACCTTCCCCACATTGGTGCTGGGGGTTCCGGTGACACTGGTCTCTTCCAAGGTGGTGATGGAAGTGCTGGCCTTTCCAACCGTGGTGCTCAGGGTCCTGGCCTCTCCTCTGTTGGTGCTGGGGGCCTGGGCCTCTCCCACTGTGATATAGGGAGTGCTGGCCTCCCCTACACTGGTGCTGGGGGAACTGGCCACTTCCACGGTGGTTCTCGTGACACTGGCCTCTCCAATGGTGGTGCTGGGAGTGCTGGCCTTTCCCAAAGTGGTGCTCAGGGTCCTGGCCTCTCTCATAGTGGTGCTGGGGGCCTGGGCCTTTTCCACGCTGATATAGGGAGTGCTGCTGGCTTCTCCCAGTTTGTTGCCGGGGGTGCTGGCTTCTACAGTTCTGCTGTTGGGGGTGTTGGCCTCTCCCAATCTGGTGCCGGCCTCTGGCATTATGGTGCTGGCCTCTATTAGCCTGGCACTGTCCGCTGTTAGTCTGGTCATGGGGGCACTGGCATCTCTGTTTCTGTGACTGGGGGCTCTGTTGTGTCTCATTCTGGCACTTGGGGTTCCGGCCTCCCCCAGTCTGGCACTGGGGTCAATGGCCTCTCTCAGCCTGGCTCTGGGGTCAATGGCCTCTCCCAGTCTGGCACTGGGGTCAATGGCCTCTCCCAGCCTGGCTCTGGGGGTGTTATCCCTTTCCGGCCAGGTACTGTGTATCCCGTGTACTCCAAATCTGGCGTTGAGGTCTTCGTCCTCTTCCAGCCTGGGGCTAGGCATCCTGGCCTCTGCCAGTCCTGCGTCGAGGTCCTCATCCGCATCGGTGGCGATGTCGTACAGCTCTCCGTTGCTGCTCATAGCTTTTATTCCAGATGGTATATGTGGAAGCTATAATATAAAAGATAAAGAAGTATTAAGAAGTGATAAAGAAGTATTAAGCAGTGACACAGCTATAAAAATTGTAATTGCTGAAGATGTAAAGACACATGAGGCAAATCTGCATAATAATCACCACATGTATCTTATACTTCAGCATCAGTAAAATGTGTATACTGTAGTGAGAAATCCCTGCTCTATAGCGACAAGTTATTGTAAAAGTAAGAGGAAATATTTTGCTTATTATTTATATTTTGGTGGCAATATTATTAATAATGTAATGGGGGCCCAAATAGTACCTCTACAGCTAGAGGCATCACTTACGCCTTGTACACCTGGCGCTGCCAGAAAAGGGGCGGGGCTTCACAAGAGGGGCGGGGCTTTGCTTCCCGACCCCTGTTTTTGTCACTTGGGAAGTTCGGGAGGTGTGTGCTGCCTCCTGCGTCGTGCTTTTTCTGCACGGCCGGCTCCTGCTCAGTGACAGGAGCTGGCATTTTGGTGTCACCCCATGGCGGGTGACACCCGGTTGCGGGCCGCACCCCCCTTGTGACGCCACTGGCTACAGCTAATAGTAATCACTGTATATGAGCACTATTGACTAAAATAGTTTCTATACAGCATGAATGACGTTGTGAATCACACATGACAAAACTGATGAATATTTTAACATGTGAATAAACAAAATTACTTACATTCAGATCTTCCACTTCGAGAATTTCGCCATAGAGCAAATGAAGAATTGCGAGGACTGTAAATACAAGTAATTGGTTAGTGAGTGTGTTTATACAGAAATATTATATACTTGTGTTACAGTATGTACATTACATTTTCTTTAAAATACACGTACAGTGCAGAGTATATACAGTATAAGGATATCCAGTTTTTATTGGCTATGCAGTAGCAGACAGTATTTAGAGCGCCGGAAATTTTTCGGGTTTTGTGTTTTGGTTTTGGGTTCGGTTCCGCGGCCGTGTTTTGGGTTCGACCGCGTTTTGGCAAAACCTCACCGAATTTTTTTTGTCGGATTCGGGTGTGTTTTGGATTCGGGTGTTTTTTTCAAAAAACCCTAAAAAACAGCTTAAATCATAGAATTTGGGGGTAATTTTGATCCCAAAGTATTATTAACCTCAAAAAACATAATTTACACTCATTTTCAGCCTATTCTGAACACATCACACCTCACAATATTATTTTTAGTCCTAAAATTTGCACCGAGGTCGCTGTGTGAGTAAGATAAGCGACCCTAGTGGCCGACACAAACACCGGGCCCATCTAGGAGTGGCACTGCAGTGTCACGCAGGATGTCCCTTCCAAAAAACCCTCCCCAAACAGCACATGACGCAAAGAAAAAAAGAGGCGCAATGAGGTAGCTGACTGTGTGAGTAAGATTAGCGACCCTAGTGGCCGACACAAACACCGGGCACATCTAGGAGTGGCACTGCAGTGTCACGCAGGATGTCCCTTCCAAAAAACCCTCCCCAAACAGCACATGACGCAAAGAAAAAAAGAGGCGCAATGAGGTAGCTGTGTGAGTAAGATTAGCGACCCTAGTGGCCGACACAAACACCGGGCCCATCTAGGAGTGGCACTGCAGTGTCACGCAGGATGTCCCTTCCAAAAAACCCTCCCCAATCAGCACATGATGCAAAGAAAAAGAAAAGAAAAAAGAGGTGCAAGATGGAATTATCCTTGGGCCCTCCCACCCACCCTTATGTTGTATAAACAAAACAGGACATGCACACTTTAACCAACCCATCATTTCAGTGACAGGGTCTGCCACACGACTGTGACTGATATGACGGGTTGGTTTGGACCCCCCCCAAAAAAGAAGCAATTAATCTCTCCTTGCACAAACTGGCTCTACAGAGGCAAGATGTCCACCTCATCTTCACCCTCCGATATATCACCGTGTACATCCCCCTCCTCACAGATTATCAATTCGTCCCCACTGGAATCCACCATCTCAGCTCCCTGTGTACTTTGTGGAGGCAATTGCTGCTGGTCAATGTCTCCGCGGAGGAATTGATTATAATTCATTTTAATGAACATCATCTTCTCCACATTTTCTGGATGTAACCTCGTACGCCGATTGCTGACAAGGTGAGCGGCGGCACTAAACACTCTTTCGGAGTACACACTTGTGGGAGGGCAACTTAGGTAGAATAAAGCCAGTTTGTGCAAGGGCCTCCAAATTGCCTCTTTTTCCTGCCAGTATAAGTACGGACTGTGTGACGTGCCTACTTGGATGCGGTCACTCATATAATCCTCCACCATTCTATCAATGTTGAGAGAATCATATGCAGTGACAGTAGACGACATGTCCGTAATCGTTGTCAGGTCCTTCAGTCCGGACCAGATGTCAGCATCAGCAGTCGCTCCAGACTGCCCTGCATCACCGCCAGCGGGTGGGCTCGGAATTCTGAGCCTTTTCCTCGCACCCCCAGTTGCGGGAGAATGTGAAGGAGGAGATGTTGACAGGTCGCGTTCCGCTTGACTTGACAATTTTGTCACCAGCAGGTCTTTCAACCCCAGCAGACCTGTGTCTGCCGGAAAGAGAGATCCAAGGTAGGCTTTAAATCTAGGATCGAGCACGGTGGCCAAAATGTAGTGCTCTGATTTCAACAGTTTGACCACCCGTGAATCCTTGTTAAGCGAATTAAGGGCTGCATCCACAAGTCCCACATGCCTAGCGGAATCGCTCCATGTTAGCTCCTTCTTCAATGCCTCCAGCTTCTTCTGCAAAAGCCTGATGAGGGGAATGACCTGACTCAGGCTGGCAGTGTCTGAACTGACTTCACGTGTGGCAAGTTCAAAGGGCATCAGAACCTTGCACAACGTTGAAATCATTCTCCACTGCACTTGAGACAGGTGCATTCCATCTCCTATATCGTGCTCAATTGTATAGGCTTGAATGGCCTTTTGCTGCTCCTCCAACCTCTGAAGCATATAGAGGGTTGAATTCCACCTCGTTACCACTTCTTGCTTCAGATGATGGCAGGGCAGGTTCAGTAGTTTTTGGTGGTGCTCCAGTCTTCTGTACGTGGTGCCTGTACGCCGAAAGTGTCCCGCAATTTTTCTGGCCACCGACAGCATCTCTTGCACGCCCCTGTCGTTTTTTAAAAAATTCTGCACCACCAAATTCAAGGTATGTGCAAAACATGGGACGTGCTGGAATTTGCCCATATTTAATGCACACACAATATTGCTGGCGTTGTCCGATGCCACAAATCCACAGGAGAGTCCAATTGGGGTAAGCCATTCCGCGATGATCTTCCTCAGTTGCCGTAAGAGGTTTTCAGCTGTGTGCGTATTCTGGAAAGCGGTGATACAAAGCGTAGCCTGCCTAGGAAAGAGTTGGCGTTTGCGAGATGCTGCTACTGGTGCCGCCGCTGCTGTTCTTGCGGCGGGAGTCCATACATCTACCCAGTGGGCTGTCACAGTCATATAGTCCTGACCCTGCCCTGCTCCACTTGTCCACATGTCCGTGGTTAAGTGGACATTGGGTACAACTGCATTTTTTAGGACACTGGTGAGTCTTTTTCTGACGTCCGTGTACATTCTCGGTATCGCCTGCCTAGAGAAGTGGAACCTAGATGGTATTTGGTAACGGGGGCACACTGCCTCAATAAATTGTCTAGTTCCCTGTGAACTAACGGCGGATACCGGACGCACGTCTAACACCAACATAGTTGTCAAGGACTCAGTTATCCGCTTTGCAGTAGGATGACTGCTGTGATATTTCATCTTCCTCGCAAAGGACTGTTGAACAGTCAATTGCTTACTGGAAGTAGTACAAGTGGGCTTACGACTTCCCCTCTGGGATGACCATCGACTCCCAGCGGCAACAACAGCAGCGCCAGCAGCAGTAGGCGTTACACGCAAGGATGCATCGGAGGAATCCCAGGCAGGAGAGGACTCGTCAGACTTGCCAGTGACATGGCCTGCAGGACTATTGGCATTCCTGGGGAAGGAGGAAATTGACACTGAGGGAGTTGGTGGGGTGGTTTGCGTGAGCTTGGTTACAAGAGGAAGGGATTTACTGGTCAGTGGACTGCTTCCGCTGTCACCCAAAGTTTTTGAACTTGTCACTGACTTATTATGAATGCGCTGCAGGTGACGTATAAGGGAGGATGTTCCGAGGTGGTTAACGTCCTTACCCCTACTTATTACAGCTTGACAAAGGGAACACACGGCTTGACACCTGTTGTCCGCATTTCTGGTGAAATACCTCCACACCGAAGAGCTGATTTTTTTGGTATTTTCACCTGGCATGTCAACGGCCATATTCCTCCCACGGACAACAGGTGTCTCCCCGGGTGCCTGACTTAAACAAACCACCTCACCATCAGAATCCTCCTGGTCAATTTCCTCCCCAGCGCCAGCAACACCCATATCCTCCTCATCCTGGTGTACTTCAACACTGACATCTTCAATCTGACTATCAGGAACTGGACTGCGGGTGCTCCTTCCAGCACTTGCAGGGGGCATGCAAATAGTGGAAGGCGCATGCTCTTCACGTCCAGTGTTGGGAAGGTCAGGCATCGCAAACGACACAATTGGACTCTCCTTGTGGATTTGGGATTTCAAAGAACGCACAGTTCTTTGCGGTGCTTTTGCCAGCTTGAGTCTTTTCAGTTTTCTAGCGAGAGGCTGAGTGCTTCCATCCTCATGTGAAGCTGAACCACTAGCCATGAACATAGGCCAGGGCCTCAGCCGTTCCTTGCCACTCCGTGTGGTAAATGGCATATTGGCAAGTTTACGCTTCTCCTCCGACAATTTTATTTTAGGTTTTGGAGTCCTTTTTTTTCTGATATTTGGTGTTTTGGATTTGACATGCTCTGTACTATGACATTGGGCATCGGCCTTGGCAGACGACGTTGCTGGCATTTCATCGTCTCGGCCATGACTAGTGGCAGCAGCTTCAGCACGAGGTGGAAGTGGATCTTGATCTTTCCCTAATTTTGGAACCTCAACTTTTTTGTTCTCCATATTTTATAGGCAGAACTAAAAGGCACCTCAGGTAAACAATGGAGATGGATGGATTGGATACTAGTATACAATTATGGACGGACTGCCACGGTTAGGTGGTATAAAAAAACCACGGTTAGGTGGTATATATTATAATAATAATACAATTATGGATGGACGGACTGCCTGCCGACTGCCGACACAGAGGTAGCCACAGCCGTGAACTACCGCACTGTACACTGGTTGATAAAGAGATAGTAGTATACTCGTAACAACTAGTATGACACTATGACGACGGTATAAAGAAAGAAAAAAAAATACCACAGTTAGGTGGTATATATTATAATAATAATACAATTATGGATGGACGGACTGCCTGCCGACTGCCGACACAGAGGTAGCCACAGCCGTGAACTACCGCACTGTACACTGGTTGATAAAGAGATAGTAGTATACTCGTAACAACTAGTATGACACTATGACGACGGTATAAAGAATGAAAAAAAACCACGGTTAGGTGGTATATATTATAATAATAATACAATTATGGATGGACGGACTGCCTGCCGACTGCCGACACAGAGGTAGCCACAGCCGTGAACTACCGCACTGTACACTGGTTGATAAAGAGATAGTAGTATACTCGTAACAACTAGTATGACACTATGACGACGGTATAAAGAATGAAAAAAAAACCACGGTTAGGTGGTATATATTATAATAATAATACAATTATGGATGGACGGACTGCCTGCCGACTGCCGACACAGAGGTAGCCACAGCCGTGAACTACCGCACTGTACACTGGTTGATAAAGAGATAGTAGTATACTCGTAACAACTAGTATGACACTATGACGACGGTATAAAGAATGAAAAAAAAACCACGGTTAGGTGGTATATATTATAATAATAATACAATTATGGATGGACGGACTGCCTGCCGACTGCCGACACAGAGGTAGCCACAGCCGTGAACTACCGACACTGGTTGATAAAGAGATAGTAGTATACTCGTAACAACTAGTATGACACTATGACGGTATAAAGAATGAAAAAAAAACCACGGTTAGGTGGTATATATTATAATAATAATACAATTATGGATGGACGGACTGCCTGCCGACTGCCGACACAGAGGTAGCCACAGCCGTGAACTACCGCACTGTACACTGGTTGATAAAGAGATAGTAGTATACTCGTAACAACTAGTATGACACTATGACGACGGTATAAAGAAAGAAAAAAAAATACCACGGTTAGGTGGTATATATTGTAATACAATTATGGATGGACGGACTGCCTGCCGAGTTCCGACTGCCGACACAGAGGTAGCCACAGCCGTGAACTACCGCACTGTACTGTGTCTGCTGCTAATATAGACTGGTTGATAAAGAGATAGTATACAATACATACAACAATATACTACTATACTGGTGGTCAGGCACTGGTCACCACTAGTCACACTGGCAGTGGCACTCCTGCAGCAAAAGTGTGCACTGTTTAATTTTAAATTAATATAATATTATGTACTCCTGGGGGCTCCTGCTATAACAACCTGCAGTGCTCCCCAGTCTCCCCCACAATTATTATAAGCTTTGCCTTTTATACATTGATGTGCAGCACACTGGGCTGAGCTGAGTGCACACAAACTGAGTCACACTGTGTGACTGGCTGCTGCTGTGTATCGTTTTTTTTCAGGCAGAGAACGGATATAGCAGAGAACGGATATATTATATTAAAATAAATAAAAGTTAACTAACAACAACTGCACTGGTCACTGTGGTAAACTCTGTCTGACTCTGCACAATCTCTCTCTCTCTTCTAATCTAATTTCTAATGGAGAGGACGCCAGCCACGTCCTCTCCCTATCAATCTCAATGCACGTGTGAAAATGGCGGCGACGCGCGGCTCCTTATATAGAATCCGAGTCTCGCGAGAATCCGACAGCGTCATGATGACGTTCGGGCGCGCTCGGGTTAACCGAGCAAGGCGGGAGGATCCGAGTCTGCTCGGACCCGTGAAAAAAACATGAAGTTCGTGCGGGTTCGGATTCAGAGAAACCGAACCCGCTCATCTCTAGTATTTACCCTGCATGCAAAAGAAAATAAATACATATATTTGCACCCACTGCATTGCAGCATAGTTTACCCATGTGTGACGTTACTCTTGTTTGCTTTGTTACTGGGAATTAGACCTTAAACGAGAAGCAGAGATGGAAGAAGAGGAAAAGGGGAATTAGCAGAAGAGACCAGGAGTCCCAGGCATGGCTTGGCTGTGGGGTGTAAATCACCATTTCTGGTAGGCAAGTATGCTGTAAATTAACTCACATGGGATCATTACACATCATCACAATGTACAGCATACCTCTTAACTGTCCAGATTTTTGCGGGACAGTCCTGGTTTTTGAGGTCTGTCCCACTGTCTCTCCCGCAGGCCGCAGTGTCCCGCGGTGGTGAAGGGGTCAGTTGGGAGGCTCCCTATCACTCGCTGCTCAGTTCAGAGCAGCGGTGAATAGCTGCTGTGCGCATGCGCACAGCGTCTATTCCAGTGAGGCAGAGGGACTGGGGGCATGGCCAGCAGTTCACAGACCGCTGGCCATGCCCCCACTGTGACGAGAATTGGAGGCGTGGCTCGCGATTGCGTCATCCACGTGAGGCCACACACCCTTTTCTATAGACCACATCCCCTTTTCGGTGCCGCGCGCGCCAGGACTCCCTCCTTCAGGAATCCACATATTGGGAGGTATGGTTACAGCATTTTCCTTTTTACACTTATGCTTATGTGTGCGGCAAGCGCAGTTTAAGGTGCACGCCCAGTTTTTGGCCTAATTACACAACGTATGGTCTAATATCAGCTATGGGCCACTCACTTCAGTAATTTAATTAAATATGTTTTTCTACAAAAATAATGCTTACTATAACCACCTCTGGATGTGGACAAATTAAACCTTTTACACAGAAAAACTTGCTGTGCAGATAACAGGGAATGCCTTCACCTCTTACATGTGATTTAAACACTCAAGGGGTCATTCCAACCTGATCGCACGCTGTGGATTTTCGCAGCACAGCGATCAGGTCTGGACTGCGAATGTGTATAACCTGCAATGCGCAGGCGCATCGTACGAGTGCAAAGCGGATCGGTGCCTAGCGATGGATTTAACAAAGAATCCATTCGCACGGGCGATCGCAAGGTGATTGACAGAAAGAGGGCGTTGTGGGTGGCAACTGACCGTTTTCTGGGAGTGTTTGGAACAATGCAGGCGTGTCCAAGCGTTTGCAGGGTGGGTGTCTGGCGTCTATTCCGGGCACAAACAGGCTGAAGTGATCGCAGCGGCTGAGTAAGTCCTGAGCTACTGCAAAAATCTTTTTCGTACCACTTGGCTGCACAAGCGTTCGCACACTTGCAAAGCAAAAATATACTCCCCTATAGGCGGCGACTATCTGATCACTGCGCTGCAAAAAATAGCTAGCGAGCGATCAACTCGGAATGATCCCCTCAGTTTCTGTAACACGCCTTCACTATCTTCCACAGTATACAAACACAGAACATAAAACTGTGGTTTCTAATTTACTATTCTGCTCTCCGCATAACTACAGAGCGAATAATGCGGAGATTCGGTAACACACAAGGGTCAGGAACGTTCCTGGGACAAACTTCAAAATATTTTTTTCCCAGGAATAGGTGGAATCTATACACATAAACATGGGTAATTCGCCACAATCTATCTGGGTACAAAACACATATAAAATAATGTTACTTGCACAGAATATCAAAGGTTATTAGAATACTAACAGTATACAATCCGTAGAATCATCGTCGCTGTCCTGATCAGTTCAGCAATGAGGCCTTTGTCTTGGAGGGTGGGCTATATAGCAGTATTGTCATGACAAACTGATGTCATAGTACTGACATGACAAATTGTGATGTTATAATAGATATTTATTTATTTTTTGTAAAGGGAAACAGCACCTGAATAATAACTGAGCAGATAAAGCATTAAAGGTTATGCAGGTAGAACTACATTTGGCAGTAAAGTCAATGAATTAGGAATTACTGACGTATACTTTATACCTCATGCCTCTGTAATGTCACGTTAGTTCAGCTGTCAGCGTATATGGCTATCCTGTTTGCAGGTGACAGATAAAATTAATAAAGAAATAAAGAAATAAAGACATTTAGGAAGACATAAGGAAGCTGGAACTTCACATATATAGGGCCAGATGTACTAAGCCTTAAAAAGTGATAAAGTGGAGAGTGATAAACTACCAGCCAATCAGCTCCTAACTGTCATTTTTCAAACACAGCCTGTGTCATGGCAGTTAGCAGTTGATTGGCTGGTACTTTATCACTCTCCACTTTATCACTTTTCAAGGCTTAATACATCTCCCTGCCTCTTGGAGTAGTACGGATGGTGTAATGGTTAGCATTACTGCCTCACAGCACTGATGTCATGGGTTAAATCCCACCATGGTACTAACTGTGTGGAGTTTGTATATTCTTCCCATACTGGGTTCTCTGGTTTCCTCTCACAATCCAAAAATATACTGGTAGGTTATTTGGCTCCCAACGAAATTAACCCTAATGTTAATGTGAGTGTGTGTGTACTTGTGGTAGGGAATATAGAGTGTAAGCTCCACTGGGGCAGGGACTGATTTGAATGGCTAAATATTCTCTGTAAAGCGCTGTGGAATATGTGTGTGCTATATAAATAACTGGTAACAATAATAATCTCCCCCATAATATACCACAGTAAATTTTCACACACACACACTTAATTAAGGACCGCAAATATTAAGTTTTTGATATCAAGCTAGAAATCCAAAGTCTTGGAATAACGGATGGTGTAATGGTCACATCACTGAGGTCATGGGTTCCATTCCCACCATGGCCCTAGCTGTGTGGACTTTGTATATTGCATGGCTTTCCTCTGGGTACTCTGGTTTCCTCCCACAATCCAAAAATATACTGGTGGGTTAATTGGCTCTGGAAAAAAATTAACCCTAATGGGTAAATGTATATATGGGCAGACTAGATGGGCCACGTGGCTCTTATTTGTCTTCAAATGTTTCTATGTTTCTCAGTGTTGTGCGCAGGGCTAGATTAAGCCTTTGGGGGGCTCAGGGCACTTACGAGAGGGGGGCCCTCTCCCTCATGTCATGTACCGCTGGCTGTGCCCCATCCCCTCCATGCAGGTCCTATATATATATATATATATATATACTGTATATATATATATATATATATATATATGTATATACACACATATATATATATATATATGCACATATTTCAACAGAATAAGAATAAGGCGGCACTCTGAGACTTTGTACAAGCAGTTTATGTGTATTAGGAATACATAGTATTGTACTTGTACTATGGCCCTCATTCCGAGTTGTTCGCTCGGTAAAAATCTTCGCATCGCAGCGATTTTCCGCTTAATGCGCATGCGCAATGTCCGCACTGCGACTGCGCCAAGTAAATTTGCTATGCAGTTAGGATTTTTACTCACGGCTTTTTCATCGTTCTGGCGATCGTAATGTGATTGACAGGAAATGGGTGTTACTGGGCGGAAACAGGCCGTTTTATGGGCGTGTGGGAAAAAACGCTACCGTTTCCGGAAAAAACGCAGGAGTGGCCGGAGAAACGGAGGAGTGTCTGGGCGAACGCTGGGTGTGTTTGTGACGTCAAACCAGGAACGACAAGCACTGAACTGATCGCAGAAGCCGAGTAAGTCTGGAGCTACTCAGAAACTGCTACGAGGTGTGTAATCGCAATATTGCGAATACATTGTTCGCATTTTTAAGATGCTAAGATTCACTCCCAGTAGGCGGCGGCTTAGCATGAGCAAATCTGCTAAAATCCGCTTGCGAGCTAACAACTCGGAATGAGGGCCTATCCAGGTACTGCTGGATGCCTGGACTGACCGGTTGTTTTGGTCTCATTACTTATTGCAAATTGCTGTACATTGCCTCCTGAGGAAGGCCCATTGAGGGCCGAAAGCGCTTGAGGATACTATATGGATATTAGCCGGATCATGTAACGTATATCACAATAAAATGAGAATTTTTTTGCATGTTTATAAAATCTGGAGAGTGCCTCTACTTTTTTTTTATATATATATATATATATATATATATATATATATATATAAAACAAGGGGTACCCTAGGCGCTAAGTGAAAGAACAAAGAGCTGCACCTCATGATGAACCTTCTGTTAGATAAGGCTCAAAGATAACAAAAATGAAACAGATCTGAGGGCGCTAAGTAACAATACCTAATTAACATATAAACAGTTTAAAAAATCAGTGGACAATGGACAATGATTCTATGATTGTTTATCATTTAGAAATAATACCCCTGAGGAAGTCCCAGTAAGGAAGAAACGCGCTGGGTTTTTTTTCAAGCATTGTTTCCATCCATGCTACATGCTGACAAAGTAGGAATCTTTCAAGCATTGAGTCCACCTATGCCACATGCTGATAAAAGACTGTATCATTAATGGATTTCTAATCAGATAATGCTTGGAATTATGTCTCTGTTATATCGTGTTGTTGCTATATTGTATGAATATAAATAAATATCAAAACTGATTTTTTAAACTGTTTATATGTTAATTAGGTATTGTTAATTAGCGCCCTCAGATCTGTTTCATATATATATATATATATATATATATATATATATATATATGTACTCCGGATCCCCGGCACTCACCCAGTCCGTAACAGGACAATCTTGCGCTGGTGCCCTCCACAGGCCTTTGCTGGCCTCACGTACAGAGCTTCAATAAGAGGCGGCACTCAGTGACTTTTTCAATAATCAAATGCGTGTGTTGTGGAACATCAACGTTTCGGGGACCCCCGTCCCCTTCATCAGGATAACCCAACATGACAAACAACAGTGTTTAAATAGATCACACTCACCCCCCTTTTTTCTCGCGCTGTCCCGTTGCAAACGCCGCTGGCCACGTTGCTCCGGCTTCCTGTCTGGCGTCCCGGCGCACATCCTGTGACGCGGTCCTGCCGTCTCGGTTGCCAGGCAAGTAGTCATGACGACGCTATAAACAAACAGACTGCGATTCAACTAAAACAAAAACTGAAATCATGTGCACCGCAAACAATATAAATAACAAATTCAATCTTTAACATTCTAATATCTGGTATTGCACCTGCAGCATAATCGGAATGTAATTGTCATAAAACAAACATGTGTATTAAAATGAATCATCATAACAAATTTATATAAAACATCGGAATCTATATGAGTACTCCGTAGTGAATTGTTAAAATAGTTTCTGTGACCTTAACCCTTTAATTGTTTCTACCTAATAGACTCCCCGCAATCTACCACCTCTTATCGGGGCCCATTATTAAAAGTAAGTCCTGCCATCTCTTTGTGATAACATAACCATGACCTAACTTGATGTTCCCTTATTGTTTTAAACAAGATATCTTCATTGGCCCATATTTTGCTATTGGGTGCTCAGATCAACCCTTTTTGTGCTCCAACCTCACTAGGTTATCTATTTACTCTATAGCTAATTGTTAAATACAGGGTTTACGCCATAGCTCCCCTACACCTAGTCGCATCTCAAAACGATTTCTGGACCAACTTAAAGCCATCTCCTCCCATACGGGGTCATCAAAGGAAATTTATCAGCCCCAGATTATCATTGAACCCGCCTGGTCTGAGGGTATTCAATTTATGAATCCATCTTGACTCAAGCTGTAGGAGTTGCTTACCCCTATTGCCACCTCTCACTGATTCTGGGACGTGGTCTATAATTCGGTGCTTCAAAGTGGCCATGGTATGTTTGGCTTCCAGGAAATGGCGGGCCACCGGTTGGTCGCCTCTTCCCGTCAGCAATGCGTTTCTAATGGCTTGCCTATGTTGGGCCATCCTGATTTTAAATTGGCACTCTGTCTTTCCCACATACAGCCTGCCACACGGGCAAATTATCACATAGACCACAAATTTTGGTGCTGCATGTGAGTGGCCATCTGATGGGGAATTTTTTGCCTGAAAAAGGATGTGATATGAAATCAGCAGGTGACATGTGTGAGCACGTGGTGCACCCTGTGCATTTAAAGCAACCATTCTTTCTTGTCATGTTATGGTAGTCCTGTGATGGTAGCTGCAGGATGGAAACTCATGGTGGCCAATTGTCTCCACGGACCCCGAGTTACAGATGTTTAAACAGAAACGCATTTTACCAAGTTATGCGAGGGGGAGGAGTCTTAAGAGCATTTTAGTAAAAACTGACATGGCCAAGTTCAAAGAAAATCCCAAAAATTTCATGACAAGAAAGAATGGTTGCTTTAAATGCACAGGGTGCACCACGTGCTCACACATGTCACCTGCTGATTTCATATCACATCCTTTTTCAGGCAAAAAATTCCCCATCAGATGGCCACTCACATGCACCACAAAATTTGTGGTCTATGTGATAATTTGCCCCAATAGACATATCATATATCTAATACATATATTGCATAAATCCTCCACTGTCTGCTTCCTCTTCTAATAGCATGAAGATCGGTCACACATAAATTAAACTCCCAGAGATACAAATACAATCGCCTTAGAAGCTTTGAAATTCTATGAAGAAGGCAAACACCTTTGTTTATTCCTATTATTCTAGGGTAGCCCATATATATAATTCCTAACAAATTGTAATAGCAGGAGTATGTGTGTGTGTATATATGTGTATATATATGAGTATATGGATATATGTGGATATATGTATATCTTGAGGATGGAAATAGATAATCATATCATGTGTGGGATCATATTGTTCAGAGTCACGTAAACATTAATCTGGTGGGAATAAGAATATTATCATATATTACCACATTAAGTTATTAATAATACCAGATTTATGTATGATTAATGTGATGGGTTTAACTGGTCATGGGGCGGGAACTCAGATGCAAACAACAGAAATCACATCTCAAGTCTTAGCCATTGCCCACTTCTTGAGATGACCAATGATCCCCAGTGCACAGGATATGTCCCACCCCCGAACCAATGGAAGAAGAGCACACAGTGTCTTTTGTACTATGTTTTGAGCTACTGTATAAAGAGCCAGCTGCATGCCAGGTCACTATCACAGACTCTAAAGGTTATCTATCCAGATGACTGAGGACCAGACTGGGAAGCGCGGCGAAAACCAAACACGTATGTACCATTGACTGTAGCCATTATTCTATTGTATTGTATTGCTTTGTTATTGTAACCCCCTTTCAGTAATAATATGTTGTGGTGTCGGAACCCGGCATTTTAAATACAAACTGGTGTCATGTTTTCCTTTCCCTGCTAAGGTATTAAAGTGTATTTACAGCCACTCGGGCTGCTGCATTGTGCTAACAGCGTATAGGCCTGTGTACGCAAACTGTGTAGTCACTACACCCTTTAGGCGTACGTACGCAGAGTGCGTACACTGTGCGACTTTGTGTACGTAAGGTTTGTGAATAACATAAAGGTGAAAGGTTAATTACCGCGGCTGCAACGGCTCAATATTAAAGTGTATGAAATGTCTTTTTAAAGTGTTGCTTTTAGTCCTATACGTAAACCAGCATTTACAATTGGGAGCATCGTCCGGTTTCCACATGCTCACAGCCTAACAGGTCATAGCAGACTTAATCTATCAGCAAAGGGCGGAAGGTTATCCTACGTAACCTTTTCTTGGTCGATGGATACACTGAAAACCCTACTTGTGTGCTGATTAGATGGCGTCTGCTCTGTATGGTCTGCAGAGGTGCTGGTAGAACCCATAAACCACAGGAAAAAAGCTATTTAAATATCTGTGAATTTTTTTGGGCGCCAAAAAGCGTACACAAAGGGCACCCATACTTTGCATACCCTCTCACATTGTTGCCGCAAGATTCAGATTGCTAGATTCATTTAGATCTGTGTGAAACCGATACATTTGTTGCTATATAGTTAAAACTGAAATAACAGTGTTTAAGAAAGTAAATATAATGCACAACATGGAAGTCTGGCCCGGTCTTTAAAGGTTTATACAGAAAAAAAACTGGGTGTTGTGTTAAGTGAGCGATTATAGTTAGTATTGCTCACATTTATAGAGACTGTGTGGTTTGTTGAATTGCGGACGTACGGTTTTGTACACGTGTCTCGGACAAAGTACAGGACTGCGCACGTAGCGTAAAAGACACGCACGGTCGCGTGTTTACGCAAAGTGCGTAAGAGTGCGGGCGCTAAGTACAAATTACACAATAGTGTCGTTTAGTTAAAAGGTGGGACAGTAGCCATGCTACAATAGCACAAAACTACCCGGTTTCTAAAGCAGATTAGTATAAAACTTTTGTTTAAACTGTATTGCCTCTGGGGGTAAAGCTGCCAATCAGAACGAGTGAAAATTTTCTGTACAGAAAAACAAAGTATATTTGAATGAGTGAAAGCAGGAGTGAGTGGAGCTGAACCTAGGAACTGAAGTGGTCTAAGTGGCTGGAGTGGTAACACTGAGTTAGTAGAGGCCCGGTGGCGTAGGGTTCGCTACCTTGCGTGATTAGGAACTGAAGTGGTCTAAGTGATCTGAAGTGGTCTAAGTGGTCCCATACAACTAAGTGATCTGGAGTGGTCTAGGCTAGGTGGTCTATAGCAATCGTAGGGCATATAGATAACTAGTATCTATAGGCTGTGCTATTGCATCACATGTCCGTGTGTTCTGCACAGCACAACGTGATACCATTGTGTCATATGCGCTGTGGAAGAGCATACGCAGACGTAATTGAATAGACAAAGGGGTTTTTCTTTGATAACGTCGGGAAATCTCCCTGGTGGGCTACCACTGGAAAGGGTGAAGGATAGTTATCTAATTTCTCTGTTTTTCACCCTACAAACAATTCCAGTTGAAAGATACTGAAAAGGAATTTTTCGCTGCCTCTCTCAGGAAAATATTCCAACAGAACTTCCACCGAAAGTAATTACGTTGCTGTAAGGTCTGATAGGAGCCCTAAGTTGGGTAACATCGCCTTTGCTATCGACAGTGCATGGTAGTACCGGCCAGTGTGGGCGAGAGCGAGTGGAAGGCGCTCGGAGATACTTCCCCCGTTACTTACATTGAGTATTTTGGTGTTTGTGGGAATTTTTTTTAGTTATTAAAAAGACCCACAAATATGGGAGCCAGTTGCCCAAGTGAGAGACGTTTGTGCAGGGTTCAGGCAGAAGAGTTAGGACCGAGAAGGTCAGAATTGCGGGCCGAAAGGGTCAGTAAGGTTTATCATGTGTGAAAAATATGGTTCACACACGGAAGTTTTATGCAATGAATGGGTACGTATGACTGACAAAGATAGGGTACCATTCCCTAGGGTGGGCAGCTTTGAACCAGAGGTACTGCAGAATGTAAGCAGTAAAATATGTCTTCTTAAATCCAGAAAACAGGATTAGACATAACGATTGTTTAAATTTATGGCAACAAGAGGGGGAAATGCAAAGGGAACAAACTCGCAAAGCAGGTTCCAAACCTAGCAGGAATGAGGACACAAAAACACCATTATCGACACAGGTCGAGAGGGAAGAGATGGCTACAGTCAATGGTATATCTATGAATGATAGTATAATGCAAGAGGAATGTATTAACCCTAATTTTTGCAAGATGTATCCTGTTTTGAAGTCTTTTCAAGGTTATAGGTCACAGGAAGATAAAGGATCCAGCCAAATCGCAGCTCTCATTCAGGCAGTCGCCTTGCAGGAAACTCAGGTGGGGCCTGTCCATCCAGTGAGAGCAGTAACAGTGTTCCCCACTGAAAGAACTGGTGAGGTCACAGCTACCGGTAAGTGTGAGACGGGTCATTGCACAGAGACAACAACACCTTACAGCAAACAGATTAGGAACGGAATGGTAGGATTACATCCTGTCTTGGAAATAGTAACTCCCAATGGGGGAACCGATAGTCAGGGAATAATCCTCATCAGGAATAATGCAATGTATTGACCGTGGTCCAGAGCTGAGCTGCGGTCAATCATTTTAGAATTCCCTGATCCCCGGAAGCATTTAGCCAGATGTCAGAAGTTTATCAGAGATCTGGGTAATGCTCATGAACCAGCTAACAAAGATTGGCGGATATTTTTAAAAGCGTGCCTACCCCCTAATATTGACACCCAAAAATGTATCACTGATTGTAGATTAGAGTCGGATAGTCCTATGACTGACGGAAACAATCAGGAGACTGTGGAACGAATTACCAGGCAACTAGAGTTGTATTTCCCCACTACTGTTAAGTGGAGAAGAATTTTCTCCATAAAACAGAGGGAAAATGAAATGGCATCTGAATATTTCCATCGGGCCCTGCAAATAATGGATAGATACATTGGGATATCATATACAGGGAACGATGCGAATTACAGGGCGGTGGCTGTCTCTGTGCTAATGGACAGACTCAATAAGACAGTAAGGGACAGGGTACAAACATCTTTGCCTAATTGGAGAGGGGCCACAGTAGCTTGTCTTAGAGAGTGCGCAATTGAACACCACAAGAATATTGCTAGGCGCAGAAAACAGGAGGAGAAGCAGATGACAATAAGTTTACAGGCTCTGGCAGCAAAGCCTCAGCCTAAACCCCAAAAACCCTGGTAGTAAGAAAAGACCAAGAATATGTTACATTTGTAAAAATAAAGGGCATTTTGCCAGTGACTGTAGGAGTAGTAGAACACATAGTCAATATAGACCCCTAGACAGAGAAAACAAGCCACATTATTAAACACATAGACGGGATCAAGGGACATATAGTAAGGAATCACGAGCCATATAGAAAACACAGATTCGGGCAATGGGAGTAACAGGAACGATGCAACAATACCCTTTGAGTAGACCTGCAGAGATTACGATAGGGCCCTTGCAAACCAAACATTCTTTTCTGCTGGCTGCATCGGCTCCGACTAATCTACTCAGCAGAGATTTATTGTGTAAAATGCGGTGTGTCATATATTGTACTCCTGAGGGTGTCTTCTTCGATATACCTGAAAACCATGCTCAAGAAGTACAAGATATACTAGACACCCCTCAAAGGCTAATGTCACATTCTACTGTTCTAGATGCATGTCCATCACAGGTAGAGAAAATTATCTCACAAATACCGGGTTCCCTATGAACTTAGGATGGACAGGACACTGAATTGATGGCTGGGATAGTCCCAGTAGAGATAAGACACATAGAATTTTTTTTTTAGGGGTATAGACAGTAGAGAATCACTTACCCATAGTGCCCAATCCAGTTATCAAATTTTATAAAATCCTCTTTGCCTCTATAAACTTACCTATTACTAACCTCTATGTGATTTTTCTTCAAAGTTTCCTCCTCATCTCTTACATTCACCGACAGGAGGGTACAACACATGGACCCGATTACAGTTCAAACGCCACATGCCTACTCGGTCCTTCAGAGCTCTACCCAAATCCAGTATATCTCACCAGCATAAGGACATAAGGACACCAGTATTAATGCAGTGTGCCTGGTCATGCACAAAGGGTGGAGAATGAGAATACTGGTGAAGGGAGACTGTGCACAGACACCGATATGCATGATGGTGTGACAGCCTGTGTGTGAATGCCAAACCTGACATTTCCAAACCTGACATTTTCTTTTTTTTATTTACTATTTTTCCCCTCTCTTCTCTCATCCAGAGACGGTTTACTTCACACAACTGATAAAAATGTGTGTTCCCTACAGCAAAAGGCAGTCTTGAGGACAAAGGGGTATAGCCAGGAGTCCTCAGGACTGTGGACAGGTGGACACGGTAAGCCAGTAACCCCCAGAGCATACCTTCCAAGTCTAGCTGAGGTGGCACACGGTCTGACTCATCTAGGCAAAGAGGGTATGTGTAGGCTGATGAGAGCCTACTGGTGTGCGGCAGGATTCTATTCTCATGCAGGTAAGAGAGCAATGACATGTTTTACTTGCTTGAGGAAGAATATTGGAAAGACAATACCAACAGAGCCATCCCATATCCCTCCTACAGACGGACCTTTTCAGGTAATACAAATCGATTTCATAGAGTTACCACCCTGTAGGAATTTGAAATATGTGTTAGTTTGTATTGATGTATTTTCCAACTGGGTAGAAGCATTCCCTGCTGCCAAAAATACTGCTACGTTCACTTCAAAGAAAATTGTGCAGGAATTTGAGTGAAGATATGGTATCCTTAGAGTAAGTGAAAGTGATAGGGGTACCCATTTTACAGGTGAAGTCTTTCAGGTCATGTGCAAACTGATGGGAAAAAGCTGAGCAGAGTAATGGCTGAAACTGGATTGTTGTGGCCAGAAGCTTTGCCACTAGTGTTGTACAGCATCAGAACCACTCCCAGGTCTCCACTTATCACCCTTTGAAATTCTTTTTGGTCGACAACCTCATGTAATGATAGACCCCCAGGATGATTTGAAATGTAATAATGAAGTGACTGTGAAATATTTGGCTGGGATGAGCCAGCAGCTGAGAAATCAACAAAGACATTTAAAGTTGGTGATTCCTGACCTACCGAACAGTGATTGTCATGACATTGAGCCTGGGGATTATGTTATGATTCAAAATTTCTTACGCTCAGGCTGCCTCATAGACAGGTGGGAAGGACCCTACCAGGTCTTGTTAACCAGCACGACAGCATTGAAGGTCGCCGAAAGAGAGATCTGGGTCCACTCGTCCCACTGCAAGAAGGTTGCTGACCCGGAGAGAACTAGTGACAAAGTAGTTTGGTAACTGTGTGTTCAAAGTGAACTGTGTGTTCAAAGAGCAAGGCAAAGAGACACTAGAGTGTTTGTTCCGGGAAAGTTGAGAGGCAGGACTGTTGAAAGGCACCTGAGCACAGAGAGCAACAAGATCTAGAACGGTTGTCGCACCATTTTCTTTTTTCACCTCCCCCTGCATTTTCCTTTCTTTTCTCTTTCTTATTTTCCTCCTTTCCCCTAACGAAATGGATCGATCACAAGAGACTGCGTTTCGGGTTCTGTTAGTAATTCTGGTTTTGATCAGGACAATTTGTTTTGGTGAGTGTCCCAGAGAGGTCAAGCAGGGATCTGAAATGGGTTCTGATGGCGAGTATGAATTTGTAGGATCTCAGGAGCAGCACATCACTCGAGTAAAGGCTGGTATCAGTAAGCGCTCTGGTAGTCATGGAGCTCGGGGGCACTGTGAAGGGATATTGTCTGCTGAACTTGTATGCCAAATAGCCAACAGTGGGAGGTATTTTCGGTATAGGTATACCCGTGGAAGCAAGACCATGTGGGTTGAAAAAGTATCGTCAGGGTATTGTGCTCATATCATCCAGCCCGATACTTGTACTGAGCAAATGGGAGAACTAGGGATTGGTTTCTTTACTTGGAAAATTTGTAATATGGTGATGTTATATTTTGTCCCCTATGTTCTCCCAGATGATGCCTATTTCATTTGTGGGAGGAAGGCGTACAAGTGGTTTGCCCCGAGCTCAGAGGGATTGTGTTATATTGGGAGAGTACTACCGGAGGTCATGACCATAACCCATGATAAAATGAAAGACGTTCACCGCAGTGCTCAGGCTCCTTATACTCATACTCTCTATGAACACATCATCAAGAGACACCTCATAGATAGGGCAGAACACGCAGCCTCTGATTTGATCCACGAATCCACCGGGATTCAGTTCCTTCTCGCATTAGACATTACCCTTACTGCCAGAGGAACTATAAATTATAGGTATATCCATGCGCTAGCGAACTTGATAGATAATATCACTGAGATGTATGACGACACCTTCAGGTATGCGGGAAGGGAGTTACAAGCCTACAAGAAGGAACTGATTCAGCACAGGATGGTCCTTAATTATGTCACAGCCGTGACAGGTGGGTACTGTGTTACTCTGGCAACTCAATATGGTGTGAAGTGCTGTACATATATTACGAACAGTACTGACGACCCAACGGAGATCATCGATCAGAAGATGGACGAGATCTTGCAGTTGAAGTGGGAGTTCAGGAGGAAGCACAACCTTCCCTTAGCGACTAGTAATGAACTGACCGGCTGGGTCTCATGGTTGAACCCACGCAAATGGTTCTCAGGTTTAGGAGAGTGGGCTCAAAATGTCATTATGAGTGTGGGGAAGTTTCTCCTTTGTATCCTGGGAGTCGTCATAATTATTGGTTTGATATTTAGGTGTGTTCAAATGCTAATGCGGCGCAAGCACGGTACAAATTTGATGAGTCTAAGGAGCGAGGGCGCTGTTATAGCAGCAGATTTAATTTACGACTCATCCATAGAGACAGTGTTATGATAAGGATTGCAAATGAATTTCATAGCCTGTTTCTTTCACCCGTTTTTCTTTGTCTCCCCCTCTGCCCAGATACATCCAACCGGAAAAGACGTCAGCCCTACCCAAAATGTTTATGTGAATGTATTTGTATATATATGTGTCTTATCGTCATCTCTTCAACCTCCAGTTAATGTCACACATAGTCGACAGGTGATATCCACATATACTAGCACTCACATGTTCCCCCTCCATGTATCATCAACTAAATGTGCACCCCATTTGTTGGAACAAGAAACCAAAAAGAGCTTGGTAGTGTTTGTTGGCCCATTTACAGACCCTTAATACGGGATGAGAAGAATTTAATGTATACTTCGCAATAGCTCGAAGCTTATCTAGAACATATACGGCACGATGATACATGCCCCTCAGACATGGATTCATACATACATGCTTTTTACTATCCCACTAGGCTATACATTTTCACACCTACAACTCTCCCCGATCATCCAAGCTTTTGTATATATTGTATAGGTAATATTTTTTTCCTGTTTATTGATTAGTTAGTGGCAGTTATTGATGACTGCCAAAGGGTGGACTGTCGAAGTCAGAAAATATTACAGTACACACATTACGTACAAACACCAAATAGATGGCCTCCGTGTGCGTACGTATTCGGCTGTGCATGCACATATTCGCAATTTGCGTATGGTCGCTTCCGCGGTCCTGCGTAGTAGAGCGTTGTATGAGTAATTACGGTGGTTTGTACTCGCATGGAAAAGCCACAAAAGACATATCATATATCTAATCCATATATTGCATAAATCCCCCACTGTCTGCTTCCTCTTCTAATAGCATGAAGATCGGTCACACATAAATTAAACTCCCAGAGATACAAATACAATGGCCTTAGAAGCTTTGAAATTCTATGAAGAAGGCAAACACCTTTGTTTATTCCTATTATTCTAGGGTAGCCCAGTTTCTATCAAAAACAATAAGTAATTGATTGTCATTGTCTTGCCTGAAGACAAGACAAACAAAAAGACAATATCCAGGAATCTAGGCTGAGGAGAAACTCAATTAGCAATAGCTAACAAAAATACAAACCAGACATTTAGAAATCTGAGGTAATAACATTCATGGTCTAAACTCTTGGAGATGTATGTATTTGTGTATATATATATATATATATATAATTCCTAACAAATAGTAATAGGAGTATGTGTGTGTATGTGTGTGTGTGTGTGTGTGTGTGTGTGTGTATATATATATATATATATATATGAGTATATGGATATATGTGGATATATGTATATCTTGAGGATGGAAATAGATAATCATATGTGTGGGATCATATTGTTCAGAGTCACGTAAACATTAATCTGGTGGGAATAAGAATATTATTATATATTACCACATTAAGTTATTAATAATACCAGATTTATGTATGATCAATGTGATGGGTTTAACTGGTCATGGGGCGGGAACTCAGATGCAAACAACAGAAATCACATCTCAAGTCTTAGCCATCGCCCACTTCTTGAGATGACCATTGATCCCCAGTGCACAGGATATGTCCCACCCCCGAACCAATGGAAGAAGAGCACACAGTGTATTTTGTATTATGTTTTGATCTACTGTATAAAGAGCCAGCTGCATGCCAGGTCACTATCACAGACTCTAAAGGTTATCTATCCAGATGACTGAGGACCAGACTGGGAAGCGCTGCGAAAACCAAACACGTATGTACCATTGACTGTAGCCATTATTCTATTGTATTGTATTGCTTTGTTATTGTAACCCCCTTTCAGTAATAATATGTTGTGGTGTCGGAACCCGGCATTTTAAATACAAACTGGTGTCGTGTTTTCCTTTCTCTGCTAAGGTATTAAAGTGTATTTACAGCCACTCGGGCTGCTGCATTGTGCTAACAGCGTATAGGCCTGTGTACGCAAACTGTGTAGTCACTACGCCCTTTAGGCGTACGTACGCAGAGTGCGTACACTGTGCGACTTTGTGTACGTAAGGTTTGTGAATAACATAAAGGTGAAAGGTTAATTACCGCAGCTGCAGTGGCTCAATATTAAAGTGCATGAAATGTCTTGTTAAAGTGTTGCTTTTAGTCCTGTTCGTAAACCAGCATTTACAATATATGTATATATATACATAGTGCTACACAGTCTATATATCTCAGTGTATTTTTTCTGTGTTTGCCAGTCACCCCATACTGATTAATTTCTCTGTTTGTGTCCTGCTTTTATTAGCCCATAAATCAGGGTATTACGGTATTACTACTGTTTGGCTAAATTGTACTGTGTGCCCCGCGGCTACATTCCTCATAATGTCTGCCACACATGGCGGGAATTCCGTGGACTCTCCTGCATCAGAGAGTGCTTCTCCCACGGATTTACCGAGAGGGGAACCTGCTGCTGGGGATGTGGGTGCTAGGTCACTTATATCTCCCACTCCACCTGTGGCCCCCGTGGCCAACCAAAAGCCACCATGGGCTGCCTTCTCTTGTATGCTAAATACTTTGGTAACACGTCTTACGCCCCCTGTGGTACTAGCTGTGCCATTACAGCCACAAATTGTCCCTGTAGCTAATCCGTCGTGGGTGGACACACTATCTAACCAGATACAGGTTTTGAATACATTCTTGGTTAAGCAGAAGTCTGCACCTCAGCCCTCGGGGTCTAAGTGTGTGATTTCCTCCTCTCAATCCACTCATCTTTCAGATACTTCTTCTGATGAAGATGAGGCCTATACTGATCCGACTGATTCTGACTCAGCGGCCTCTGATTGGTAGCATGTACCTCAGGTTGATGTCCCTGAATTAGTGGAAGCTATCAAAATGGTTCTCCAGATTGATGATGAAGCTGATCCAACTACTGCATCAAAAAAGCAGGGGCCGTCCGTTCTGGATTGCCAACTGGGTCCTCCTGACAACGGACGCCAGTCTGAGGGGCTGGGGCGCGGTGTTCGAACAACACTCTCTCCAAGGTCGCTGGACCCAGAAGCAGTCTCTCCTCCCCATCAACATTCTGGAACTGCAGGCAGTGTTCAACACTTTGACACTAGCCCTGCCTCTGTTAAGGTACATGCCTGTTCAAGTACAGACGGACAACACCACCATGGTGGCGTACATAAATCATCAAGGCGGCACTCGAAGCCGAAATGTAATGATGGAAGTGTCCAGAATTCTTCAGTGGGCGGAACGCCATCTGCCAGCCATATCGGCAGTGTTCATTCCGGGTGTCCTCAACTGGGAAGCGGATTTCCTCAGTCATCAGGACGTACACGCCAGAGAGTGGAGCCTTCATCCGGAGGTGTGGGCCTACCAGATGTAGACCTGCTGGCGTCTCGACACAATCACAAAGTTCCAGTCTTCGGATCACGGACAAGGGATCCTCAAGCAGCGTTCGTGGACCACTGGCAATTCCATGGACATTTCGACTGCCATACGCGTTCCCTCCAGTGTCACTCCTGCCCAGGGTTCTGCAGAAGTTCAAGCAAGAAGGAGGAGTGCTATTTCTAGTCGCTCCAGCTTGGCCCAGGCGGCATTGGCACTCAGACCTGCAGGGTCTATCGATGGAACGTTCTCTACTACTTCCTCAACGCCCAGACCTCCTCGTTCAGGGCCCTTGTGTATACCCAGACCTGGCCAGGCTGGCTTTGACGGCGTGGCTCTTGAAGCGTCACTCCTGAGGGCCAAAGGATTTTTTGAGGCGGTCATCCAAACTATGCTGAAGGCCCTTGAACCGGCTTCGGTTCGGATTTACTACAGGGTCTGGAACCCTTACTTCACCTGGTGTGCTGCTAAGAACTACAATGTATATAAGTTCAGAACCTCATGGCTTCTGGCCTTTCTGCAACAAGGCCTGGACTTAGGCCTTTGTCTGGCCTCCCTCAAGGTTCATATTTCTGCCTTGTCGGTGTGGTTTCAGAGGAAAATTGCATCTATTCCTGATCATACTTTCACTCGGGGTGTTTTGTGGATACAACCTCCCTATGTCCCTCATGTGGCTCCATGGGATCTGTCTGTTGTCCTTAATGTCCTGCAAGGGTCTCCCTTTGAGCCTTTTGATTCTGTGGACCTGAAATGGCTTACTATTAAGGTCCTGTTCCTGTTGGCTATTGCCTCTGCTAGAAGAGTGTCGGATTTAGGCGCTTTGTCCTGTCGTCCGCCCTTCCTGATATTTCATCGTGACCGGGCAGTTCTCTGTACTCGCCCTGGTTATCTGCCTAAGGTAGTGTCATCTTTCCACCTTAACCAAGAGATTGTGGTTTGTCTCTCCTGGTTTGTCTTCCAAAGAAAGGTCTTTGGATGTAGTACGGGCTCTCCGTATATATGTGGAGGTCTGCCTCCATTCGGAGGTCTGACTCCCTCTTCGTACGGTTTGGTTTTCACAAACGTGGCTGGCCTGCAAACAAGCAAACTTTGGCCAGATGGATTAGAATGATGATTGCACAAACTTATGCGCGGGCAGGTCTCCCAGCTCATGCTGCTATCAAGGCCCATTCTACTTGGTCTGTTGGACCTTCTTCGGCGGCTCACCATGGGGTCGGCAGAACAATTGTGCAAGGCGGCTACGTGGTCCTCTGTGAACACATTCATCAGGTTCTATGTCTTTGATACTTCCGCCTCCCAGGATGTCTCCTTTGGACACCGATTCTTGTGCCCGCTACAGTGCATCCCCTCCCATGAGGAACTGCTTTAGGACATCCCCGATGTTATTCCCTGTGGAATACCAGTGTACCCCGCTGCAGAAAAGGAGATTTATGGTAGACTTACCATTATTAAATCTCTTTCTGCGAGGTACACTGGATTCCACAGGTCGGCCACCCTGACACACTTAGCTTCTTTGGGTTTGTATGGCATTAGCCGCTGGTCCCTTCTCCTATCGTGAGAATGTGGTTCTATGTGACTAACATCTATCGTCTCTTTACCTGCTACTGCATTGGACTGGTTAACAAAACTGAGCCCCTGTGCTTGGAGGAGGGGTTATATAGAGGAGGTGGTGCGGTGCATCCTGGGAACAGTCCAGGTTTTTAGCCTGTTGGTGCCTCAGATCAAGATCCAACTCTACACCCCAATGTTATTCCCTGTGAAATCCAGTGTACATCGCAGAAAGAGATTTAACAATGGTAAGTCTACCATAAATCTCCTTTTTCGCCTATTTTTATTGATGGCTGATTCACACAAGAACTTGGAGGGCCTGATAAAAGAAGGGTAATATATTTGGAACGCATGCAATAGCAAGGAGATGTAATATATTTTCATTGTTATATCTCTTCCTCCCCTCTCCACACTCAGTTACCCTTTCCTGCCTTGTAGAAAAGGGGCTCTACCTGGCATAACAAGTATAAAAGGGTCTCTAACTGACGAAATGTGTATAAGGGGCTCTACCTGATATATTGTGTATAAGGGGCTCTACCTGACATAATGTATATAAAGGGCTCTACCTGGCGTAATGTATGTAAGGGACTCTACTGTGGTGTAATGTGTATAAGGGGTTCTACCTGATGTAATGTGTATAAGGGGCTCTATATGGCATAATGTATATAAAGGGCTCTACCTGGCATAATGTATATAAGGGACTCTACTGTGGTGTAATGTGACTGACGGACACTACTGTGCGGTGTAATTAGAATTGGTACTATTCAGTGGCCGTGCCCCTATATTTTTATGCACGGTACTTATTTTGAATTGAGGGAGGTGCCCAGGGAAACTTTCGCCCTGGGCGTCACAAAGTCTAAAACTGGTCCTGAGCAAATATATATACTTTATCAGTTATCCCATTTTACATCAATGCAGAGATATCAATGTGTCCGCTTCGCTTATCTGTATCTTAGTAGTGACCAATGGATATTGAGATCTTAACCCTTTTCTTGCTAGCAGACTCCCCACTGGCACTCACCCAGTACCATTGTTTCTGTTGATCCACTTTGATATTTTGTCTAATAGAACACCTACAAAAAATGAATCTCACAATGGCGCATATCACTGAATAGAGTACTTTCCTCATTAAATTTTTGATAGAAAATGAGTTCCACTTTCTTATATCAAAGAATGGCGAGGTCCTCAATCGTACACCATGAGAATATCCACTTGAAACTTCCAGAGTGTTTCCCAATCTCAAAGATAAAAGCAAAAGAATCTAGTGCAATATTGTCTGATAGACAAGACAAAATGAATTTTTAGTGGTAGGGGATCACATAAGCTCAATGTTCCACTTCGTTACCCGTCCCAGATGGAATAAGGGATTGGAGGCTGACGGCCCGGGTTCCTTTCACCTCCTCAGGTAAGTGTTGGACGAAAAAGAGCTCTCCCTTTGAATGTTCTCACCAGCAGCCTAAAGCTTTTCGGACACCAGGTCCTTCATCAGAAGCATGGTGAGTAGTGCTAAACCTCCTATATTTATACCCCTCAGCAAGGCTGAGCACATCTATAATGTTAAGAAAGGTCTTGAGTCCAATACTTTCTCAATGCACTGTAAACTTAAACATAACTGTAACCCGAATGGAATTAAGTCCTTTTTTGGTATACAGACTATTTTAACAAACTGGAGACATAGGGATCTGGAATCAAGATTGGCTAAAGCAGAAATGAAATGGATTTTAAGCTAAAAACATTGGTTCCTAATGGGTTAAATGGAGAATTTGAAATGAAATGGTTTTTATAATTTTTATAATGTTTATAATTCCTAATACTATTTATTCCCTTTTCTCCCTCTCTTACATATGTATGGACATTTCATGGACATTTTATGGACTTTTGTGGACGTTTTATTTGTTTATTGATTGACGCACGGCACTTTGAAGGACCTTCTGCAATGTATGAGGCTAGTTCCGGGATTAACATCGCCTTTGGAACGCAATCGGAATCCCGCTGAGACGCAAAGAGAAGTTCCGGGGTGACGTCACTTCCGCTAGAGAACGGGAGATAGACGCGACGTCACGTCCGTGAGGAGTGTCTTTTTGGACGGTTTCCTGTTGTGTTTGTCGGACGCTTAAATGTATTCGGGAACAGGAAGTTCCTATCAATGTTATGGACGCTTGATTATGACGGACTTTAGCGATGTCACTTCCGCTGATGTCATGTATGATGCTGTGGCGGGAAAATTTAATCCAATTAGAAGGGGTATAAATATAGGAGGTTTAGCACTACTCACCATGCTTCTGATGAAGGACCTGGTGTCCGAAAAGCTTTAGGCTGCTGGTGAGAACGTTCAAAGGGAGAGCTCTTTTTCGTCCAACACTTACCTGAGGAGGTGAAAGGAACCCGGGCCGTCAGTCTCCAATCCCTTATTCCATCTGGGACGGGTAACGAAGTGGAACATTGAGCTTATGTGATCCCCTACCACTATATGTGGTGATATGCTGTTTTAATTCCATGTTATTGTGAGTCTAATGTAATAAAAATTCATTTTGTCTTGTCTATCAGACAATATTGCACTAGATTCTTTTGCTTTTATCTTTGAGATTGGGAAACACTCTGGAAGTTTCAAGTGGATATCCTCATGGTGTACGATTGAGGACCTCGCCATTCTTTGATATAAGAAAGTGGAACTCATTTTCTATCAAAAATTTCATGAGGAAAGTACTCTATTCAGTGATATGCGCCATTGTGAGATTCATTTTTTATAGGTGATTTATTGTTATGGTAAAATTGTGAAGTGCCATTTGTTTCTCCTAGGCTGCAATTCACGGTTTAGCGCATTCAAGATCAATCTTTGTTTCCATGTCTAATAGAACAACCAAATGATAAGTATCTGCAACAAACTTGTAGCCTCTGACTTTAATGCCTCAAGCTATTCAATTCCAAGCAAATTTGCTTGCATGGTAAGTCCACGACTAATGCTTTTAAACTAGAGCTGTGTGTGGACGCCTTTGTTTTGGTTTTGGTTCTAATCCTCATCGTGTTTTGGTTTTGGTAAAACCACCCTCAAATACAGTATTTTGGTTCAGATTCAGTTTTTGGTTTGGTAAAAATATCATGTTACTTTTGCAATCCTAAACCTGAAATTCAGATTTAAAATCCAAACTCCGAACCATGGGAAGATCCGAACTGGTATTCAGATCTTCAGGTGGATTCGGAGGTCTGGAGAGCCAAACCGCACATTTTTAGTTTAAACCCATAGATTACAGGTTAAGGGCCCAGAGCTGTAGGATAATGTGCTCTCAGAGGCTGTATTAAGGGCAAAAAGCACTACTTAACTGCGATTTCTGCTCGAGCCTTATGGGGGGACTGCGGTAGGCTGCAGCTGAATAGCCTTTGACACTGCTACAAGCCCACAGTAATTACCACTGCTAATTGAATCAGACCCATAGTATATTTCCATATAAATTTAGTAAAGTGTGGAGAATGCAAGTCTTATGTTATTAATCAGTAAACCTGATCTATGTAATGCTTTGGTGTGCTCAAATTATTATAGCTAATGTAACACCCCTTGTTACAGTAGGTGGAGTGATTCAGGGGTCTATTTACTAAGACTTGGAGGGAGATAAAGTGGATTGAGATAAAGTTCTAACCAACCAGCTCCTAACTGTAATTTTTCAAACACAGCCTGTACATTTTTGGCTAGTTCATAATGGGATCATAAGAGAATTAAAAAAAAAAAAAAATAAGTAGCTTAATCCCATAATTATGATATTTTGAGAATCAGAAAGTGGGCATGAAAGTTATATGGGGGGATATAGAATATATTTTAATGAGGTCTAAAGAGAGATTAAGGAAAGAGTAAACCCAAGAGGTTAGTCCCATTGACTCCCAGATGTGATTATTTGTAGTCAAATTAATGAGACTAAATTGGGCAATATTAGTTGCCACATATTTGTATTTGAAATTATATTAAATTAGCAGAAATAATTGTTTTTAGCGAATAACCCATATTATATTTACACAATTGCTATTCATAATACAGTAGTAGCAGTGGTGAAGGGGGTGGGGGGGGGGGGGGGGGGGCAGTGGATGTATACCATCTCTGAACAAGAGAGGGCTAAAAGTGGTTGCTTCTTGTAACAATCAGTGAGAACTGTGAAGGGAGGTGGGCGGAGCCTCCCCTTAGCTCTCACTGCAATTAATAGTCACTGTAAACTGTCACTGCACTTGTCGGACAAGTGGCATATGATATCACAGACATATGTTTACTTTACATAAAACTATTTGCGTAATTGTGAGGTACTTAATAGAAAAAAAATACTTAGTAAAACCCGGCAACCAATTAGACAGTTTAATAAAGATTTGTCTGTTACTCATATTCAATGTCTAAAAAACTAAAGTACTGTACAGAAAAGCCTATGGTCATATTTGTTATAATAAATGCATATGAAATCAATATACTGTAATTGAGTCTATTTCATTTGTTACAGAGAGAATGTTTGCTGCAGAACATGAGAAACCTTTGTACTTGTAACAATTTCAGTTTTTTAAGATTGTACTATTTGTGATATAAAGGTGTTTGCTGGTGGAACCAATGGTCTGGTGTTTGCATGTAGCCAAAGATATTAGCTGACACTGATTAGCACAACGTTAGCTGTTTACATAGCGTTCCATTTCACTGACATATGTTTCAAAGCATGCATGCTTCCTAATTAAGCTGTTTTCCAGATTGCTTTCCTTTCAGCCTGACAGCTCTTTTGATTTTGAAGGATCCCGGCCGCCCGAAGACTAAATTACACTTGACCTTATTAAAAGATGAAACAGACACATAAAACGATGCATGACAAAAACATTAATGCTATTAGAATATTCCAAAGTAACCGATATGCAACAATTCACTTTGAAGTCTACGGTTCCTATAAAGACATCCAGCAGTTTTGTGTCATCCTCTCTTGGGTCATTTCAGTATGCCTATGAACAATTTATATATATATATATATATATATATATATATATATACAGGTTGATTATCCCTTATCCAAAATGCTTGGGACCAGAGGTATTTTGGATACCGGATTTTTCCGCATTTTGGAATAATAGCATACCATAATGATATATCATGGCGATGGGACCCAAGTCTAAGCACAGAATGTATTTATGTTACATATACACCTTATACACACAGCCTGAAGGTAATTTTAGCCAATAATTTTTATAACTTTCTGCATTAAACAAAGTTGTATCTACATTCACACAATTCATTTATGTTTCATATACACCTTATACACACAGCCTGAAGGTCATTTAATACAGTATTTTTAATAACTGTGTGTATTAAACAAAGTTTGTGAACATTGAGCCATCAGAAAACACTATCTCACTCTCACTCAAAAAGTCCGTATTTCGGAATATTCCGTATTTCGGATATTTGGATATGGGATACTCAACCTGTATATATATATATATATATATATATATATATATAAAATCAAATTACCAAATTTTCTCCATAATATCTTGCCAGAAAGAAGTGGTGGTCTTGACAAGCGAGATTGATCAAGTATCACACCTTTGTCCCACTAGTATGGCTTGATAAAGGGCCACATGAGCCTGGGGCTGAAAAGGGCCTATTATGAGAAGGGTAGGAGGTGTGGTCAGTGCTGTGTGGGCATGTATAAAAATTGCATCACTTTGTAAGGAGAACAAATTCAATTTTAATACTCGACAGCTGGGACATTCTTCCATGTCCTGAATCTACAACAGCAGTACATTATGGGTGGGCTGTAGTAATGAAAGAATGGGGTAAAAAAAACTTGACCACATTCCCCATAGGTTTGAAGCTCCAGAAAGCAAAACTTTTGTACCTGTTAAGGCCAGTACTCACTGGCCGATGTCAGAGAGATGTGTGCTGAGCGAACCGCTCAGCACACATCTCTCCCGGCGCTCAGCACAGCGCAATCTGTGCTGAGCGTGCGGGGGGAGACGGGGGGGCGCTCACTTCACCCAGCGGGTGAAGTAAGCGACCCGCTAGATTGGCCTGCATGCCAATCTAGCAGCAGCGATAGCGATGCGCGGGGCTGCGCATCGCTATCGCTGAGGGGGCTATACACGGAGCGATCGTGCTTAAAATCTAAGCAATCTAGTCAGATTGCTTAGATTAAGCAGTGATCGCTCCGTGAGTACCCCCCTTTAGGCAACACTATCTGTAGATGGCATCTTTCCCCATAGATTGTAAGCTTGCAAGCAGGGCCTTCCTACCTCTATGACTGTTTGCTATTACCCAGTTTTGTTTTATTATTGTGTCCAATTGTAAAGCACAATGGAATTTGTTGCTCTATGTAAAAAAACTGTTAATAAATAATAAATTGCTTACTCAAAGCCTGTGGGCTTCTTATCTCTCCCACTGTCACCCGCGACACATGCTTGCGCTGGCTGATGGCTGAAAAAGAGCCCTGGGTCATACATGCTATTGTACATGCATACAGTGTTATAAATTACTGTTATGCATGCGATCAGCGGCGGGATGTGAAAGCCTTATTACCTTGCAGCATGTTCTACACACCTGCCTAAAACTTTGTATATATAGATAGATGTATCCATGCTCATTTTACTGCAATACGGCATGTTGCATTACGGCATGCTGCATGGTGTGCCAGGCTGCGGCTATTCGCAGCTAGCGATCACTTCATTAATTCCTTCATGGTTACATCTGTATATGGATAGATAGATAGATAGATAGATAGATAGATAGATAGATAGATAGATAGATAGATAGATAGATAGATAGACAGTACAGTTTTAGGCAGGTGTGGGTTAAATGCTGCAAAGTAATAATGCTTTCACAAATAGAAGTGTTAATAGTTTATTTTTATCAATTAACAAAATACAAAGTAAATGAACAGTAGAGAAACCAGAATCAAATCAATATTTGGTGTGACCACCCTTTGCCTTCAAAACCGCATCAATTCTTCTAGGTACACTTGCACAGTTTCTGAAGGAACTCGGCAGGGTTCCTTCAGAAACTGTGCAAATGATGTTCCAAACATCTTGGAGAACAAATCACTGATCTTCTGTGGATGTAGGCTTGCTCAAATCCTTCTGTTGCTTCATGTAATCCCAAACAGACTCAATGATAATTAGAGATGACTGAACCCCCCGAACATCACGTCCCGAGCCCGGATCCGAGTCCGGCTTGGGACTTCCCGCCAGACTCGGAAACCAGAATGAGGCAAAACGTCATCATCCCGCTGTTGGATTCTCGCGGGTTTTGAATTCCATATAAGGAGTCGCACGTCGCCGCCATTTTCACTCCAGTCCTGGAGAGTGTAGCGAGAGGACGTGTCTCTCTGCTCAATGTCTGTCTGTGCGGGAAAGTGGTGTGGCGATCTGCTCTTATGTGTCATTCCAGTGCTGTCTTGTGCTGCATCAGTCCAGTGTTAGTGTCTTGTGCTGCATCAGTCCAGTCACAGTGGTGTGTCCTGTGCTGCCATAAGTCTAATACTGCTGTATAAGTCCAGTGCAGTGGTGCTGTGTTGTGCTGCATTAGTCCAGTGGTGGTGTCATGTGCTGCCATAAGTACAGTGCTGCTGCTGTATAAGTCCAGTGCAGTGGTGCTGTGATGTGCTGCATCAGTCCAGTGGTGGTATCCTGTGCTGCCATAAGTCCAGTGGTGGTGTCTTGTGCTGCATCAGTCCATTCACAGTGGTGTGTCCTGTACTGCCATAAGTCCAGTGCTGCTGTATAAGTCCAGTGCAGTGGTGCGGTGTTGTGCTGCTATAAGTCCAGTGGTGGTGTCCTGTGCTGCCATAAGTCCAGTAGTAGTGTCCTGTGCTGCCATAAGTCCAGTGCTGCTGCCATATAAGTCCAGGGGTACTGCCGTATAAGTCCAGTCCAGTGGTACTGCTGTATAAGTCCAGGGGTACTGCCGAATAAATCCAGTGGTACTGCCATATAAGTCCAGTGGTACTGCCATATAAGTCCAGCGGTGCAGCCGTATAAGTTCAGTGGTGCAGCCGTATAAGTTCAGGGGTACTGCCGTATAAAGGACTCCCTGAGGAAGACCCAAACGGGTCGATACGCGTTGGAGAAGGAACTGAACACTGCATCACTACTCTCTTTATTATTTATAGAAAACAACATTATTTTGAAATAGATTGGACGGAACAAATTGATTCACAAGACCCGTTGTAGAGGAGAAACGGAGCCGCACGGCCGAGAAGACACAGACCTGCGAGCGGAGCACCGATCGTTAGGCTGGGAGAAGACAGAAGAAAGGAGTGGAAGTGTGTGACGGGATCGAGCGCAGGAGAAAAGGTAATCCACCCCGTAGGAGGGAAGGTTCACGGCGGACAGTCCCCTTGTGGGTCCCGAAGTCGGTGATACCTTCCCCCCAGAGGCATGACCGCGTCCCTCCGGTTTTGATCACTGGCAGACGTCTGTATTTGCGGACGTCTCCTGCTGCACAAGACGGAGGAGGCTAGCGGGGAGTCCGGGGCTATTTAGTATTACCTTCTCCCTGATCACCTCATCCCACCACTGTCCAGATTGGGGTACCCCGCAGCGAACTGCAACTAACCTTGGAATTTAACTTTCCGTTCAAATCCAAAAATACCAATTTATACTGTGATATCAGATAATCCAAAACAACATATAGGTGGAAAAGAGGTGGGACGCCACACTCTGTTTACACCAGACATTTGGGACTTATTATTTTTTCAGAAATTTTTTTCCATTTCCACATTTTTCTATTTTTATTTCTATTTTTATTTTTCATGATTTTTTTCTTTTCTTCTTTTTTCTATTATATATATATATATATATATATTAATTTTTTTCACATCTCTTCAAGTTTACATCTTTATCAATATCCTTTGCCCAAATGTATGATTATATTTTTTACATATTTGGGAAAAAGTAAATTTTTGACCTTATATTACTTATATAAATAAACGTCAGTATTTTTCATACTACACAATATTCCGTGGTTTTTTCACTTAAACAAATTATCTCTGACATTTTACTTTGCAAGCAGGCGCAGTTGTGTAAATGCTTTCTGAACTTTAATTACTGGAGGTTTTTGGGTTTAGCCTCTCACACGTACTGCTGCCACCCCAGTATTACTTATATAAGTAGAGCGTTGGTCACATTTACAAAGGTACTGCCGTATAAGTCCAGTCCAGTGGTACTGCTGTATAAGTCCAGGGGTACTGCCGAATAAATCCAGTGGTACTGCCATATAAGTCCAGTGGTACTGCCATATAAGTCCAGTGGTACTGCCATATAAGTCCAGCGGTGCAGCCGTATAAGTTCAGGGGTACTGCCGTATAAGTCCAGTGGTGCTGTCTTGTGCTGTATATTATTTACTCAAAGTAAAGGGGTTGTTAATATTTACTCTAAATAATTTTTACAGGGTTTGCCCTGTGTGGTTTAGGGGTACGCTCCTCTGTGCCGCATATTGTTATATAACGCAGTCCAAATAAAAGGGTTATTATTATTCAAATTATTTCTACAGGCTTTGCCGTGTGTGTGTGGTTTAGGGGTACACTCTCCTGTGCCACCAATATTGTGCGTGTATAACATCTGGGCAAATTCCAGCATGTCCCATGTTTTGCACATACAATTAATTTGGTGGTGCAGAATTTTTTGAGAAATGACAGGAGCGTGCAGGAGATGCTGTCGGTGGCCCGTAAAAAATTTGCGGGCCACTTTCGACATTCAGCCACTGCGTGCCACTGCTAGATGAGCTAGGTGTTTATGCCACACACTTGTGTCACTTAGCTTAGCCATCCAGCGACCTTGGTGCACCTCTTTTTCTTCTTTGCATCATGTGCTGTTTGGGGACTAGTTTTTTTAAGTGCCATCATGTCTGACACTGCAGTGCCACTCCTAGATGGGCCAGGTGTTTGTGCCGCACACTTGTGTCGCTTAGCTTAGCCATCCAGCTACCTCATTGCACCTATTTTTCTTCTTTGCATGATGTGCTGTTTGGGGCCTAGTTTTTAAAAGTGCCATCCTGTCTGACACTGCAGTGCCACTCCTAGATGGGCCAGGTGTTTGTGCAGCCCACTTGTGTCACTTAGCAAAGTCATCCAGCTACCTCGGTGCAACCTTTTGGCCTAAAAACAATATTGTGAGGTGTTCAGAATAGACTGAAAATGAGTGGAAATTAATGTTATTGAGGTTAATAATACTGTAGGATCAAAATTACCCCCAAATTCTGTGATTTTAGCTGTTTTTGTGTTTTTTTCCAAAATCATCCAGATCCAAAACCCGAAAGGGTGGTTTTGGCAAAAACCAATCCAGATCCAAAACACGAGCGAGGATCCAGATCCAAAACCAAAAAGTGCCCGCCGCACATCTGTAATGATAATTGAGATCGGGGTTCTGTAGGGGCCATATCATCACTTTCAGGACTCCTTGTTCTTCTTTATGCTGAAGATAGTTCTTAATGACATTGGCTGTATGTCGGGGTCGTTTTCCTGCTGCAGAATACATTTGGAGCCAATCAGAAGCCTCCCTGATGGTATTACATGATGGATAAGTACCTGCCTGTTTACACTGAAGAATATTGTTGGTTAAGAAAAGAGTAGCTGATGCAACTGAATTTAAAAAAAATATTTTAATTGAACACAAGTCTGTCTCGAACAATTAGCAGCCTAGATGAACCAGTTGGTATAGTGGCATGTTTAGATTGGATTAGAGGTGCATGGAATCTTACCAAACCAAGAAATTATTGTCAAAGAAGATTGCTATGAGAACAGATAATAACCTGCACTCATTCTACTAGGTGACAGTGCAGAACACTTCCATTCAAACTGTAGAATATGGCATAATGTAGGCTATATATTAACCTAGGACACAATTCCATATAATATACAGTACTTGTGAGTTTTATTATACTGTGTGTTAGTGTGTGTGTTCAGCAATGTTTTAAGTTTCTGCCTTTTATATATATATATATATATATATATGTATATAGCATAGTTACTACTATCCATACTACAGTGCCAACAGTGTTATACAGTAAGTACTGTAATAAACATTACATAAACATCCTCTACTGGAGCTAAAATCTGTTCACCCTGTTTACAGAACGTGACTCATTCACTTAGAAGACAGCACACTCATTATAAGCACACTTTTACCATCGGGAGTCATACTCACTCATTACTCAAGACTTGCAAAAGAAGCATCTATTTTATTTCCCATTCCGAAAATGATTATACTTTTTGGTTAAGTGTAAAAGCATGATGGGTAATTTAGTTGCTCTGGGTGTTCTCAGATCCCAGGGCCAAAAAACCTAGAGAACTTGGAGAATGATTTCATCATGTTGAATACAGGGCTACCTTCATATGAGAAGCATTTTCCCATGGAGAAGTGGGTAGCACAACATTGGACTGAAGCCAGATGACATCACCATGTCCGCACATTAACAAAAGATTTAAGCTGTGTCCTATTTAGCCGTGCACAGAATTTAACAGCAGGCCTAAGAGTGGGAAAAGAACTTAGTGCTGAAATAGTTTACAGCAGTATTTTAATCCTTTCACGTCCAGGCCTCTGTAATTGAAAAAGAGTGTGTTGATTAAAACAAGATACTGGAGAAGGGTTACAAAGAGACGGGAACTTTATGATAGAAAACAAATTGATGATAGGAAATGATCATTTGTATTAAAGTAATCCAACAAAAACTTAATCAATTGTTCTATGTATCAGCTTTTGATGAAGAACCCAAAACAATATTGTTATTATGTCATTTTATTATTTCTCGTTTTTTGTGACTTACCCATTTTTCAAAAAAATTCTGACATTTTTATGCATGGTTGTTTCTAGCAACAGTTTTATATATGTATGTATGTATGTATGTATGTATGTATGTATGTATGTTTGGAAGTATGTATGTAAGAATGCATACCCTCCAACATTTTAAACATAAAAACAGTACAAATGCGAAAAAGGGGCGTGACCATGGGTAAAGGGCCTTTTCCTATACTTACAATTGAAGTTAGGAGAGCCAAAACTAAAAAGGTACAGTTGGAGGGTATGAGAATGCATGCAATTAAATATTCTTTAACAGTTAGTGCTGGAGGCAAACGTTTTTTATTTATTCTTCCCCCAGTTGCTTCTTTTTTTTTTATTTTTTTTTCAATCAAAGGAATCCTTGATGAGTTCCACCAGGTTTCCCTTAGATCCAACAGATATGTCAATAAAAGTGTTGAAAGTGTAGTGCGCTATTGCACAGACTGCATGTTGCTATTCCTCCTGGGAAGCTTCATTCTCTGTACCAGGATGGCCACCAAGGCTACACCTGACCATCTTGGGACTGTGTTAGAATTCCACAGAGGAAGACAGTAACTGTGTAACACCCATGCCGCTCAAGCTCTGCTCCATCTACCAGTGGGTATCTTCAATAAAACCACTTTACTGGTTAAGTACTTTAACTGGGCTGTTCGTAGTTGTAAGGCATCCACTGGCATGTACAGAAACTCTGTAACCTCCTTAGGCCCGTGTACTCATATTTCCAACAGAAAGAAAGCAAGTGATGCCAGGCTGATCGAGGGTACGAGCAGGCATCTAATGATCAGAATGGCAGAAACCTTATTGATCAGGACAGGCACCAAAAAAAAAAAAAATGGGTGAGGGTAAAGCCAAAGGTCACCAATAACCGTCAAACACAAACTGAAGATCTCCCAGCAAATACTTAGAGATTTGGATCATGCACAGTTCTGGTATTCTATCACATTTATGCATTACCTCCTGCCTTTATATGCACACTGTTGTGGCATTAAGTCAGATTGCATATATTCATGTAACGGCTAGACAACAATTTGTTTATTTTTAGTTGACTTTTCCACTTAGGCTAATGGTACTTTTCTATGACAGGTCCTTAATAATAATAATAATAATAATAATAATACTACATTTGACCCATATACTGTATGCTCCTCTTTAGCTACATTTGTGACCTCTGGGTCCTTCCTGAGCTGGCTTGTGGTAGATAATTTGTGTATCAATTGTGTTGACTTAAATTTGGCCTGATTCTTAATACTGTAAGTTGCATTTCTCACCACTATCTGATTTATTTACCCTTTGTCCATTTATTTGAATTAATCAATTTTATTTTCATTTATTTTCATATGTTTTCCCTGGAATAATCAAGTCTTACTTTGTGTTAGACAGTGCCCTACTGACAAGGCCATCTTAGCATTTAGGCACACTGTGCACCTGCCCTTGGCCCCACAGTTCTAGGGGCCTCCGAGCAGGAGCAGGTGGTGGTCACACAATCAAAATGGTGAGGCCCATAACACAGACCTGCTCTGTATATTAGAATAGTCAGTCACTGCCCAAGAACACCCAGTCCATTCCAATGCATCATGTCTCAATCACAACTGCACCTCTGTGCGTACTGTACACAGTGAAATGCACGCACCATATAAGTTCGCTCCGTAACAGAAAATCTCTCAACTCCATCAGCATTGAGTGTGACTCAGAATCAGTACCATAGAGTATAACATTGGCACTATAAAGATTTTCTTTATATTTATATGTTTTCCCTTTCTAAGTTTGAAGGTTGTCCCCAGAATCTCAATGTTTGGAGTTCAAAAGGATGTATTCTATCTTAAAAGCCATGTGGAAGAGGCATAGATGGATAATAAAGGGCATTCGGGTAAAGTTTGAGCAGAAGCAGGGTGATGCCTAATAAGTTGTCCTGTCTTTCTAGTTAGGAATGTTGTTAGGTATGCAATAAGAGTCCTACTGTCTGGATTGTTTCTACTTCAGCAAGTTGTCTCATCACTTGGGAGCCTATAACATCACTAACAGGGTAGCAGTGAGCCCTGTGCTGACCCCACCCTCTGAGCACATGACATCATGATGGCAGGGCCACCAGTATCGGGAAGCTCCAAGCGGTTATACAAACTGCAGGATTCATGCCTGAAGCGTCTAAAGGACACTCTGGGTGGCACTGCAGGAACGGCACCCTCCAAATGAGAAGCTGCCCCCAAAGCCCCCATGCAAGGGCCCATGGCCTGAATACACACACCACAAAGGCATCAGATAGGTACAGGGTTGAACTGGCCCACCAGAGTACAGGGTAAACCCCCACTGGGCCCCACTGCCTGGGTCCCCCACCTCCTGTGGCAAAATGGGACAGTTACTTGCATCCAGCAATATAAGACCTATATGTAATGCCTAAATGTATGATGTCAATGTATTATGTAAAACAACATGGATGCCAGCCTGTCCTCTAAGTGAACTCATAGCTACACAGATATGGGAGTAGAGGACACGATGTATAGTGTGGAGTCAGAGGTTAGTTTATGTCCCTTATCTAAGAAGCTATAAACTATAGTTAGAAGAGACATTACAGAAAAGCCAGGCCAGGTTAAAAAAGCTGACCACTTCAAACTTAAGAAGACAACTGTTTATAAAGTAAAACCAAAGGAAATCTGGTTTCTCACTTCCCAGGTACACCGTATTGAGAGAGTTAAGGAAAAGGTGGAGGCCACTGCTGTGAGGAGGTTATATCTGCCCCTCTCACCCACACTGGGTTGTTCATTTCTGAGAGAAGTACCCAGGAGCTGGGAATGCACCAAGGCCCTCATTCCGAGTTGTTCGCTCGCTAGCTGCTTTTAGCAGCATTGCAAACGCTAGGCCACCGCCCTCTGGGAGTGTATCTTAGCTTAGCAGAATAGTGAACGAAAGATTAGCAGAACTGCTTCTAAATAATTCCCTGCAGTTTCTGAGTAGCTCCAGACCTACTCCTAGACTGCGATCACCTAAGTCCGTTCAGTCCCTGGTTTGACGTCACAAACACGCCCTGCGTTCGGCCAGCCACTCCCCCGTTTATCCAGCCACTCCAGCATTTTTACCTGGCACGCCTGCGTTTTTAGCACACTCCCTGAAAACGGGCAGTTTTCGCCCAGAAACACCCACTTCCTGTCAATCACACTACGATCACTCGAGCGATGAAAAAACGTCGCTTGAGCTTGTGTAAATCTACAAAGTTTTGTGTGAAAGTACTTAGCGCATGCACGCTGCGTACCATGCGCATGCGCATTTTTGCCATTTTTTCACTTGATCGCTGCACTGCGAAAATCGGCAGCGAGCGACCAACTCGGAATGACCACCCATATCTCTTACATTGTGAAATCCCTCCACACAGAAGGCCTACCTGCTGTTGAGTATGTTAGGTTTCTGAAATGATCCTCCCTTTTGTTTTATTTGAAATTGTATCCTAATCGGTGTGTACTTTTAAATATTTCTCATAATCTTTGTAACTCTTTTTTTTGTAACTAAAAGCTCTGAAGATATTCTTGAAATTAAACACCTAATTTCTAGTTTTGGTCTTTGTTCTTATACCCAAGGCCTCATGGTCAATGCTATTATTTTGTGACGTATTAATAATTCTGCATGTAGGCCGAAGTGAAGATGGCCTTGCGTTTAGTCGCTAAAATCTTCTTGCTGGTGGCGGTGTCGTGTTTAAAGTAATACAGTAGTCACGGACGGCAATTCTCGGATTGGCGCATCTGGAGAATCGGCCGGTGGTTTTGACACCTCTTCTAGGAATCAGGTTCCAGATTGTCCACTTGAATTATACATTATACATATGTTACCTTATACTGCACAGGACTAAGATGTCTTTTCTATAGAGCATTGCTGTTGTTAATCTGGAATATTATCATGCATACCATAGCAGTATTTGCTATATATATATATATATATATATATATCATGGGGCCCAGACCATGATCCCTATAATGGTTAGCCAAACCTCTGTGGCGGCTGGCCACATCCCCTCTGGAGACTGGCCACAACCCCTAAACATGGGTCCTTACCACTGCATTGCCCCGATAGGCCCTTCATGACCCAGTCCAACACTGAATAGATACTTACACTTCACATATCCACATGGTCTTCTGCCTTGTAACACAAGAAAAGAGCAACAGTAGCCTATACATTATATAATTTAAATAAATAAATAGGGACATGTTAAATATGGAAACATCCATTAACACAATCTGGGCACCTGTACCTGTTAATTAGTGACAAAATCTATCTAACTATGCAAAAAAAAACCCTCAACTATGCGTTATGTGTAAATCATATATTTTATGATCAATACCCTAGAAATTGGACTCATGCCCTGTACAGTAACACGCTCACTGTCGCTCATTTGATGCCAAGCCTTACATGGCAGGTCTCTGGTATGTATTAGTGATAGTTCTTATTTGATGTTATGGAGTTGTTTTTCACACAGTTATATGGAGTGGAAAGACTGGAGAGAGACAGCTGTTTTTAGCATGGAACAATCTGTAGGTCCTGGAAAAATGCACTCAGTCGTCACATAACCTTCTCTCCACACACGGTTGCAATTACTGTATCGGGTGAATAAGTAGGAAAACACTCACTGTTCAAAGTGCTGATTTGATTATTCTCAAAAGCCAAACTTCCTATTGCCAGGCTCCGGACAGCAAAGCAGATGAGATCGGTTGTAGCTGAAAAAAGAGAACAAACATTCTTCAGAAACATTTTTCAATTTGTGCTGGTCAAGCATCTGAGAAGAATGTAATAATACTTTGAAACCTATAAATATATCACATCAGAAATATCTGTTCACATAGGAATTCTATACTGATCAGGATAACTTTCAGTTCTACAGTAGCTTAGTGCTTTCCTAGAGCCTGCTAGTTATTACTAGCTACAAACATGAAGGCCCTCAGAGGAAATTCCATTTTATACTGTTTGTAAAGATTTGTTTTTATCTTGGAATGCCAAAATGCTGTGAACTTGTTATGAATAACACCAGGGCCATTTCTTGGGGCAGGCGAGCAGTGCAACCGCACTGGGCGCCCGCCGCGGCACTAACTGTGGCTCCCTGCTTCCCCCTCCTATTTCTCCCCTAGTAACCCGCTCAGGGGGCGGAGTTTCACAGAATGACGTGGTTGCGTTGTTACGTCACGACGCAACCCCGTCACTCCGCGAAACTCCCCCCCAAGCGGAGTGCAGAGGGGGATACAAGTTAGGAAGAGGGAAAGGCCGGCGCGAGGAGAGACTGGTGAGGCGGGCCGAAGAGCAGTAATCGCCTCTGTAAGTATTCTCTCTCTCTCAATGAGTAAAATGGGGACACCTGCCGTAATGTGTGAAATGGGGACTCTTGCCTGCCGTAGTGTGGGGATTTAATGTATCAAGGGAATTGCAGTGTGTGTCATAATATGGTGCAGGGGCATAACTGTGTGGGGCTTAATATGGTAGAATTTTTTTTTCCTGTGGTGGTCGTGATCTGTTGGAGCAGGGTCAAAACTGGATTGTGAGGTAGTCTTTTCAGACGAGGCCACACCCATTTAGATGAGGCCACGCCCCCTTGTCGGGAGCGCGTGCAAGTTGTTTTTTTTTTATCTAGGTGTGTGTGTGTGGGTGGGCACAATTTTTATGTCATGGGGGGGGGGCGCGCATTTTTAAATCTCGCACTGGGAGCCAAATTGGCTAGAAACAGCCCTGAATAACACCATCTACTTATCATACATCCTTGGCACCAGACCACATTTTCACCTATTAACATAGGTGTTGGAACAGGGGCAGGGTTGGACTGGCCCACAGGGGTACAAGCAGAGGCGGAACTACCGCCAGTGCAACCAGTGCGTTGCACTGGTGCCCGCCACTGTCCAGGGGCCCAAAGCATGTAATGAGTCAAACTGACTCATTACATGCCGCTGTGTGCTGCGGGCAACTGCCGCCCGCAGCACACAGCCGCCCGCAGCACACAGGAGAGAAGAGGAGCGCAGCGGCCACGGTTGAGAAGGAGGAGGAGGGAGATGGAGTAGGGAGCCGCAGCAGTGCTGTGTTATAGGTTGAGGCGCTGCTGCTGCTGTCCCTCTGCTTCACCATAGGCTGTCTTCCGACGCTGTGAAGCGCATCCCAGCATTCACAGCGGCGGAGAACAGCCTATGGTGAAGGACTGGGACAGCAGCAGCAGCGCCTCCACCAATAACACAGCGCTGCTGCGACTCCACCTCCCTCCTCCTCCTTTTCTCCTGCCCGGGAATCGGGATCTCTGCCAGAAGCGGCACCGAGGAGCCTGAGACAGCGGAGACTGTAAGTATAATTATTTCTTTCTCTCTTTCTTTCTTTCTGCCTTAATGTGTAAAAAAGGGGGACGCTGTCTGCCGTAATGTGTAAAAAGGATGAATCTGCCTGCTGTAATGTGTAAAAAGGGGACGCTGTCTGCCGGAATGTGTAAAAAGGGCACACTGTCTGCAGTAATGTGTAAAAAGGGCACGCTGTCTGCCGTAATGTGTAATAAGGGGGACGCTGTCTGCTGTAATGTGTAAAAAGGGCACGCTGTCTGCCGTAATGTGTAATAAGGGGGACGCTGTCTGCCGTAATGTGTAAAAAGGGCACGCTGTCTGTGGGACGCTGTCTGCCGTAATGTGTGAAAGGGGACGCTGTCTGCCTTAATGTGTAAAAAGGGGACGCTGTCTGCCGTAATGTGTAAAAAGGACGCTGTCTGCCGTAATGTGTAAAAAGGACGCTGTCTGCCGTAATGTGTAAAAAGGGGGGACGCTGTCTGCCGTAATGTGTAAAAAGGGAACGCTGTCTGCTGTAATGTGTAAAAAGAGGACGCTGTCTGCCGTAATGTGTAAAAAGGGGAATCTGCCTGCCGTAAGGTGTAAAAGGGTCTCTACCTGGTGTAGTGGTGTACGCTACTGTGCGGCGTAATTTGAATAATGGAGACTACTGTGCACCGTTATATGAATTGGTATTATTTTGTGGCCACACCCCTTCCCCTCAAAGCCACACCCTTATATATTTTTGCGCGTGCCTACGGCGCGCACTGCCCCTGTTTTGCATGCAGGGGTGGGGCTCCGATGCCAGTTCTTGCACACAGTGCTAAAATGTCTAGTTACGGCACTGTTGCTAGGTATCCATTTCTCTGGCCCTGAGCAGGTCCCCCTCACCAGATCCTCTCCAGGGGTGAGGGGGTGGACTCTTCTAGAGATCAGGTTTCAGACCATGCACTTGAATTATACTTTATACATATGTTACCTTATACTGCACAGGACTATGGTGTATTTTCTACAGTGCATTGCAGTTATTAATCATATATATTATCATGCATGCACTACAAGTATTTACTATATATATATTTCTCTAACGTCCTAGTGGATGCTGGGAACTCCGTAAGGACCATGGGGAATAGCGGGCTCCGAAGGAGGCTGGGCACTCTAGAAAGATTTATGACTACCTGGTGTGCACTGGCTCCTCCCACCATGACCCTCCTCCAAGCCTCAGTTAGATCTTGTGCCCGGCCGAGGTTGGATGCACACTAGGGGCTCTCCTGAGCCCCTAGAAAGAAAGTATAGATTTAGGTTTTTTATTTTCAGTGAGACCTGCTGGCAACAGGCTCACTGCAGCGAGGGACTAAGGGGAGAAGAAGCGAACTCGCAGAGCCGGCCCTAACCAATATGATGCCCTAGGCAAGATTTTGGCTGGTGCCCCCTAGCACCACCGCTGGTTCTGCCTCTGATCTTGCACCTCTTTCTCAGCACCATCACCCCTCACCCATAACAGTCCTTATTTTGGTGTTTGTACCCCCTATATTTTAAATAGGAACAGTTCGCACATTTGGCACACAGCCCAAAAAGGGGTGTGTTTTTGCTGGCAAGGGGCATGGCCACACAATAGTAACCCCAATTCCAATTACGCCACACAGTAGTGCAACTTTATTCACATTTGATCATGCGATAGTGTCCATAATTCATATTACATCCCACAGTAGTATCACTTTACATTATAAACGTTACTCCTCACAGTAGAGCCCCTTATTCACATTACATCACACTGAATTGCTCCTTATTCACATTACACCACACCCTATTGCTCTTTATTCACATTAGTCGACACAGTAGTGCCTTTCTATACGCAACGACACTTAGTAGAGCTCCTTATATACATAATGCCACAGAGTAATGCCCCTTACACATATGAGACACATTATTAATGTCCTTATAAACATAATGCACCTTACACATATGCCGCATATTATTAGTGCCCCTATACGCATAATGACACACATACAGTAGTACCATTACACATATGCTGCACATTATTAATGCCCTTATACACATAATGACACACATAGTGCCCCCTACACATTTGCTGCACATTATTAGTGCCCCTATACACATAATGACACACATACAGTAGTACCCTGTAACACATATGCCACACATTATTAATGCCCTTATACACATAATGACACACATAGTGCCCCTTACACATATGTTGCACATTATTAGTGCATTTTTACATGACACACATAATGCTCCTTACACATATTCCGAACACTACTGCACAACCAACCCACTCACATGCACACAGCACTCACAATGCCACTAAGACTGTGACCTCTGCCTCTGCTTGGATACAGATGTGTCCTCATAAATCTTGCCTCAATGCTAATGTTGGGCACCTTTTTTTATGAAAATGCATCTTATTTGCATTGCTATGTGGCTAGGATGCACAAGCAGCTTCTGCTGATTAAAATGATATGCAGCATGCCTATATACTGTGTGAGACTGTATCTGCATATGAAATGTTACACACAGAATATAGGCATGCCACATATCATTTTAATCAGCAGAAGCTGCTGATGCCCCTAGGCATATCAAATGCCCTAGGCAATTGCCTAGTTTGCCTATGCCTATGGCCGGCTCTGCGAACTCGCCTGCTTGCAGCCGGATTGGGCTTCTTAGGCTACTGGACACAATTAGCTCCAGAGGGATCGACCGCAGGCCCAGTCCTTGGTGTTCGGTCCCGGAGCCGCGCCGCCGTCCCCCTTACAGAGCCAGAAGCAAGAAGAGGTCCGGAAAAACGGCGGCAGAAGACATCAGTCTTCACCAAGGTAGCGCACAGCACTGCAGCTGTGCGCCATTGCTCCTCATGCACACCACACACTCCGGTCACTGATGGGTGCAGGGCGCAGGGGGGGGGCGCCCTGAGCAGCAATATAAACACCTTGGCTGGCAAAAATACATCACATATAACCCCCAGGGCTATATGGATGTATATTAACCCCTGCCAGATTCCGTAAAAATGCGGGAGAAAAGTCAGCGAAAAAGGGGCGGAGCCTATCTCCTCAGCACACTGGCGCCATTTTTCCCTCACAGCTCCGTTGGAGGGAAGCTCCCTGGCTCTCCCCTGCAGTCTACACTACAGAACAGGGTTAAAACAGAGAGGGGGGGCACTAAATTTAGGCGCAGTATAAATTATATAAAAGCAGCTATAGGGGACATAACTCAGTTAGTCCCTGCATTATATAGCGCTCTGGTGTGTGCTGGCATACTCTCACTCTGTCCCCCCAAAGGGCTTTTGTGGGTCCTGTCCTCATTGGAGCATTCCTTGTGTGTGTGCGGTGTGTCGGTACGGCTGTGTCGACATGTTTGATGAGGAGACTTATGTGGAGGCGGAGCAGTTGCCGATAAATGAGATGTCGCCCCTGTGGGCCGACACCAGAGTGGATGGATAGGTGGAAGGTATTAACCGACAGTGTCAACTCCTTACATAAAAGGCTGGATGACGTAACAGCTATGGGACAGCCGGCTTCTCAGCCCGCGCCTGCCCAGACGTCTCAAAGGCCATCAACGCTCCCTCAGATGGCAGACACAGATGTCGACACGGAGTCTGACTCCAGTGTCGACGAGGTTGAGACATATACACAATCCACTAGGAACATCCGTTACATGATCCCGGCAATATAAAATGTGTTACACATTTCTGACATTAACCCAAGTACCACTAAAAACAAAGGGTTTTATGTGTGGGGAGAAAAAGCAGGAGGTGTTTTGTTCCTCCATCAAATGAGTGAATGAAGTGTGAAAAAGCGTGGGTTTCCCCGATAAGAAACTGGTAATTTCTAACAAGTTACTGATGGCGTACCCTTTCCCGCCAGAGGATAAGTTACGCTGGGAGATATCCCCTAGGGTGGATAAGGCGCTCACACGTTTGTCAAGGTGGCACTGCCGTCTTAGGATACGGCCACTTTGAAGGTACCTGCTGATAAATAGCAGGAGGCTATCCTGAAGTCTGTAATTACACACTCAGGTACTAGACTGAGACCTGCAGACTGCTGCAGCGTGGTCTGTACCCCTTTCAAACAGGGATACTATTTTGCGAACATAAGACGTCGTCTTATATATGAGGGATGCACAGAGGAATATTTTGCCGGCTGGCATCCTAAATTATTGCAATGTCCATTCTGTCAGGAGGGTATTGGAGACCCGACACTGGACAGGTGATGCTGACTTTAAAAGGCACATAGAGCCTTATAAGGGTGAGGAATTGGTTGGGGATGGTCTCTGGGACCTCGTATCCACAGCAACAGCTGGGATGAAAATATTTTACCTCAGGTTTCCTCACAGCCTAAGAAACGCACTGTATTATCAGGTACAGTCCTTTCGGCTTCAAAAAAGCAGGCGGGTCAAACGAGGGAAGAGGGAAAATGCTGCACCAGCAGCCAGTCCCCAGAATCAAAATTCTTCCCCTGCTTCCTCTAAGTCCACCGCATGACGCGGGGGCTCCACAGGCGTAGCCAGGTACGGTGGAGGGCCGCCTCAAAAATTTCAGCGATCAGTGGGCTCGCTCACAGGTGGATCCCTGGATCCTTCAAGTAGTATCTCAGGGGTACAAGCTGGAAGTCGAGGCGTCTCCCCCCCGCCGTTTACTCAAATCTGCCTTGCCGACAACTCCCTCAGGTAGGGAGGCTGTGCTAGAGGCAATTCACAAGCTGTATTCCCAGCAGGTGATAGTCAAGGTGCCCCTACTTCAACAAGGACGGGGTTACTATTCCACACTGTTTGTGGTACCGAAACCAGCCGGTTCGGTGAGACCCATTTTAAAATGGAAATCCTTGAACACTTATATAACAAAGTTCAAGATGGAATCGCTCAGGGCGGTTATTGCAAGCCTGGACGAGGGGGATTACATGGTATCCCTGGACATCAAGGATGCTTACCTGCATGTCCCTATTTACCTTCCTCACCAGGAGTACCTCAGATTGTGGTACAGGATTGCCATTACCAATTCCAGACACTACCGTTTGGACTGTCCACGGCACCGAGGGTGTTTACCAAGGTAATGGCAGAAATGATGATACTCCTTCAAAAAAAAAGGGAGTTTTTATTTATCCCATACTTGGATGATCTCCTTATAAAGGCAAGGTCCAGGGAGCAGTTACTGGTCGGAGTAGCACTATCTCAGGAGGTGCTACAACAGCATGGCTGGATTCTGAACATTCCAAAGTCACAGCTGGTTCCTTCCACTCGCTAACTGTTCCTGGGGATGATTTTGGACACAGAACAGAAAAAAGTGTTTCTCCCACAGGAGAAAGCCAAGGAGCTGTCATCTCTAGTCAGAGACCTCCTAAAACCAAAAAGGGTATCGGTGCATCGTTGCACACGAGTCCTGGGAAAAATGGTGGCTTCATACGAAGCAATTCCATTCGGCAGGTTCCATGCGAGGACCTTCCCGTGAGACCTCTTAGATAAGTGGTCGGGATCGCATCTTCAAATGCATCAAATGATAACCCTGTCTCCAAGGACCAGGGTGTCTCTACTGTGGTGGATGCAGGGTGCTCATCTTCTAGAGGGCCGCAGTTTCGGCATACAGGACTGGGTCCTGGTGACCACGGATGCCAGCCTTCAAGGCTGGGGAGCAGTCACACAGGGAAGAAACTTCCAGGGCCTATGGTCAAGTCAGGAGACTTCCCTACATATAAATTCTAGACCTGAGGGCCATTTACAATGCCCTAAGTCAGGCAAGACCCCTGCTTCAAAACCAGCCGGTACTGATACAGTCAGACAACATCACGGCAGTCGCCCATGTGACCCGACAGGGCGGCACAAGAAGCAGGATGGCGATGGCAGAAGTCACAAGGATTCTCCGATGGGCGGAAAATCACGTACTAGCACTGTCAGCAGTGTTCATTCCGGGAGTGGACAACTGGGAAGCAGACTTCCTCAGCAGACACGACCTACACCCGGGAGAGTGGGGACTTCATCCAGAAGTCTTCCTGCTGTTGGTAAACCGTTGGGAAAGGCCACAGGTGGACATGATGGCGTCCCGCCTCAACAAAAAGCTAAAGAGATATTGCGCCAGGTCAAGGGACCCTCAGGCGATAGCTGTGGACGCTCTAGTGACACCGTGGGTGTACCAGTCGGTTTATGTGTTCCCTACTCTGCCTCTCATACCAAAGGTACTGAGAATAATAAGATGGCGAGGAGTAAGAACGATACTCGTGGTTCCGGATTGGCCAAGAAGGGCTTGGTACCCGGAACTTCAGGAAATGATATCAGAGGACCCATGGCCTCTGCCGCTCAGACAGGACCTGCTTCAGCAGGGGCCCTGTCTGTTCCAAGACTTACCGCGGCTGCGTTTGACGGCATGGCGATTGAGCGCCGGATCCTGAAGGAAAAGGGTATTCCGGAAGAAGTCATTCCTGCGCTTATTAAAGCCAGGAAAGATGTTACGGCAAAGCATTATCACCGCATGTGGCGGGAATATGTTGCATGGTGCGAGGCCAAAAAGGCCCCAACAGAGGAATTTCCATTAGGTCGATTTCTACATTTCCTGCAAACAGGAGTGAATATGGGCCTAAGTCTAGGCTCCATTAAAGTACAGATCTCGGCTCTGTCGATTTTCTTTCAAAAAGAATTAGCTTCAGTACCTGAAGTTCAGGCATTGTGAAAGGAGTGCTGCATATTCAGCCCCCGTTTGTGCCCCCTGTGGCACCTTGGGATCTCAACGTGGTGTTGATTTTTCTTAAAATCACATTGGTTTGAGCCACTAAAGACCGTGGATCTAAAATATCTCACGTGGAAAGTGGTCATGTTATTGGCCTTGGCTTCAGCCAGGCGAGTGTCAGAATTGGCGGCTTTATCATGTAAAAGCCCTTATCTGATTTTCCATATGGATGGGGCAGAATTGAGGACTCGTCCCCAATTTCTTCCTAAGGTGGTGTCAGCGTTTCACCTGAACCGGCCTATTGTGGTGCCGGCGGCTACTAGTGAATTGGAGGACTCCAAGTTGCTAGACGTTGTCAGGGCCCTGAAAATATATGTTTCCAGGACGGCTGGAGTCAGAAACTCTGACTCGCTGTTTATCCTGTATGCACCCAACAAGCTGGGTGCTCCTGCTTCTAAGCAGTCTATTGCTCGCTGGATTTGTAGTACAATTCAGCTTGCACATTCTGTGGCAGGCATACCACAGCCAAAATCTGTAAATGCCCATTCCACAAGGAAGGTGGGCTCATCTTGGGCGGCTGCCCGAAGGGTCTCGGCTTTACAACTTTGCCGAGCAGCTACTTGGTCAGGGGCAAACACGTTTGCAAAATTCTACAAATTTGATACCAGGCTGAGGAGGACCTGGAGTTCTCTCATTCGGTGCTACAGAGTCATCCGCACTCTCCCGCCCGTTTGGGAGCTTTGGTATAATCCCCATGGTCCTTACGGAGTTCCCAGCATCCACTAGGACGTTAGAGAAAATAAGAATTTACTCACCGGTAATTCTATTTCTCGTAGTCCGCAGTGGATGCTGGGCGCCCATCCCAAGTGCGGATTGTCTGCAATACTTGTAAATAGTTATTGTTAACTAAAGGGTTATTGTTGAGCCATCTGTTGAGAGGCTCAGTTGTTTTCATACTGTCAAACTGGATATAGTATCACGAGTTGTACGGTGTGATTGGTGTGGCTGGTAAGAGTCTTACCCGGGATTCTAAATCCTTCCTTATTATGTCTGCTCGTCCGGGCACAGTGTCCTAACTGAGGCTTGGAGGAGGGTCATGGTGGGAGGAGCCAGTGCACACCAGGTAGTCATAAATCTTTCTAGAGTGCCCAGCCTCCTTCGGAGCCCGCTATTCCCCATGGTCCTTACGGAGTTCCCAGCATCCACTACGGACTACGAGAAATAGAATTACCGGTGAGTAAATTCTTATTTTATTAAGGTTCTCAGACCATGCACTCTCTAATGCAGTGTTTTTCAACCACTGTGCTGTGGCACACTAGTATGCCCTGAGCAGTCTCCAGGTGTGCCGCCATAGAAGCAGAGCCAGGCCACTTAGTGTTTTGCCGCTACTGAGGCCCTGGAACGATCAATACTGGTGGGTTTAGTGGTTGCAGAGCTAGTTCTACTTTTGGGCCCAGGCAGTCTTGGGTTCTTCTGGCTTTCTCAGATGTGGCTTAGGCGTTACCTATGGAGAAGCTGCAACATGACGTCCTAGGACACGCAACTGCACCATGCATCACCATTATATTTGAGTGTGCCTTGGCAATATTTAGATCTTGTTCAGTGTGCTGCAAGTTGTAAAAGGTTGAATATCTCTGCTCTAATGGTTAGCCAAGCCTCTGTGGCAGCTAGCCACACCCCCTCTGGACACTGGACCCACTCCTAAACATGGGCCCCACCACCGTATTTCCCTGGTGGGCCCTTCTTGCCCCTGCCCGACACTGAACAGGAGGGGAAAGGGGCAATGTACTAATTCAGTTTCAGGGAAGTTTCCGGTGGCTCCAAAATGAAATAATACCTTAGCACCCCCCACCTAAAAACATACAACCGCTGCCATTCTATTAAAGCTATTTCTGATTGGTAGTGCTAGTATGGCGCAAGCACTTCAGCGTGGGTAATAAAGATTTCTCATGGATTGGTAAGATTGTAAGAATAAACAATACACAGTATCGTACTGACTCACTTCCAGTCCATGTATGCCGGTACACTGTTTAGAAGCACCAGGAACTTTACACCCGCTACCTGCATCGCACGCATCACACAAGGTGATTGCAGGTGTGAGTGCAGAGAACCGGGTGCCACTAAACACTGTACCAGCATAAATGGACCGGAAGCGAATCGCCGGTGAGGCAGTCCAACACAGACAATGCACTAACCCGTACTTGCCTATTTCCTTGCGACCCCTCCAGGAGAGAGCAGACAAGTCGGCTCGGGGGGAAGGGGGCATGACGTGTGAAGGTGGGAATTGGCGTGATTGCATCATAATGGCACTCCTACACAATGCCACGATTACCAGCATTGTGAAGCAAGGGGCGGGCCATGATGTCATCGGCCACTCAGAGCGCACACTTTTGCTTGGTAAGTGGATGGCTGCAAGTGTGTGGCGGCCAGCTCTGAGAGACTTGGCCACTTTTCCAGGTGAAGGTGACCAGAGATTTTCAGGAGCCTTCTAGCTGTTCCCACAGAATAGGCAAGTACTGTACTAACCAGCTCTAATAATAATATCCCAAATGAGCTAAATAATATACACTATAGGGCTGATTCTGAGTTAGGAGCAGTAACATTGCACCAAGACTATATTAGTGTGTAATTCTGAGCTCATAAACCAGAGGTCTAATATGAATGAAAACGCTGCATATCAATTCAATTTTATATTATCTTATTAAAAGATATATACAGTGCCGGCGCTACACGCTCAGCAAAGCCTGCAAAGCAGAGAGGCGCCGCACTTAAAAGGCGCTCTACCCGCTCTGCTACTAGATTTTTCACGTGCTGCTCCAGTTCTCTGGAATTCCCTACCTCTCCCCCTCAGATTCTCCACCTCTCTACAAAACTTCAAACGGGCTCTCAAGACCCACTTCTTCACCAAACCCAGCCAAATCTCATCCTAGCGCTCTGTTCCACGTTCTCTATGTACCCCATCTGTGTCACCCCTGTCTGTCTACCCCTCCCCTTTAGATTGTAAGCTCTCACGAGCAGGGCCCTCTTCCTTCATGTGCTTATCCTTTGTCTTACTTTAATAATCTTCAACTGTACCACATCCAGCAGTCTTCTGCCACCTGATACTTATTCCAGTGTCATCTGCTGATGTAACTATGTTTATTTACCCTGTACTTGTTCTATACTGTCATCAACTGTAAGTTGCTGTTTCCCTGTTTGATTATTTATGTACTCTGTAATTGGGCGCTGCGGAACCCTTGTGGCGCCATATAAATAAAGGATAATAATACTACCACTGGAAGGTCCGGCTTCCGGGCCGGGGCCATGCCGTCTTTGAAGGCAGTGAACCATGTGTGTGAAGGGGAGCTTTCACACACAACTGGTTTTTTTTCAAGCTGTGCCTAATGCTGCGCATGCGCAAAGCATTACACACGGCTCAAAGCCGTTGTGTGTGAAAGACCCTGCCGGATGGCAAAAAGCCGGACAACCTTTGTCCGGCTTTTTGCCATCCGGGGAAAACCGGCTAGTGTGTTACAGCCCTAACAGGCAGCAGCGGCCCCGGCAGCATAAACAGAAGCTCTTCAGTCTAATCTCCGGTTTTAGGGCCCTCCCACCTTCCTCACCTCCTGGCTCCTCCCCGCTGCACCTAGATGAAAGACAGGCAGCAGCGTCATCCCCACAGCCTTCCCTCTCCCTGTCACTAAAGAGTCTGCAGTCTCACTAAAGAGACTTGCCCGCTCTCTCTCCCCTGCCATCAGTGGATATTCCGCGGGTCCCACGCACTTTTATTTATCTTTTGCAGCCACATGCTGCACTGTTTTGAGTGAGCAGAAGTTGGGCAGACAACTCTCGATGCTCTACTGAGCCTGCTTCCTCATTAGGCAGGAACAGGAAGTCACATGTGCACATGTGACTGTCCACAGGGTAGATGCTAGAATCAAGTGGGCTAAGGGACCTTTTCCGTCTGGGGGAGGAGTCACAACACAAGGGGGAGGAGCAAGGCCAGCGGGATAGTTCCTCTACTATCCACGCCACCAACTATTACCTTTAGTAATCAGGTGGCGAGCGAAGCGGTGCGAGCCACCGAGCCCGAAGCGTGGCGAGCGAAGCGAGCCAGCGAGGGTACTTTTCGGGTACCCTGTTCGCCCATAGCTCCTCCCCCTGGTGACGTGTCTCCTCCCCTAGATACGTCAGAAGGTCCCTTCTCCCACTCCGAAATAGAATCAACCCTGTCCACAGACTGGAGGAGCCTTAAGACATGAGAAGAGGAGCAGCCCAGGAAATCTACCAGGTAACCATACCAGCAGACACTCAGGTAAATTCTGCTGCTAACAACCATGAGGAAACTGTTATATTATTGTGTGCTAAGGAGGGTAGTGGTGTATTAATATGTGCTGGAGAGGGGGAGGGGTATATTGATATGTGCTGGGGAGAGGTGGGGTTATTAATATGTGCTGGGGAGAGGGGGATGTATTAAAATTTGCTGGGGAGAGCTGAGGTATATTAATGTGTGCTGGGGAGAGGGGGTCTTTATTAATGACGGTATATTGTGTGCTGGGGAGGGGGGGGGAGACGGTATATTAATGTGTGCTGTAGAGGGGGGGAACGGTATATTAATGTGTGCTGGGGAGGGGGGGGACGGTATATTGTGTGATGGGGAGGAGAGGGGAACGGTATATTAATGTGTGCTGGGGAGGGGGGGATTGGTATATTAATGTGTGCTGGGGACTTGGGACGGTATATTAATGTGTGCTGGTGAGGGGGGGAACGGTATATTGTGTGATGGGGAGGAGGGGGGAATGGTATATTAATGTGTGCTGGGGAGGGGGGGGGGCGGTATATTAATGTGTGCTGGGGAGGGGAGGAATGGTATATTTCTCTGACGTCCTAAGTGGATGCTGGGGACTCCGTCAGGACCATGGGGAATAGCGGCTCCGCAGGAGACAGGGCACAAAACTAAAGCTTTAGGATCAGGTGGTGTGTACTGGCTCCTCCCCCTATGACCCTCCTCCAAGCCTCAGTTAGGTTTTTGTGCCCGTCCGAGCAGGGTGCAATCTAGGTGGCTCTCTTAAGGAGCTGCTTAGAAAAAGTTTTTAGGTTTTTTATTTTCAGTGAGTCCTGCTGGCAACAGGCTCACTGCATCGAGGGACTTAGGGGAGAGAAGTTCAACTCACCTGCGTGCAGGATGGATTGGCTTCTTAGGCTACTGGACACCATTAGCTCCAGAGGGAGTCGGAACACAGGTCTCACCCTGGGGTTCGTCCCGGAGCCGCGCCGCCGACCCCCCTTGCAGATGCTGAAGATTGAAGGTCCAGAAACCGGCGGCAGAAGGCTCTTCAGTCTTCTTGAAGGTAGCGCACAGCACTGCAGCTGTGCGCCATTGTTTGTCACACACTTCTCACCAACGGTCACGGAGGGTGCAGGGCGCTGCTGGGGGCGCCCTGGGCAGCAATGTAAATACCTTTTATGGCTAAAAAATACATCACATATAGCCCTTGAGGCTATATGGATGTATTTAACCCCTGCCAGATATTACAAACTACGGGAGAAAAGCCCGCCGGAATAGGGGGCGGGGCTTATTCTCCTCAGCACACAGCGCCATTTTCCTGCTCAGCTCCGCTGTGAGGAAGGCTCCCAGGACTCTCCCCTGCACTGCACTACAGAAACAGGGTAAAACAGAGAGGGGGGGCACTTTTTTTGGCGATATTTTATATATTTAAGCTGCTATAAGGATACAACACTTATATAAGGTTGTTTCCATATATATTATAGCGCTTGGGTGTGTGCTGGCAAACTCTCCCTCTGTCTCCCCAAAGGGCTAGTGGGGTCCTGTCTTCGATAAGAGCATTCCCTGTGTGTCTGCTGTGTGTCGGTACGTGTGTGTCGACATGTATGAGGACGATGTTGGTGTGGAGGCAGAGCAATTGCCGGTAATGGTGATGTCACCCCCCAGGGAGTCGACACCGGAATGGATGGCTTTGTTTATGGAATTACGTGATAATGTCAGCACATTACAAAAATCAGTTGACGACATGAGACGGCCGGAAAACCAGTTGGTACCTGCCCAGGCGTCTCAGACACCGTCAGGGGCTGTAAAACGCCCTTTACCTCAGTCGGTCGACACAGACCCAGACACGGACACTGAATCTAGTGTCGACGGTGAAGAAACAAACGTATTTTCAAGTAGAGCCACACGTTATATGATCACGGCAATGAAGGAGGCTTTGCATATCTCTGATACTGCAAGTACCACAAAAAGGGGTATTATGTGGGGGGTGAAAAAACTACCTGTAGTTTTTCCTGAATCAGAGGAATTGAATGATGTATGTGATGAAGCGTGGGTTAACCCAGATAGAAAAGTGCTAATTTCAAAAAAGTTATTGGCATTATACCCTTTCCCGCCAGAGGTTAGGGCGCGCTGGGAAACACCCCCTAGGGTGGATAAGGCGCTCACACGCTTATCAAAACAAGTGGCGTTACCGTCTCCTGATACGGCCGCCCTCAAGGATCCAGCTGATAGGAGGCTGGAAACTACCCTAAAGAGTATATACACACATACTGGTGTTATACTGCGACCAGCCATCGCCTCAGCCTGGATGTGCAGTGCTGGGGTGGTCTGGTCGGATTCCCTGACTGAAAATATTGATACCCTGGATAGGGACAGTATTTTATTGACTATAGAGCAATTAAAGGATGCTTTTCTTTATATGCGAGATGCTCAGAGGGATATTTGCACTCTGGCATCGAGAGTAAGTGCGATGTCCATATCTGCCAGAAGAAGTTTATGGACGCGACAGTGGTCAGGTGATGCGGATTCCAAACGACATATGGAAGTATTGCCGTATAAAGGGGAGGAATTATTTGGTGTAGGTCTATCGGATCTGGTGGCCACGGCAACTGCCGGAAAATCCACCTTTTTACCTCAGACCCCCTCCCAACAGAAAAAGACACCGTCTTTTCAGCCGCAGTCCTTTCGGTCCTATAAGAACAAGAGGGCAAAAGGACAGTCATATCTGCCCCGGGGCAGAGGAAGGGGTAAGAGAGGGCAGCAAGCAGCCCCTGCCCAGGAACAGAAGCCCTCCCAGGGTTCTGCAAAGCCCTCAGCATGACGCTGGGGCTGTACAAGCGGACTCAGGAGCGGTGGGGGGTCGACTCAGGAATTTCAGCGCACAGTGGGCTTGCTCACAGGTGGACCCTTGGATCCTGCAGGTAGTATCTCAGGGTTACAGGTTGGAATTCGAGAAGTCTCCCCCTCGCCGGTTCCTAAAGTCTGCTTTGCCAACGTCTCCCTCAGACAGGGCGACGGTATTGGAAGCCATTCACAAGCTGTTTTCTCAGCAGGTGATAGTCAAGGTACCCCTCCTACAACAGGGAAAGGGGTATTACTCCACGCTATTTGTGGTACCGAAGCCGGACGGCTCGGTAAGACCTATTCTAAATCTGAAATCTTTGAACCTGTACATACAAAAATTCAAGTTCAAGATGGAATCACTCAGAGCAGTGATAGCGAATCTGGAAGAAGGGGACTTTATGGTGTCCCTGGACATAAAGGATGCTTACCTGCATGTCCCAATTTGCCCTTCACATCAAGGGTACCTCAGGTTCGTGGTGCAAAACTGTCATTATCAGTTTCAGACGCTGCCGTTTGGATTGTCCACGGCACCTCGGGTCTTTACCAAGGTAATGGCCGAAATGATGATTCTTCTGCGAAGAAGAGGCGTATTAATTATCCCTTACTTGGACGATCTCCTGATAAGGGCAAGGTCCAGAGAACAGCTGGAGGACGGAGTAGCACTAACCCAAGTAGTGCTGCAACAACACGGGTGGATTCTGAATTTTACAAAATCTCAGTTGACCCCGACAACACGTCTGCTGTTCCTGGGAATGATTCTGGACACGGTTCAGAAAAAAGGTGTTTCTTCCGGAGGAGAAAGCCAAGGAGTTATCCGAACTTGTCAGGAACCTCCTAAAACCAGGAAAAGTGTCTGTGCATCAATGCACAAGAGTCCTGGGAAAGATGGTGGCTTCTTACGAAGCAATTCCATTCGGCAGATTCCACGCACGAACTTTTCAGTGGGATCTGCTGGACAAATGGTCCGGATCGCATCTGCAGATGCATCAGCGGATAACCTTATCGCCACGGACAAGGGTGTCTCTTCTGTGGTGGTTGCAGAGTGCTCATCTGTTAGAGGGCCGCAGATTCGGCATACAGGACTGGGTCCTGGTGACCACGGATGCCAGTCTGAGAGGCTGGGGAGCGGTCACACAGGGAAGAAACTTCCAGGGAGTATGGTCAAGCCTGGAGATGTCTCTTCATATAAATATACTGGAGCTAAGAGCAATTTACAATGCTCTAAGCCTGGCAAAACCCCTGCTTCAGGGTCAGCCGCTGTTGATCCAGTCGGACAACATCACGGCAGTCGCCCACGTAAACAGACAGGGCGGCACAAGAAGCAGGAGAGCAATGGCAGAAGCTGCAAGGATTCTTCGCTGGGCGGAAGATCATGTGATAGCACTGTCAGCAGTGTTCATTCCGGGAGTAGACAACTGGGAAGCAGACTTCCTCAGCAGACACGATCTACACCCGGGAGAGTGGGGACTTCATCCAGAAGTCTTCCACATGATTGTGAACCGTTGGGAAAAACCAAAGGTGGATATGATGGCGTCTCGCCTCAACAAAAAACTGGACAGGTATTGCGCCAGGTCAAGAGACCCTCAGGCAATAGCTGTGGACGCTCTGGTAACACCGTGGGTGTACCAGTCAGTGTATGTATTTCCTCCTCTGCCTCTCATACCCAAAGTACTGAGAATTATACGGCAAAGGGGAGTAAGAACGATACTCGTGGCTCCGGATTGGCCAAGAAGAACTTGGTACCCGGAACTTCAGGAGATGCTCACGGAAAATCCGTGGCCTCTACCTCTAAGACGGGACCTGATTCAGCAGGGACCGTGTCTATTCCAAGACTTACCGCGGCTGCGTTTGACGGCATGGCGGTTGAACGCCGAATTCTAAAGGAAAAAGGCATTCCAGAAGAGGTCATTCCTACACTGGTTAAAGCCAGGAAGGAGGTGACTGCACAACATTATCACCGCATTTGGAGAAAATATGTTGCGTGGTGTGAGGCCAGGAAGGCCCCCACGGAGGAATTTCAACTGGATCGATTCCTACATTTCCTGCAAACAGGATTGTCTATGGGCCTCAAATTGGGGTCCATTAAGGTTCAAATTTCGGCCCTGTCGATTTTCTTCCAGAAAGAATTGGCTTCAGTTCCTGAAGTCCAGACTTTTGTAAAAGGAGTACTACATATACAGCCCCCGGTTGTGCCCCCAGTGGCTCCGTGGGACCTGAATGTAGTTTTGGATTTTCTCAAATCCCATTGGTTTGAGCCACTCAAATCGGTGGATTTGAAATATCTTACATGGAAAGTAACCATGCTACTGGCCCTGGCTTCAGCCAGGAGAGTATCAGAATTGGCGGCTTTATCGTATAAGAGCCCATATCTGATTTCCATTCGGACAGGGCAGAACTGCGGACGCGTCCTCATTTTCTGCCTAAGGTGGTGTCAGCGTTTCACCTGAACCAGCCTATTCTGGTGCCTGCGGCTAATAGCGATTTGGAAGATTCCAAGTTGCTGGACGTTGTCAGGGCATTGAAAATATACATTTCAAGGACGGCTGGAGTCAGAAAATCTGACTCGCTGTTTATACTGTATGCACCCAACAAGCTGGGTGCTCCTGCTTCTAAGCAGACGATTGTTCGTTGGATTTGTAGCACAATTCAACTTGCACATTCTGTGGCAGGCCTGCCACAGCCTAAATCTGTCAAGGCCCATTCCACAAGGAAGGTGGGCTCATCCTGGGCGGCTGCCCGAGGGGTCTCGGCATTACAACTCTGCCGAGCAGCTACGTGGTCGGGGGAGAACACGTTTGTAAAATTCTACAAATTTGATACCCTGGCTAAAGAGGACCTGGAGTTCTCTCATTCGGTGCTGCAAAGTCATCCGCACTCTCCCGCCCATTTGGGAGCTTTGGTATAATCCCCATGGTCCTGACGGAGTCCCCAGCATCCACTTAGGACGTCAGAGAAAATAAGATTTTACTTACCGATAAATCTATTTCTCGTAGTCCGTAGTGGATGCTGGGCGCCCATCCCAAGTGCGGATTGTCTGCAATACTTGTACATAGTTATTGTTACAAAAAAATCGGGTTGTTATTTGTTGTGAGCCGTCTGTTCAGAGGCTCCTACGTTTGTCATACTGTTAACTGGGTTTAGATCACAAGTTATACGGTGTGATTGGTGTGGCTGGTATGAGTCTTACCCGGGATTCAATATCCTTCCTTATTGTGTACGCTCGTCCGGGCACAGTATCCTAACTGAGGCTTGGAGGAGGGTCATAGGGGGAGGAGCCAGTACACACCACCTGATCCTAAAGCTTTAGTTTTGTGCCCTGTCTCCTGCGGAGCCGCTATTCCCCATGGTCCTGACGGAGTCCCCAGCATCCACTACGGACTACGAGAAATAGATTTATCGGTAAGTAAAATCTTATTTAATGTGTGCTGGGGAGGGGGGGAACAATATATTAATGTGTGCTGGGGAGGAGGGGGGAACGGTATATTAATGTGTGCTGGGGAGGAGGGGGGAACGGTATATTAATGTGTGCTGGGGAGGGGGGGAACGATATATTAATGTGTGCTGGGGAGGAGGGGGGAACGGTATATTAATGTGTGCTGGGGAGGGGTGGAACGGTATATTAATGTGTGCTGGGGAGGAGGGGAACGATATATTAATGTGTGCTGGGGAGGAGGGGGGAACGGTATATTAATGTGTGCTGGGGAGGGGTGGAACGGTATATTAATGTGTGCTGGGGAGGAGGGGGGAAAGGTATATTAATGTGTGCCGGTGAGGGGGAAAACGGTATATTAATGTGTGCTGGGGAGGGGGGGAATGGTATATTAATGTGTGCTGGGGAGAGGGGGAATGGTATATTAATGTGTGCTGGGGAGGGTGGGAATAGTATATTAATGTGTGCCGGGGAGGGGGGGAACGGTATATTAATGTGTGCTGGGGAGGGGGACGGGACGGTATATTAATGTGTGCCGGGGAGGGGGGGAACGGTATATTAATGTGTGCTGGGGAGGAGGGGGGAATGGTATATTAATTAGTGATGAGCACCGGAAATTTTTCGGGTTTTGTGTTTTGGTTTTGGGTTCGGTTCCGCGGCCGTGTTTTGGGTTCGAACGCGTTTTGGCAAAACCTCACCGAATTTTTTTTGTCGGATTCGGGTGTGTTTTGGATTCGGGTGTTTTTTTCAAAAAACCCTAAAAAACAGCTTAAATCATAGAATTTGGGGGTCATTTTGATCCCAAAGTATTATTAACCTCAATAACCATAATTTCCACTCATTTTCAGTCTATTCTGAACACCTCACACCTCACAATATTATTTTTAGTCCTAAAATTTGCACCGAGGTCGCTGGATGGCTAAGCTAAGCGACCCAAGTGGCCGACACAAACACCTGGCCCATCTAGGAGTGGCACTGCAGTGTCACGCAGGATGGCCCTTCCAAAAAACACTCCCCAAACAGCACATGACGCAAAGAAAAAAAGAGGCGCAAGGAGGTAGCTGTGTGAGTAAGCTAAGCGACCCTAGTGGCCGACACAAACACCTGGCCCATCTAGGAGTGGCACTGCAGTGTCACGCAGGATGGCCCTTCCAAAAAACACTCCCCAAACAGCACATGACGCAAAGAAAAAAAGAGGCGCAATGAGGTAGCTGTGTGAGTAAGCTAAGCGACCCTAGTGGCCGACACAAACACCTGGCCCATCTAGGAGTGGCACTGCAGTGTCACGCAGGATGGCCCTTCCAAAAAACACTCCCCAAACAGCACATGACGCAAAGAAAAAAAGAGGCGCAATGAGGTAGCTGTGTGAGTAAGCTAAGCGACCCTAGTGGCCGACACAAACACCTGGCCCATCTAGGGGTGGCACTGCAGTGTCACGCAGGATGGCCCTTCCAAAAAACACCCCGCAAACAGCACATGACGCAAAGAAAAATGAAAGAAAAAAGAGGTGCAAGATGGAATTGTCCTTGGGCCCTCCCACCCACCCTTATGTTGTATAAACAGGACATGCACACTTTAACCAACCCATCATTTCAGTGACAGGGTCTGCCACACGACTGTGACTGAAATGACGGGTTGGTTTGGACCCCCACCAAAAAAGAAGCAATTAATCTCTCCTTGCACAAACTGGCTCTACAGAGGCAAGATGTCCACCTCATCATCATCCTCCGATATATCACCGTGTACATCCCCCTCCTCACAGATTATCAATTCGTCCCCACTGGAATCCACCATCTCAGCTCCCTGTGTACTTTGTGGAGGCAATTGCTGCTGGTCAATGTCTCCACGGAGGAATTGATTATAATTCATTTTAATGAACATCATCTTCTCCACATTTTCTGGATGTAACCTCGTACGCCGATTGCTGACAAGGTGAGCGGCGGCACTAAACACTCTTTCGGAGTACACACTTGTGGGAGGGCAACTTAGGTAGAATAAAGCCAGTTTGTGCAAGGGCCTCCAAATTGCCTCTTTTTCCTGCCAGTATAAGTACGGACTGTCTGACGTGCCTACTTGGATGCGGTCACTCATATAATCCTCCACCATTCTTTCAATGGGGAGAGAATCATATGCAGTGACAGTAGACGACATGTCCGTAATCGTTGGCAGGTCCTTCAGTCCGGACCAGATGTCAGCATCAGCAGTCGCTCCAGACTGCCCTGCATCACCGCCAGCGGGTGGGCTCGGAATTCTGAGCCTTTTCCTCGCACCCCCAGTTGCGGGAGAATGTGAAGGAGGAGATGTTGACAGGTCGCGTTCCGCTTGACTTGACAATTTTGTCACCAGCAGTTCTTTGAACCCCAGCAGACTTGTGTCTGCCAGAAAGAGAGATCCAAGGTAGGTTTTAAATCTAGGATCGAGCACGGTGGCCAAAATGTAGTGCTCTGATTTCAACAGATTGACCACCCGTGAATCCTTGTTAAGCGAATTAAGGGCTCCATCCACAAGTCCCACATGCCTAGCGGAATCGCTCTGTGTTAGCTCCTCCTTCAATGTCTCCAGCTTTTTCTGCAAAAGCCTGATGAGGGGAATGACCTGACTTAGGCTGGCAGTGTCTGAACTGACTTCACGTGTGGCAAGTTCAAAAGGTTGCAGAACCTTGCACAACGTTGAAATCATTCTCCACTGCGCTTGAGACAGGTGCATTCCACCTCCTATATCGTGCTCAGTTGTATAGGCTTGAATGGCCTTTTGCTGCTCCTCCAACCTCTGAAGCATATAGAGGGTTGAATTCCACCTCGTTACCACTTCTTGCTTCAGATGATGGCAGGGCAGGTTCAGGCGTTTTTGGTGGTGCTCCAGTCTTCTGTACGTGGTGCCTGTACGCCGAAAGTGTCCCGCAATTCTTCTGGCCACCGACAGCATCTCTTACACGCCCCTCTCGTTTTTTAAATAATTCTGCACCACCAAATTCAAGGTATGTGCAAAACATGGGACGTGCTGGAATTTGCCCAGATTTAATGCACACACAATATTGCTGGCGTTGTCCGATGCCACAAATCCACAGGAGAGTCCAATTGGGGTAAGCCATTCTGCGATGATCTTCCTCAGTTGCCGTAAGAGGTTTTTAGCTGTGTGCGTATTCTGGAAAGCGGTGATACAAAGAGTAGCCTGCCTAGGAAAGAGTTGGCGTTTGCGAGATGCTGCTACTGGTGCCGCCGCTGCTGTTCTTGCGGCGGGAGTCCATACATCTACCCAGTGGGCTGTCGCAGTCATATAGTCCTGAGTCTGCCCTGCTCCACTTGTCCACATGTCCGTGGTTAAGTGGACATTGGGTACAACTGCATTTTTTAGGACACTGGTGAGTCTTTTTCTGAGGTCTGTGTACATTTTCGGTATCGCCTGCCTAGAGAAATGGAACCTAGATGGTATTTGGTACCGGGGACACAGTACCTCCAACAAGTCTCTAGTTGCCTCTGCAGTAATGATGGATACCGGAACCACGTTTCTCACCGCCCAGGATGCCAAGGCCTCAGTTATCCGCTTTGCAGCAGGATGACTGCTGTGATATTTCATCTTCCTCGCAAAGGACTGTTGGACAGTCAATTGCTTGGTGGAAGTAGTAAAAGTGGTCTTACGAGTACGACTTCCCCTCTGGGATGACCATCGACTCCCAGCAGCAACAACAGCAGTGCCAGCAGCAGTAGGCGTTACACGCAAGGATGCATCGGAGGAATCCCAGGCAGGAGAGGACTCGTCAGAATTGCCAGTGACATGGCCTGCAGGACTATTGGCATTCCTGGGGAAGGAGGAAATTGACACTGAGGGAGTTGGTGGGGTGGTTTGCGTGAGCTTGGTTACAAGAGGAAGGGATTTACTGGTCAGTGGACTGCTTCCGCTGTCGCCCAAAGTTTTTGAACTTGTCACTGACTTATGATGAATGCGCTGCAGGTGACGTATAAGGGAGGATGTTCCGAGGTGGTTAACGTCCTTACCCCTACTTATTACAGCTTGACAAAGGCAACACACGGCTTGACAAATGTTGTCCGCATTTCTGTTGAAATACTTCCACACCGAAGAGCTGATTTTTTTGGTATTTTCACCAGGCATGTCAATGGCCCTATTCCTCCCACGGACAACAGGTGTCTCCCCGGGTGCCTGACTTAAACAAACCACCTCACCATCAGAATCCTCCTGGTCAATTTCCTCCCCAGCGCCAGCAACACCCATATCCTCCTCATCCTGGTGTACTTCAACACTGACATCTTCAATCTGACTATCAGGAACTGGACTGCGGGTGCTCCTTCCAGCACTTGCAGGGGGCGTGCAAATGGTGGAAGGCGCATGCTCTTCACGTCCAGTGTTGGGAAGGTCAGGCATCGCAAACGACACAATTGGACTCTCCTTGTGGATTTGTGATTTCGAAGAACGCACAGTTCTTTGCTGTGCTTTTGCCAGCTTGAGTCTTTTCATTTTTCTAGCGAGAGGCTGAGTGCTTCCATCCTCATGTGAAGCTGAACCACTAGCCATGAACATAGGCCAGGGCCTCAGCCGTTCCTTGCCACTCCGTGTGGTAAATGGCATATTGGCAAGTTTACGCTTCTCCTCCGACAATTTTATTTTAGATTTTTGAGTCCTTTTTTTACTGATATTTGGTGTAAACAATGGAGATGGATGGATACTAGTATACTTATGGATTGACGAGCGACTGCCGACACAGAGGTAGCTACAGCCGTGGACTACTTACTGCGTCTGCTGCTAATATAGACTGGATGATAATGATATAAAAAAAATATATATATATCACTACTGCAGCCGGACAGGTATATATTATATAATGACGGACCTGCTGGACACTGTCAGCTCAGCACTGCAGACTCCTAAAGTAAGCTACTAGTAGTATCAAGAAGATAGAAAGAAAAAAAAAACACCACAGGTAGGTGGTATACAATTATGGATGGACGAGCGACTGCCAACACAGAGGTAGCTACAGCCGTGGACTACCGTACTGCGTCTGCTGCTAATATAGACTGGATGATAATGATATAAAAAATATATATATATATCACTACTGCAGCCGGACAGGTATATATTATATAATGACGGACCTGCTGGACACTGTCAGCTCAGCACTGCAGACTCCTAAAGTAAGCTACTAGTAGTATCAAGAAGATAGAAAGAAAAAAAAACACCACAGGTAGGTGGTATACAATTATGGATGGACGAGCGACTGCCGACACAGAGGTAGCTACAGCCGTGGACTACCGTACTGCGTCTGCTGCTAATATAGACTGGATGATAATGATATAAAAAATATATATATATATATATCACTACTGCAGCCGGACAGGTATATATTATATAATGACGGACCTGCTGGACACTGTCAGCTCAGCACTGCAGACTCCTAAAGTAAGCTACTAGTAGTATCAAGAAGATAGAAAAAAAAAAACACCACAGGTAGGTGGTATACAATTATGGATGGACTAGCGACTGCCGACACAGAGGTAGCTACAGCCGTGGACTACCGTACTGCGTCTGCTGCTAATATAGACTGGATGATAATGAGATATAAAATATATATATATCACTACTGCAGCCGGACAGGTATATATTATATAATGACGGACCTGCTGGACACTGTCAGCTCAGCACTGCAGACTCCTAAAGTAAGCTACTAGTATCAAGAAGATAGAAAAAAAAAAAAAACACCACGGGTAGGTGGTATACAATTATGGATGGACGAGCGACTGCCGACACAGAGGTAGCTACAGCCGTGGACTACCATACTGCGTCTGCTGCTAATATAGACTGGATGATAATGATATAAAAAATATATATATATATCACTACTGCAGCCGGACAGGTATATATTATATAATGACGGACCTGCTGGACACTGTCAGCTCAGCACTGCAGACTCCTAAAGTAAGCTACTAGTAGTATCAAGAAGATAGAAAAAAAAAAACACCACAGGTAGGTGGTATACAATTATGGATGGACTAGCGACTGCCGACACAGAGGTAGCTACAGCCGTGGACTACCGTACTGCGTCTGCTGCTAATATAGACTGGATGATAATGATATAAAAAATATATATATATATCACTACTGCAGCCGGACAGGTATATATTATATAATGACGGACCTGCTGGACACTGTCAGCAGAATGCGTTTATAGAATAAAAACACCACACGACGAGTGTTTAACTTTTTCAGGCAGACAATCACAATGTACTGGTGGTCAGTGGTCACTGGTCAGTCACACTGGCACTGGCACTCTGGCAGCAAAAGTGTGCACTGTTAAAATATGTACTCCTGCTATAACTGCTCCCCAGTCTCCCCCACAATTAAGCTGTGTGAGCAGTGAGCACTCAGCACAGTCAGATATACAGTATTACATAGATGATGCAGCACACTGAGGGCACACTGAGGCTGAGCACAGATATGGTATGTGACTGTGTCACACTGTGTATCGTTTTTTTTCAGGCAGAGAACGGATTAATTAAACTGGTGGTCACTGGTCACACTATCAGCAAGTAGTACTCCGTCCTAATATGCTCCCCAAAATTAGTAAATCAAGTGTCTCTACTCTCTACTACTCTCTAGTCTACTCTAAACGGAGAGGACGCCAGCCACGTCCTCTCCCTATCAATCTCAATGCACGTGTGAAAATGGCGGCGACGCGCGGCTCCTTCTATAGAATCCGAGTCTCGCGATAGAATACGAGCCTCGCGAGAATCCGACAGCGGGATGATGACGTTCGGGCGCGCTCGGGTTAGCCGAGCAAGGCGGGAAGATCCGAGTCTGCCTCGGACCCGTGTAAAAAGCGTGAAGTTCGGGGGGGTTCGGTTTCCGAGAAACCGAACCCGTTCATCACTAATATTAATGTGTGCTGGGGAGGGGGGGAACGGTATATTAATGTGTGCTGGGAAGGAAGGGGGAACGGTATATTAATGTGTGCCGGGGAGGGGGGGAATGGTATATTAATGTGTGCTGGGGAGGGTGGTATATTAATGTGTGCTGGGGAGTGGCATATTAATTATGCTGGGGGGGGAAGTGGCATATTAATGTGTGCTGGGGAGGGGGCAGTAGTATATTAACAATGTGTGTGGGGGGGGGAATGTAATATTAATGTGTTTCTTTTTTTCATTAATTCATTTTCCCACTGCTTGTCACCCAGTGCCTTTCTCCGGCGTCACCTCTCTCCTGTCACCCACTAACTCGCATATCTCTCTCCTGTTACATTCTTCCTGTCACCAAATGGTTCTCACCCTTTCCCCATCACCTCTCTCTCCTGTCACCCAGTGACTCCCACCCACTCTGCGTCACCCTTTGCTTTTCACCCTCATTGTCACCTCCCTCCTCTTACTGTCACCCACTGGCCACTGTCCTTCCCTAGCATCACTCTCTGCTCTTCTCCCTAACTTTACTCTTTCCCCATGCGCTCTCTCTCTCTCTTCTGTCACACTCTCCTTGTCACCTACTGACTCTTCTGTCACCCACCGACTCTAACCCTTTTTCTCTAACGTCATAGTGGATGCTGGGGACTCCGTAAGGACCATGGGGAATAGACGGGCTCCGCAGGAGACAGGGCACTCTAAGAAAGAATTAGGACTACTGGTGTGCACTGGCTCCTCCCTCTATGTCCCTCCTCCAGACCTCAGTCAGAATCTGTGCCCGGACAGAGCTGGGTGCACTTTAGTGAGCTCTCCTGAGCTTGCTAATAAGAAAGTATTTTGTTAGGATTTTTTATTTTCAGAGAGATCTGCTGGCAACAGACTCTCTGCTACGTGGGACTGAGGGGAGAGAAGCCAACCTACTAACTGCGGATAGGTCGTGCTTCTTAGGCTACTGGACACCATTAGCTCCAGAGGGATCGAACACAGGAACTCACCCTTGGTCGTCCGATCCCGGAGCCGCGCCGCCGTCCCCCTCGCAGAGCCAGAAGACAGAAGCCGGCGAGAGAAGCAAGAAGACTTCAAAATCGGCGGCAGAAGACTCCAGTCTTCATATGAGGTAGCGCACAGCACTGCAGCTGTGCGCCATTGCTCCCACATTAAACCCACACACTCCGGTCACTGTAGGGTGCAGGGCGCAGAGGGGGGGGGCGCCCTGGGCAGCAATTAGGTACCTCTTAGCAAAAGCAGCATATATACAGTTGGACACTGTATATATGCATGAGCCCCCGCCATTATTTTACACAAAATCGCGGGACAGAAGCCCGCCGCTGAGGGGGCGGGGCTTCTTCCTCAGCACTCACCAGCGCCATTTTCTCCACAGCTCCGCTGAGAGGAAGCTCCCCAGGCTCTCCCCTGCAGAAGCACGATAGAAGAGGGTGAAAAGAGAGGGGGGGGGGGGGGGCACATAAATTGGCGTAAAAACAATATATACAGCAGCTACTGGGTTAACACTACGTCACTGTGTGATTCCTGGGTCATATAGCGCTGGGGTGTGTGCTGGCATACTCTCTCTCTGTCTGTCCAAAGGGCCTTGTGGGGGAACTGTCTTCAAATAGAGCATCCCCTGTGTGTGTGGTGTGTCGGTACGTGTGTGTCGACATGTCTGAGGTAAAAGGCTCCCCTAAGGAGGAGATAGAGCAAATATGTGTGTGAGAGGGTGTCTCCGTCGACAACGCCGACACCTGTTGGATATGTGTAATTAAGTGCTAAGGTGAATTTATTGCACAAAAGATTAGAAAACAGACAGGAAATCTACCCATGTCTGTCACTCTGTCGCAGAGACCTTCAGTGTCTCTCAATGCTCACTATCCAAAATAATAAACACTAATGTCGACACGGAGATTGACTCCAGTGTCGACTACGATAATGCAAAGTTACAGCCAAAATGGCAGAAAAGTATTCAATATATGATTATTGTAATAAAAGATGATTTGCATATCACTGATGACTCATCTGTCACAAGGGTACACATGTTTAAGGGGAAGAAAGCTGAGGTAAATTTCCCTCCTCTCATGAGGAAAAAGAGCGGGAATCTCCAGACAAGAGACTGCAGTTTCCCACAAAGAATTCTCAGGCAGTATCCTTTCCCCACTAGGGCCAGGATACGATGGGAATCTTCCCCTAGGGTGTCACGTTTGCCCAAAAGGTAACCTGTCGTAACAGCTATTCTCAGGGATCCTGCAGATAGCGTGCACATTCTGGTACACTACTCAGACCGGCGATTGTGTCGGCATGGGTTTATAGCGCTGGGGCAGCGTGGACAGGTACCTTATCAGCAGAGATTGAGACCCTAGTATGTAGATATAGATATGTATATATAGAGATATATATATATATTAATGCTGTATTAAGAGATTTTTATATATATATATATATATATATATATATATATAAAACATGCCCAAAGAAACATGAGTATACTGGGTCCTAGAGACAAAGCTATGTCGATTTCTGCTTGACGTGTCCTGTAGAATATGCAATGGACAGATGATGCCGACTTAAGAGGCATATGGAAGGCTGAGGATTGTGTGGAGAAGGGTTCTCGGACCTGGTCTCCACAGCTATAGCTGGTAATTCTGATGTTTTGCCTTATATTCCTGCACAGCCTAGGAAAGCACGACATTATCAAATGCAGCCTTTAGAACAAAGAAACAAGAAAGTCCGAGGTGCATCCTTTCTTGCCAGAGGCGGGGGCAGAGGAAAGAAGCTGCACAACACAGCTAGGTCCCAGGAACAGAAGTCCTCCCCACCGCATGTCTCTGGGGCTCCACAGGCGGAGCTAGGCCCGGTGGGGGCACGCCTGCGTAAGTTCAGCCACAAGTGGGTTCACTCCCTGTTAGATCCCTGGGCAATAGATATTGTGTCTCAGGGATGCAAGCTGGACTTTGAGAAGATGCCCCCTCACCGACGGCCCTGCCGGCTTCCCCCCACGAGAGGGAAACAGTGTTAACAGCAATTCACAAATTGTATCTTCAGCAGGTGGTGGTCAAGGTTCCCCTCCTTCAACAAGGAAAGGGTTATTATTCGACCATGTTTGTAGTACCGAAACCGGACGGTTCGGTCAGACCCATATTGAATTTAAAATCCCTGAACATATACCTGAAAAGGTTCAAGTTCAAGATGGAATCGCTCAGAGCGGTCATCGCAAGCCTGGAAGGGGGGGATTTGATGGTGTCTCTGGACATAAAGGATGCATACCTTCATGTCCCCATTTATCCACCTCATCAGGCGTACCTCAGATTTGTGGTACAGGATTGTCATTACCCATTCCAGACGTTGCCGTTTGGTCTGTCCACGGCACCGAGAATATTTACCAAGGTAATGGCAGAAATTATGGTGCTTCTGCGAAAGCAAGGAGTCACAATTATCCCATACTTGGACGATCTCCTCATAAAGGCGAGGTCCAGAGAGCAGTTGCTGATCAGCATAGCACACTCTCGGGAAGTGTTGCAACAGCACGGCTGGATTCTGAATATTCCAAAGTCGCAGCTGATTCCTACGACGCGTCTGCCCTTCCTGGGAATGATTCTGGACACAGACCAGAAGAAGGTTTTTCTCCTTACGGAGAAGGCTCAGGAGCTCGTGACTCTGGTCAGAGGCCTCTTAAAACCAAAACAGGTGTCGGTGCATCAATGCACGCGAGTCCTGGGAAAGATGGTGGCATCATACGAAGCCATTCCCTTCGGCAGGTTCCATGCGAGGACCTTTCAGCGGGATCTGTTGGACAGGTGGTCCGAATCGCATCTTCAGATGCAGCGGCTGATCACCCTATCCCCCAGGGCCAGGGTGTCTCTTCTGTGGTGGCTGCAGAGTGCTCACCTTATCGAGGGTCGCAGGTTCGGCATTCAGGACTGGGTCCTGGTGACCTGGGAATGGTCCTATTTGTCCCGCGCAGACGGACACTGGGCATTGCAGGACCGCAATACCGAGGACGCTCGGTACGGACCAGCCCTAGGAGAAGGTAATCATAATTTAATTATTCATTTGCCCACTGCCTGTGAAAATCTCTCAAGACATCTATCATCAGCCACACACTGATCGGCTGTTTATCTGGAACTGTGGACATTCCAATCACATCAATTCTGGACTCTGTGGTTCCCATTCTCAATAAGCAGATTGAGAATTTACAGCTCATACATCTTATGATCTAGGTGTTGACATATTTAATTTTATTTTCATGTGTTTTTTATTGCATTTTATATGTAGACTCAGAATGTCTTAATTAATGTTATTAACATAATAAATATTTTCTTTTTCTACGTCAGCTCTTATTATTAATTATTCCCCATTAGCCATTGGTGGTTGTTCTTCCACTTTTGCGCAGCCGTTTCTTCTTTTTATTATCCATTTATTATAAACACACACACAGTGTTTCACGGCAGCGCAGGTGACAGAACAATTGTACAAATATATAAATTATATTCATGATCTGAGGCGCTATTCAGCAGTTTTGTACTTTTATTTTTTGTGTGTCAGAATTGGCGGCTTTGTCACATAAAAGCCCCTATCTGGTTTTCCATATGGACAGGGCAGAATTACGGACTCGTCCGCAATTTCTGCCAAAAGTGGTGTCATCTTTTCATTTGAACCAACCTATTGTGGTGCCTGCGGCTACTCGTGACTTGGAGGATTCAAAGTTACTAGATGTAGTCAGGGCTATGAAGATTTATGTAGCCAGAACGGCTGGAGTCAGGAAAACTGACTCGCTGTTTATCCTGTATGCATCCAACAAGCTGGGTGCTCCTGCTTCAAAGCAAACTATTGCTCGCTGGATCTGTAACACGATTCAGCAGGCTCATTCTGCGGCTGGATTGCTGCATCCAAAATCTGTAAAAGCCCATTCCACAAGGAAGGTGGGCTCTTCTTGGGCGGCTGCCCGAGGGTTCTCGGCATTACAGCTTTGCCGAGCAGCTACTTGGTCGGGTTCACACACGTTTGCAAAATTCTACAAGTTTGATACCCTGGCTGAGGAGGACCTTGTGTTTGCTCATTCGGTGCTGCAGAGTCATCCGCACTCTCCCGCCCGTTTGGGAGCTTTGGTATAATCCCCATGGTCCTTACGGAGTCCCCAGCATCCACTAGGACGTTAGAGAAAATAAGATTTTACTCACCGGTAAATCTATTTCTCGTAGTCCGTAGTGGATGCTGGGCGCCCGTCCCAAGTGCGGACTTCTTCTGCAATACTTGTATATAGTTATTGCTTAACTAAGGGTTATGTTATGTTTGCATCAGGTTGTCTGATGCTCTGTTGTTGTTTATACTGTTAACTGGGTAAGTTATCACAAGTTATACGGTGTGATTGGTGTGGCTGGTATGAGTCTTACCCTGAATTCCAAAATCCTTTCCTTGTACTGTCAGCTCTTCCGGGCACAGTTTCCTTAACTGAGGTCTGGAGGAGGGACATAGAGGGAGGAGCCAGTGCACACCAGTAGTCCTAATTCTTTCTTAGAGTGCCCTGTCTCCTGCGGAGCCCGTCTATTCCCCATGGTCCTTACGGAGTCCCCAGCATCCACTACGGACTACGAGAAATAGATTTACCGGTGAGTAAAATCTTATTTTCTCCTGTTATCCTCTGACTCTCACACCCTCCCTGTCACCCTCTCTCTCTTTTCACATTTCTATGAAACATTATAGAGACATGTCAAGAAGACATACAGATGTGTCCCATCTCAGCTTAAAGGCTAATTGTGACAAAATCAACACGTTATCGCAATAACCGTGCCCGTGGGTGTGCATGAACCTGCGATCCATAGGATTGCATGGTGTGTACACTCCCGTGAACAGGACACAGCTTGCTGTGGCTAGTCACAAGCGAGAGATGCGTCTGCTTGCAGGTAGAATGAGAGTGGACACATCTGTGTTTATAGGGGGGGCGCAAAATGTATAGTTTGCAGGACGGCGCCAAACACCCTAGCACCGGCCCTGGATATTTATTTATTTGTAATAAGAATAATAGTAGTTGCAACTGGTTCCTTACAGCATGGCAATAAAATTGTGTAAAAAACACAGTATTTCATGCAAAAATGTATCATGCAAATATATTTCATAGCAGGTGGATTGTATCAAGATTAGGAGGCAGATGTATGAAACCAGGACTTATCTTGCTGGTATGGCTCTTCCATGCTTTGCCTTTTTACTGAGACGAAGCTGGAAGCACTGACCAGTGGCGGATCTTGACACGGGCAAGCAGGACTTTTGCCCGGGGCGCCGCCTTCCGGAGGGCGCCGGCGCCATCCGGAGGGCGCCGCACCATGGCAAGATCCTCCACCGTCAGTGTGCGCCCCAGCAGTGTCCCCCCGCTGTGCCCCCCCTCCCGCTGTGAGAAGGGAACCAGACGCTATGCGTCTGGTTTCCCTTCGTGGCGCTGGTCCTCCCCCGCTCTGAAGGGAATCAGACGCTAAGCGTCTAGTTTCCCTTCATGGAGAGGACCTTTGGTGTGCGGTGCACGATGACGTCATCGCGCACCGCACAGCATTGTGGCATAGACGCTAGGGGTCATAATTGACCTCTAGCGCTTATGCTGTGCTATGGGATAGACGTCATGACTGACGTCTCTCCCATAGATCCGAGGAGAAGAGCGGCGCCGGTCTGCAGGGTCTGGAAACAGGAGCGGGGTACAGTAAGTATACATTTTTTTTTTATTTTTTTTTCCAGCGGCGCTACAAATGGGGGGCGTGACTGACCACACCCCCATGTTAAGCTACGCCCCTAACTTTTGCCTGGGGCGCCGCAAGGGCAAGAACCGGCCCTGGCACTGACGTCAAGATGTAAAGCACATCTGGGTTGCCGAAGAGGGGGAGTGAAATCCTAGGGTTAACCATTGAACAACGATGGGTTAAAACCATTGATGGTATATCGCCAATGTTAATTAGTTTTACCATCAACGGCAGAGAACCAGATTATTTCCTGAAATTAATGGTTGCCGTGGGCCTAATAGTTGTTTTTCCCCCCCATTTAAATAGTGCTTCTGCTGCAACCACACAAAGCAGGCTCTTACACATACACCCGGTCCCTGATATGAAAGGCTCAGCTGTGAGGGACCCCACCCACTGCACACACAGCCAGCAGCATGCCTGCTGCTTCAGCCCGGCCCCCTCCCCCAGCCACTGGCTCCTCCCTGTCCCTCCACTAAATTACATACTGATTGAGCAGCACTGTAGCTGTGTTTGAGACGGTCCACCAAAGTCCTGAGTCCAGCTGAGCAACCGTAGCAGGGTCAGTGCAGCAGAGCCGTGCGTCTCTTCAGTTCATGTGCTAAACATTAAATGGTAGGAACTGTTGATGGTATAACATAGCATAGTTTCTTACCATCAATGGGGTATATGCAATTACCGGCGAATCGCGGCAATTTTTCGCCCGTTTTTTAATTCGACACAATTCGACCGTCGAATTCCGGCAAGTGGGTGCCGGAATTCAACATATTCAATAAAAAACGGATTTGACAGTCCCGCTGTCGAAAAAACGGCCGATTTGATTGATTTTGATCCGTTTTTTAAAAAACTGGAAAAAACGGTAAAAAAACGGAAAAAAAATTTGCGTGGGGTCCCCCCTCCAAAGCATAACCAGCCTCGGGCTGTTCGTGCCGGTCCTGGTTCTAAAAATACGGGGGAAAAACTGACAGGGGATCCCCCGTATTTTTAAAACCAGCACCGGGCTCTGCGCCTGGTGCTGGTGCAAAAAATACGGGGGACAAAAAGAGTAGGGGTCCCCCGTATTTTTTACACCAGCATCGGGCTCCACTAGCTGGACAGATAATGCCACAGCCGGGGGTCACTTTTATACAGCGCCCTGCGGCCGTGGCATTAAATATCCAACTAGTCACCCCTGGCCGGGGTACCCAGGGGGGAGTGGGGACCCCTTCAATCAAGGGGTCCCCCCCCAGCCACCCAAGGGCCAGGGCACTTTGGACCTTATTCAGTAAGAGTACTAGATTCTGCTATTTAGCATGGTAGATTGTATTTTTGTTTGCTGCTTGTTACTCCTTTAGGAGTTTGTGAGGAAGGTCTATGGGATATAAGTGTGGGGTTAGAGTGTATCCTATTTTTATTATTTTAGTAAACAGTTGGGAGGTATACATTTACTAGGATGGCCTGGTCATACCGTGTATACTCAATGATGTTGCAGCAAATAGATCCCCCTTATTGGTTGCATTATCATAAGATCTTGTTCTCTTTGTTAGAAGTAAAATAAAGAAGATTTTGTTTTATGCAGCTGTATATTTCAGTAAACTGGTAAGACTACTGGCTCAGCATTTCATGTGACGCAAGAGTGCTTGTGAGCCATGTTTCATGCTTGCCTACATTTTAATTCTCCCCTCCATGATTTCCAAAAGATAAGTGCGGAGGGCCCTACAAAGTGATTTGCATCATATCTGCTGCACCCCCCACTGTGTAACAAAGTACTTCACGTCATCAGTGGGGACAGGGTCATGATGACCCAATATCCACTGAATCAAGTCCTCGAGCCGATTCCCTCTTCCGGAAGATGCAGGACATGGGAGGTTGGACTACTTGTCTGGGAATTTGGGACAACTGTGTGAAATTTGGGAGTCACCTGGATATTCCAATACAGTAGACCAGCGGTGGTCAACCTGCGGTTCTCAAGCCGCATGCGGCTCTTTCATCCGCCGCATGCAGCTCGGCTGGCTCTTTCATCCGCCGCATGCAGCTCGGTTGGCTCCTGGCCACCACTGCCCCCAGCCCCAGACACACGCACGCCTCTCTGGCAGCGGTGTCTCGCTTTAATTCGTCGCCGGCCCGTGAGCCAATCAGAGCTTGCGGACCGGCAGCTAAGGCTCCTGATTGGCTGCCGAACCGCGAGCTATGATTGGCTCACGGACCGGCGCCTAAGTCAAGAAAGACCACGCCGCCGGAGAGAGCAGAAGCAGCAGCAGCGCAGTGATTGGAGGGGAGCGGGGGGGGGGGGGGGGGGAAGGAAGGGTCTGGTGAACACTGTGGGGACATGTGTATCTGTGCTAGGGGCATATCTGGCACCGGGGGCATATCTAGCACAGGGGGCTTAGCAGGCACTGGGGCATATCTAGCACAGGGGGCATATCTGGCAATGGGGGCATAGCAGGCACTGTGGGGACATGGGTATCTGCACTGGGGGGCATATTTGGCACTGGGGCATATTTGGCACTGGGAGCATAGCAGGCACTGTGGGGACATGGGTATCTGCACTGGGGGCATAGCAGGCACTGGGAGCATAGCAGGCACTGTGGGCATAGCAGGCACTGTGGGGACATGTGTATCTGCACTGTGGGCATATCTGGCACTGGGGCATAGCAGGCACTGTGGGGACGTGTATCTGCACTGGGGGGCATATCTGGCACTGGGGCATAGCAGGCACTGTGGGGACGTGTATCTGCACTGGGGGGCATATCTGGCACTGGGAGCATAGCAGGCACTGTGGGGACATGTGTATCTGCACTGGGGGCATAGCAGGCACTGGGAGCATAGCAGGCACTGTGGGGACATGTGTATCGGCACTGCGGGCATATCTGGCACTGGGGCATAGCAGGCACTGTGGGGACATGTGTATCTGCACTGCGGGCATAACTGGCACTGGGGCATAGCAGGCACTCGGGGCATAGCAGGCACTGTGGGGACATGTGTATCTGCACTGGGGGCATATCTGGCACTGGGGCATAGCAGGCACTGTGGGGACATGTGTATCTGCACTGCGGGCATATCTGGCACTGGGGCATAGCAGGCACTCGGGGCATAGCAGGCACTGTGGGGACATGTGTATCTGCACTGGGGGCATATCTGGCACTGGGGCATAGCAGGCACTGTGGGGACATGTGTATCTGGCACTAGGAGCATAGCAGGCACTGTGGGGACGTGTATCTGCACTGGGGGCATAGCAGGCACTGGGGGCATATCTGGCACTGTGGGTACATGTGTAACTGGCACTGTGGGGCATAGCTGGCACTGTAGGGCATATGTATTTGGCACTGTGGGGACATGTGTGTATCTGGCACAGTGGGGGCATATATGTATCTGGCACTGTGGAGGCACCCAGTTTTTGGCATTTTTATATGTATGTGGCACTGTACTGGGGCATTATATGTATGTGGCACTGTACAACATGACGAAAAATGAGGTTATGATATATGGTCATACTTTTACAAACGTCATACCCAAAGGTGTGCACACAAAAGTGGGTGTGGCTTTGTGACAACTAGGCCACGCCCTCATATTTGCGCACGCGCCTTTGGCGCGCGCATGATAGTGGCTCTTACTCTTGACTACAGATCTTTTCTGGCTCTTTGCCTCTGACTGGTTGGTAGACAGTATACATGCTGCATAACAAGAAAACATATTTTCAGAGTGCAAAGAAAAATGAAATTATAAGTGGTGCCTTGCACCAGGAGTGGTATAGAAAATCTACAGCAATTAGATAGATAGTCATTAGATCAACCCCATATGGTCAACAGGGTCAAAAGATCGACATAGAAAATGTAGACAGTAGAAAAGGTTGACAGGGTCAAATGGTTGACATAGAAAAGGTCAACACAAAAAAGTCGACAGAAGTTTTTTAAAGTTTTTAGGGTGTCATTATGTATGTTTCCCTACCTGTACCCACAATCAGTGTAAACGTCTCGACCCTTTGTACCTGTCAACCTTAAGCACTGTCTACCTTTTACCTGTTGACCCAGTCAACCTAATGCATGTCGACCACATGGGGCCGACCTACTGACTGTCTATCTAGACACTGGAACGCCTTGCATCATGGAGACCCCAATACTCTTATATGCTGTAATAAACCAATATATTTAAAGAAAGAACATAAAAAAGCATCTGTCACTTGAAATTTAGGTTGCCCAATGACTCCTTAGTTTTAAGAGTTACATGAAACAAGCATACTGTAACTGTGAGTTTTAAAAGATGCACGGAAAACAGAGGGGTCCCCGGGTACACATGCTGCATTCCACGCCCCTCTTGCGCTGGAGGCGTGACCGCCCAGAAAAGGGACGTGGCCTACTAAAAAAAGGCGCGTGGAGATCTCTGCAGAAGAGGCAGCACTTTGGTGTCACCCCTTCCGAGGGTGACACCCGGGTGCGGACCACACCCCTCGCACTGGCTTGTGTTGCCACTGATGTAATAATCCTGGTAGCCTTTTCACCAGGCATATGTCAGACATACCTAGTGTAAATGCTTATCCCCAACAATGGCTTTAGGGTAGCATAGAGAAAGCATAAATAGCATGTAAATGTGGCCTGACAGTGTTAGTAGTAAATATTTAAGTGATATTACCCTTATTCGGACAGGTGTTTTATATGCACAAGAGAGAATACAGTAGTATCTTGGAAGTTATTAATATTTTCCATCTAGAACGTTAACAAATACAAATACGAAAACAAATGAAATGAAAGTAAGTTAATAAAAATACAAAAAAATTCTGCAGTAGACCAAATAGAACTATCAAATTAGTAATGCATATAGTTGTCAGTAACTTCTGGTAAATAAGCAAATTACTTAATTAATACTAACAGCTTGAGGGTTCAATATGCAATTCCCCAATCATAAGCTCTTAAAAGTGGTTACATACTGTAGGGCTGTAATTAGCCATCTGCACCATTGGATATATTTGCACCAGCCCTCCAGCAAGCGCAAGCGATACAACATGAGTTTCTGCGTATGCGCTAAAGAATAACTGAGTCTCAGTTGTGTGAACTTGCCACTGCTTTACCTGTTCTGCTTCTCCGGGGATAAGGAGATGCAAGCAATGATAAGTAACGTATCCAAATTCTTTATGCACATGTGCAGTATGAAACTATGTAACAAAAGACAAACTAACTAATCTCCAAAATGAACTGCACTATAATCTATAGTAAACTGTTTTAGTAAAAAGGTTATGCAAATAATCAATTCATTTCCTTTTCAAAAACTACTCCTGTTTTCTCTTACGTCCTAGAGGATGCTGGGGACTCCGTAAGGACCATGGGGTATAGAAGGGCTCCGCAGGAGATAGGGCACCTAAAAAGAACTTTTACTATGGGTGTGCACTGGCTCCTCCCTCTATGCCCCTCCTCCAGACCTCAGTTAGATCTTGTGCCCAGAGGAGAATGGGTGCACTACAGAGAGCTCTCCAGAGTTTTCTGTTGAAAAATAATTTTGTTAGGTTTTTTATTTTCAGGGAGTCCTGTTGGCTACAGACTCCCTGCATCGTGGGACTGAGGGGAGAGAAGCAGGTCTGGCTTAACGGTTGGGCTCTGTTTCTAAGGCTACTGGACACCATTAGCTCCAGAGGGAGTCGGAACACAGGTCTCACCTGGGGTTTGTCCCGGAGCCGCGCCGCCGTCCTCACAGATGCCGAAGATAGAAGCCGGGTGAGTATGAGAAGGCAGAAGACATCAAAGGCGGCAGAAGACATCAGATCTTCATGAGGTAAGGCGCGCAGCGGTAAGCTGCGCGCCATTGCTCCCATTCACACACACAGAGCAGCACTGAAGGGTGCAGGGCGCAGGGGGGGGGGGCGCCCTGGGCAGCAATAAACCTCACATTTGGGCACTGACAAGGTAGATTAGGCTGCTGGGCAGTAATTCTACGATCCCCCGCCATTTTCTATAAAAAAATCACCGGGACCGAAGCCTGCCGTCGGGTGGGCGGAGCTTGATCCCCAGCACTAACCAGCGCCATTTTCTCCACAGAAGCTGCATGAGGAAAACGCTGGCTCCCTGGTCTCTCCCCTGCTAAACATTCAGGCTGGAAAAAAGAGGAGGGGGGCATTTTGAGTGCAGTGAGTGGGAATCTGGTCATTTTATATATAAAAGCGCTATCTGGTCATATTTTTCCAGTGTAATTAAGCGCTGGGTGTGTGCTGGCATACTCTCTCTCTGTTTCTCCTAAGGGCCTGGTTGGGGTTTTGTCCCCTTATAGGTTAATCCCTGTGTGTGGGGGGTGTCGGTACATGGTGTCGACATGTCTGAAGCGGAAGGCTTTTCCAAGGAGGAGGTGGAGCAAATGAGTGGGGTGTCCCCGTCGGTTGTGCCGACTCAGGAATGGATGGACATGTGGCATATGTTGAATGCAAGTGTGGCATCCTTACATAAGAGGCTTGATAAGGCTGAATTAGGGGGGACATCAGGGGGTCAATCCTCGGATTGGACCGACTCACAGGGCCCGTCGGGGTCTCAAAAGCGTCCCTTAACACAAGACACTACTACCGACACGGACTCTGATTCCAGTGTCGACTATGACGAAGTGAAATTGCACCCTAGGGTGACAAAAAGCATTCAGTGTATGATTGTGGCAATAAGGGATGTGTTGCATATTGCGGATGAACCCTCGGTCCCCGACACAAGGGTACACATGTTTAAGGGAAAGAAACAGATTATAAATTTTCCCACATCTCATGAACTAAATGATTTCTTTGAAAAAGCTTGGGAGACTCCGGAAAAGAGACAGCAGATACCCAAAAGAATTTATATGGCATACCCCTTCCCTAAACAGGACAGGGAGCGTTGGGAATCACCTCCCACTGTGGACAAGGCCCTGACGCGCTTGTCCAAGAAAGTGGCGCTTCCGTCTCCTGACACAGCTGCCCTTAGGGACCCTGCAGATCGCAGGCAAGAGACTACCTTAAAGTGTATTTATTCTCATACTGGAGCAGTCCTTAGACCGACAATTGCGTCGGCATGGGTGTGTAGCTCGATTTCAGCTTGGACAGATGAGCTGACAGCTGATTTTGATAAGATGGATAAGGATACTATATTCTTAACTCTAGCCCATATTAAAGACGCAGTCTTATTTATGGGGGATGCTCAAAGGGACATTGGTTTGCTGGCTTCTAGGGCCAATGCCATGTCTATCTCTGCGAGAAGATCCTTATGGACTCGCCAGTGGACGGGTGATGCAGATTCCAAAAAACATATGGAAGTTCAACCCTATAAGGGAGATGTATTGTTTGGGGATGGGCTGACGGACCTGGTTTCCACAGCTACAGCAGGTAAATCAAACTTTTTACCATTTATTCCCCAACAGCAAAAGAAAGTACCACCCTATCAGATGCAGTCCTTTCGGTCGCACAAGTCCAGAAGAGGTCGGGGATCCTCCTTCCTCGCCAGAGGTAAGGGCAGAGGCAAAAGAGCACCTGCTTCGGCAGGTGCCCAGGAACAAAAGTCCTCCCCGGCTACTCCAAAGCCCACAGCATGACGCTGGGGCTCCCCTGAGGGAGTCCGCACCGGTGGGGCACGTCTTCGACTTTTCAGCCAGGCCTGGGTCAGCTCAGGCCTGAATCCTTGGGTGTTAGAAATAGTTTCCCAGGGTTACAAATTGGAATTCGAGGAGGTGCCCCCGCGCCGATTTTTCAAATCGGCCCTACCAGCTTCCACATCGGAACGGGATGTCGTCTTAGCTGCAATTCAAACGCTGTGTCTACAGCAAGTAATAATCAGGGTTCCCCTGAACCAGCAGGGAAGAGGTTACTACTCAACCCTATTTGTGGTCCCGAAACCGGACGGTTCGGTCAGACCTATTTTGAATCTGAAATCCCTAAACCTGTACATAAAAGATTCAAATTCAAAATGGAATCACTCAGAGCGATAATAGCCAATATGGAGGAGGGGGAGTTTATGGTGTCTCTGGACATAAAGGATGCGTACCTTCATGTCCCCATATGTTCCCCCCATCAGGAATACCTGAGATTCGCTGTACAGGATTGTCATTACCAATTTCAGACGTTGCCGTTTGGGCTTTCCACGGCCCCGAGGATTTTCACCAAGATAATGGCGGAAATGATGGTGGTCCTGCGCAAGCATGGAGTCACAATTATCCCATACTTGGACAATATCCTAATAAAAGCGAGATCCAGAGAGAAATTGCTGAGCAGTGTGGCGCTCTCTCTGAGAGTGCTTCAGCAACACGGTTGGATTCTAAACCTTCCGAAGTCACAGTTGATTCCGACAACTCGACTAACGTTCCTAGGTATGATACTGGATACGGAACAAATGAAGGACTTTCTCCCACTGGAGAAAGCCCAGGACATCCAGAACATGGTCAGAGACCTGCTAAAAATGAAAAGGGTGTCAGTTCACAAATGCACTCGAGTTCTGGGAAAAATGGTGGCGGCCTACGAGGCCATTCCCTTCAGAAGGTTCCATGCAAGGACTTTTCAGTGGGACCTTCTGGACAAGTGGTCCGGGTCCCATCTGCACTTACATCGGAAAATAACTCTGTCCCCAGGGGCCAGGGTGTCTCTCCTGTGGTGGTTGTAAAGTACTCACCTGCTGAAGGGTCGCAGGTTCGGAATTCAGGATTGGATCCTGGTTACCACGGATGCGAGCCTCCGAGGATGGGGAGCAGTCACACAAGTAAGAAATTTTCATGGACTGTGGTCAGACCAGGAGTCCTGTCTACACATCAATGTGTTGGAACTCAGGGCCATTTACAACGGCCTTCGACAAGCGGAGAGTCTTCTTCGAAACCTACCGGTTCTGATTCAATCAGACAATGTCACAGCAGTGGCTCATGTGAACCGCCAAGGCGGGACAAGAAGCAGAGTCGCGATGGCGGAAGCCACCAGGATTCTTCGCTGGGCGGAAAATCACGTAAGCGCTCTGTCGGCTGTCTTCATTCCGGGAGTGGACAACTGGGAAGCAGACTTCCTCAGCAGACACGATCTCCATCCAGGAGAGTGGGGACTTCATCAAGAAGTCTTTGCAGATGTAACGCGTCTTTGGGGAACTCCTCAAATAGACATGATGGCGTCACGCCTCAACAAAAAGCTTCGGAGGTATTGTGCCAGGTCTCGGGACCCTCAGGCAGTAGCAGTAGACGCTCTGGTAACACCGTGGGTGTTCAAATTGGTCTACGTATTTCCTCCTCTTCCTCTCATCACAAAAGTGTTGAGGATCATAAGACGAAGAAGAGTACAGACGATACTCGTTGTCCCAGACTGGCCTCGAAGGGCCTGGTACTCGGATCTACAAGAGATGCTCACAGGAGATCCCTGGCCTCTTCCTCTGAGGGAAGACCTGTTGCAACAGGGGCCCTGTGTATTTCAAGATTTACCGCGGTTACGTTTGACGGCATGGAGGTTGAACGCCGAATCCTAGCGAAAAAGGGGATTCCGGAAGAGGTCATCCCTACTTTAATAAAGGCTAGGAAGGAGGTGACGGTAAAGCACTATCACCGTATCTGGCGAAAGTATGTGTCTTGGTGTGAGACCAAGAATGCACCTACGGAAGATTTTCATCTGGGTCGTTTTTCTCCACTTCCTACAGACAGGAGTGGATATGGGCCTGAAATTAGGCTCTGTTAAGGTACAGATTTCGGCCCTCTCGATTTTCTTTCAGAAGGAATTGGCTTCTCTTCCAGAAGTCCAGACGTTTGTAAAGGGAGTGCTGCACATCCAGCCCCCTTTTGTGCCTCCAGTGGCACCATGGGACCTGAACGTGGTGTTGCAGTTCCTAAAATCACACTGGTTTGAACTGCTTAACAAGGTTGAGTTTAAATTTCTTACCTGGAAGGTGGTCATGTTGTTGGCCTTAGCATCAGCAAGGCGAGTGTCAGAATTGGCAGCTTTGTCACACAAGAGCCCCTACTTGATTTTTCATGTGGATCGAGCTGAATTGAGGACACGTCCGCAATTTTTGCCTAAAGTGGTTTCTTCATTCCATATGAATCAACCTATTGTGGTGCCTGTGGCTACAAGTGACCTGGAGGATTCCAGATCCCTGGACGTAGTCAGGGCCTTAAAGATTTATGTAGCCAGGACGGCTAGAATTAGGAAAACAGAGGCTCTGTTTGTCCTGTATGCTGCTAATAAGATTGGCGCACCTGCTTCGAAGCAGACTATTGTTCGCTGGATCTGTAACACGATTCAGCAGGCTCATTCTACGGCTGGATTGCCGGTACCAAATTCGGTTAAGGCCCATTCCACTAGGAAGGTGGGCTCTTCTTGGGCGGCTGCCCGAGGCGTCTCGGCATTACAACTTTGCCGAGCTGCGACTTGGTCGGGGTCAAACACTTTTGCTAAATTCTACAAGTTTGATACCCTGGCTGATGAGGACCTAGCGTTTGCTCAGTCGGTGCTGCAGAGTCATACGCACTCTCCCGCCCGATTGGATGCTTTGGTATAAACCCCATGGTCCTTACGGAGTCCCCAGCATCCTCTAGGACGTAAGAGAAAATAAGATTTTAAACCTACCGGTAAATCTATTTCTCCTAGTCCGTAGAGGATGCTGGGCGCCCGTCCCAGTGCGGAAACTCTGCAAGACTTGTATATAGTTGTTGCTTACATAAGGGTTCTGTTACAGTTGGAATCGGTCTTGGACCGTTACTGTTATTGTTCATACGGTTAACTGGTTATGTATGATCCAGGTTACATGGTATGATTGGTGTGGGCTGGTATGAATCTTGCCCTTGGATTTCTAAATCCTGCCTTGTATTGTCCATCTCCTCTGGGCACAGTTCTCTAACTGAGGTCTGGAGGAGGGGCATAGAGGGAGGAGCCAGTGCACACCCATAGTAAAAGTTCTTTTTAGGTGCCCCATCTCCTGCGGAGCCCGTCTATACCCCATGGTCCTTACGGAGTCCCCAGCATCCTCTACGGACTAGGAGAAATAGATTTACCGGTAGGTTTAAAATCTTATTTTCTAAGGAATAATGTGCCTTATTCAGACCTGATCGCACGCAGCGTTTTTGCAGAGGTCTGTGATCAGATGCCCATAGAGAGTGAAAGCCCGCCCCGTGCAATTGTGCGAATGCATGCGTATGCCATGCAAAACCTTTTCCAGACAGCGGACATCTGCAAATCCGTTCACAACTTACTCACTATCTAATGATTTTTCCAGTCTGTGCAGTCTGTGTGTAGCCCAGGATGTAGGGCCTAATTCAGATCTGATCGCAGCAGCAAATTTATTAGCAAATGGGCAAAACCATGGTGGTCATTCCGAGTTGGTCGCTAGTTGCATTTGTTCGCAGCGCAGCGATCAGGCTAAAAAACGGCAGTTCTGCTCATGCGTATGCGGTGCAATGCGCACGCGCGTCTTACGGCCACAACGAACAATGTAGTTTTGCACAGGGTCTAGCGAAGCATTTCAGTCGCACTGGTGACCGCAGAGTGATTGACAGGAAGTGGGCATTTCTGGGTGTCAACTGACCGTTTTCAGGGAGTGTTCGGAAAAACGCAGGAGTGCCAGTAAAAATGCAGGAGTGGCTGCCCGAACGCAGGGCGGGTTTGTGACGTCAAAACAGGAACTGAACAGTCTGAAGTGATCGCAAGCGCTGAGTAGGTTTAGAGCTACTCAGAAACTGCACAAAATAAACTTTGTAGCCGCTCTGCGATACAACCGTTCGCACTTCTGCTAAGCTAAAATACACTCCCAGTGGGCGGCGGCATAGCGTTTGCACAGCTTCTAAAAACTGCTAGCGAGCGATCAACTCGGAATGATCCCCCATGTGCACTGCAGGGAGGAGGGGGGGGGGGGGGGGGGGGAGATATAACATGTGCAGAGAAAGTTAGATTTGGGTGGGTTATATTGTTTCTGTACAGAGTAAATACTGGCTGCTTTATCTTTACACTGCAATTTAGATTTCAGTTTGAACACACCCCACCCAAATCTAACTCTCTCTGCACATGTTATATCTGCCCCACCTGCAGTGCACAAGGTTTTTCCCATTTGCTAACAAATTTACTGCTACGATCAGATCTGAATTAGGCCCTTACTCCTACAGTGCGATACAAACAGGATGATTGGGGCCAGAGCTGACGTCACACACCCTCCCAGAAAACGCTTGGCCACGCCTGAGTTTTTCCTGACACTCCCAGAAAACAGCCAGCTACCACCCCCAAATGTCCTTTTCCTTTCAATCACCTTGCTTATGCATAGCGATCAAAATTATGTCGCTGTTTGGGCTCGCGCATGCACATTGCGGTGCATACACATGCAGTCATTTAATAATCGGCCACTGTGGGAGCGCATTATCCCTTCTATATTTTTTTTTGTACTAACGTTACTTTACATATGAAACTTATGATAACCTAACCAATAGTTCTCCTCACTGCATTAATCCACCTCTCACTTTCTGCACTTATAGGAGCAGGTACGGACTTTATGCAAATCCCGCTACAGAGCTTTTCCTTGGTGAGCTCCTGCATTGTAGGGGCAGATACGGACTTCATGCAAAAACCACTGCAGAGCCGTACCTTGGTGAGCTTCTGCACTTATTGGGGCAGATACGGACTTTATGCAAATGTCGCTACAGAGCCCTTCTCTGGTGAGCTTCCGTGCATCTGAATGTGCAAGGAGTGAGACACTGCTTTTTATCATCTTTACTGCTTGATGCGTCTTTAAATGCACCATCAGAACTTGCAGATCTTCCGTATGAGTATGGACTCCTATGTTACCAGCTCTGTATCCCTATACGCAAACACTATCCACAACATGCCTGCACCATAACATGCCCATAAGACGGACCATCTCTGTGCATTTGCTAAGCCACCTTCCTGTCACCACCCAGGAATGGACAGTATATTTTCTAAACATTTCTAAGACTGTGGGCCTCAATAACAACTGCACCTCTGTGCGCACTGACTCTTGAGGCAACTTATACGCGTGCGCAGAAGGTAAAATAGCTCTTAGCTGCATCCAACATCCATCTCAGAATGAGACCCTTATTGTCTTTAATGTTCGTCTCTGTGGCCCTTTACAAATAAACCACAATAACAACAACAATAATAATAATAATGGAAATGTACTGAAAATTTATTTTGGGTATTTATGGTGGAAACATGCCTGTCATGCATCAAAGACTCGAGATGCCAGAAGGCTGTTATTAATGACCTTTAGAAACCAGAAGAGCGTAAAACACCCTTTTTCATTTGGCATTTCAAATAATTAATTGGACTGTAAAGATAATGAAAATTAACACTTCCATTTAATGATAATATCTCTGTATCTTGCAGTAACACAAACTGTGATCTAACAGAGTAATCTAAAATAAAACAGTTTATTTTCATAATCCTCTATACCTAAAATGACTAAAACTCCTTCATGCTGTTTCTAGAAACAACTGTGAACGTAAAGACCTAAAAGCCAGATTGTTCCTGATAGATCTCTCTCATCTGGGAATAATCAAACAAAAAAGGACTTTGTTATTATTATTATTATTATTTTCTCTATCGTCCTAGTGGATGCTGGGGTTCCTGAAAGGACCATGGGGAATAGCGGCTCCGCAGGAGACAGGGCACAAAAAGTAAAGCTTTAGGATCAGGTGGTGTGCACTGGCTCCTCCCCCTATGACCCTCCTCCAAGCCAGTTAGATTTTTGTGCCCGGCCGAGAAGGGTGCAATCTAGGTGGCTCTCCTAAAGAGCTGCTTAGGAAAGTTTAGCTTAGGTTTTTTATTTTACAGTGAGTCCTGCTGGCAACAGGATCACTGCAACGAGGGACTTAGGGGAGAAGAAGTGAACTCACCTGCGTGCAGGATGGATTGGCTTCTTGGCTACTGGACATCAGCTCCAGAGGGACGATCACAGGTACAGCCTGGATGGTCACCGGAGCCTTGCCGCCGGCCCCCTTGCAGATGCTGAAGTAAGAAGAGGTCCAGAATCGGCGGCAGAAGACTCCTCAGTCTTCTAAAGGTAGCGCACAGCACTGCAGCTGTGCGCCATTTTCCTCTCAGCACACTTCACACGGCAGTCACTGAGGGTGCAGGGCGCTGGGAGGGGGGCGCCCTGGGAGGCAAATGAATACCTATTTTGGCTAAAAATACCTCACATATAGCCTCCGGAGGCTATATGGAGATATTTAACCCCTGCCAGAATCCGTTAAGAGCGGGAGACGAGGCCGCCGAAAAAGGGGCGGGGCCTATCTCCTCAGCACACAGCGCCATTTTCCCTCACAGAAAGGCTGGAGGGAAGGCTCCCAGGCTCTCCCCTGCACTGCACTACAGAAACAGGGTTAAAACAGAGAGGGGGGGCACTAATTTGGCGATATGCTTATATATATATTAAGATGCTATAAGGGAAAACACTTATATAAGGTTGTCCCTATATAATTATAGCGTTTTTGGTGTGTGCTGGCAAACTCTCCCTCTGTCTCTCCAAAGGGCTAGTGGGTCCTGTCCTCTATCAGAGCATTCCCTGTGTGTGTGCTGTGTGTCGGTACGTGTGTGTCGACAGGTAGGAGGACGATGTTGGTGAGGAGGCGGAGCAATTGCCTGTAATGGTGATGTCACTCTCTAGGGAGTCGACACCGGAATGGATGGCTTATTTAGGAAATTACGTGATAATGTCAACACGCTGCAAAGTCGGTTGACGACATGAGACGGCCGACAAACAATTAGTACGGTCCAGACGTCTCAAAAACACCGTCAAGGGTTTTAAAACGCCCGTTTACTTTAGTCGGTCGACACAGACACAGACAGGGACACTGAATCCAGTGTCGACGGTGAATAAACAAACGTATTCCTTATTAGGGCCACACGTTAAAGGCAATGAAGGAGGTGTTACGTATTTCTGATACTACAAGTACCACAAAAGAGGGTATTATGTGGGATGTGAAAAAACTACCATAGTTTTTCCTGAATCAGATAAATTAAATAAAGTGTGTGATGATGCGTGGGTTCCCCCCGATAGAAAATTATGGGCGGTATACCCTTTCCCGCCAGAAGTTAGGGCGCGTTGGGAAACACCCCTTAAGGTGGATAAGGCGCTCACACGCTTATCAAAACAAGTGGCGGTACCGTCTATAGATAGGGCCGTCCTCAAGGACCAGCTGACAAGGCTGGAAAATATAATAAAAAGTATATACACACATACTGGTGTTATACTGCGGCCAGCGATCGCCTCAGCCTGGATGTGCAGAGCTAGGGTGGCTTGGTCGGATTCCCTGACTAAAAATATTGATACCCTTGACAGGGACAGTATTTTATTGACTATAGAGCATTTCTATATATGCGAGATGCACAGAGGGATATTTGCACTCTGGCATCATGAATAAACGCGATGTCCATAACTGCCAGAAGATGTTATGGACACGACAGTGGTCAGGTGATGCAGATTCCAAACGGCACAGTATGGCCGTATAAAGGAAGAGGACTTGTTTGGGGTCGGTCCATCGGACCTGGTGGTCACGGCAACTGCTGGAAAATCCACCGTTTTTTACCCTAAGTCACATCTCTGCAGAAAAAGACACCGTCTTTTCAGCCTCAGTCCTCTCGTCCCTATAAGATCATATCTGCCCAGGGATAGAGGAAAGGGAAGAAGACTGCAGCAGGCAGCCCATTCCCAGGAACAGAAGCGTTCCACCGCGTCTGACAAGTTCTCAGCATGGCGCTGAGACCGTACAGGACCCCTGGATCCTACAAGTAGTATCCCGGGGGTACAGATGGGAATGTCGAGACGTTTCCCCTTCGCAGGCTCCTGAAGTCTGCTTTACCAAGTCTCCCTCCGACAAGGAGGTAGTATGGGAAAAAAATTCACAAGCTGTATTCCCAGCAGGTGATAATTAAATTACCCCTCCTACTACAGAAAAGGGGTATTATTCCACACTATATTGTGGTACTGAAGCCAGAAGGCTAGGTGAGACTTATTCTAAAAAATTTTTTTTGAACACTTACAAAGGTTCAAATTAAGATGAAGTCACTCAGAGCAGTGATAACGAACCAGGAAGAAGGGGACTATATAGTGTCCCGGGACATCAGGGATGCTTACCTCTATGTCCCAAAATTTGCCCTTCTCACTAAGGGTACCTCAGGTTCGTGGTGCAGAACTGTCACTATCAGTTTCAGACGCTGCCGTTTGGATTGTCCACGGCACCCCGGGGTCTTTACCAAGGTAATGGCCGAATTGATGATTCTTCTTCGAAGAAAAGGCGTCTTAATTATCCCTTACTTGGACGATCTCCTGATAGGGGCATAGTCCAGGGAACAGTTGGAGGTCGGAGTAGCACTATCTCGGATACTGCTACAATCAGCACGGGTGGATTCTAAATATTCCAAAATCGCAGCTGATCCCGACGACACGTCTGCTGTGCCTAGGGATGATTCTGGACACAGTCCAGAAAAAGGTGTTTCTCCCGGAAGAGAAAGCCAGGGAGTTATCCGAGCAAGTCAGGAACCTCCTAAAAACAGTGCATCATTGCACAAGGGTCCTGGTAAAAATGGTGGCTTCCTACGAAGCAATTCCATTCGGCAGATTTCACGTAAGAACTTTTCAGTGGGATCTGCTGGACAAATGGTCCGGATCGCATCTTCAGATGCATCAGCGGATAACCCAATATCCAAGGACAAGGGTGTCTCTCCTGTGGTGGTTATAGAGTGCTCATCTTCTAGAGGGCCGCAGATTCGGCATTCAGGATTGGATGCTGGTAACCACGGAGCCCAGCCTGAGAGGCTGGGGAGCAGTCACACAAGGGAAAAATTTCCAGGGAGTGTGATCAAGTATGGAGACTTTTCTCCACATAAATATACTGGAGCTAAGGGTAAATTTATAATGCTCTAAGCTTAGCAAGACCTCTGCTTCAAGGTCAGCCGGTATTGATCCAGGGGGAAAAACATCACGGCAGTCGCCCACGTAAACAGACAGGGCGACACAAGAAGCAGGAGGGCAATGGCAGAAACTGCAAGGATTTTTCGCTGGGCGGAAAATCATGTGATAACACTGTCAGCAGTTTTTCATCCCGGGAATGGAAACTGGGAAGCAGACTTCCTCAGCACGACCTCCACCCGGGAGAGTGGAAACTTCATTGAGAAGTTTTTTCCACATGATTGTAAACCGTTGGGAAATACCAAAGGTGGACATGATGGCGTCCCGTCTGAACAAAAAACGGGACAGGTATTGCGCCAGGTCAAGAGACCCTCAGGCAATAGATGTGGACGTTCTGGTAACACCGTGGGTGTACCAGTCGGTGTATGTGTTCCCTCCTCTGCTTCTCATACCTAAGGTGCTGAGAATTATAAGACGTAGAGGAGTAAGAACTATACTCATGGCTCCGGATTGGCCAAGAAGGACTTGGTACCCGGAACTTCAAGAGATGCTTACAGAGGTCTTATGGCCTCTGCCGCTAAGAAGGGACTTGCTTCAGCAAGTACCATGTCTGTTCCAAGACTTACCGCAGCTGCGTTTGTCGGCATGGCGATGGAAAGCCGGATCCTAAGGGAAAAACGGCATTCCGGAAGAGGTCATTCCTACCCTGGTCAAAGCCAGAAAGGAGGTGACCGCACAACATTATCACCACGTGTGGCGAAAATATGTTGCGTGGTGTGAGGCCAGGAAGGCCCCACAAAGAAATTTCAACTCGGTCGTTTCCTGCATTTCCTGCAAACAGGAGTGTCTATGGGCCTCAAATTGGGGTCCATTAAGGTTCAAATTCGGCCCTGTAAATTTTCTTCCAGAAAGAATTGGCTTCAGTTCCTGAAGTCCAGAAGTTTGTCAAGGGAGTATTGCATATACAAACCCCTTTTTTTGTGCCTCCAGTGGCACTGTGGGATCTCAACGTAGTTCTGGGATTCCTCAAATCACATTGGTTTAAAACCAGTCAAATATGTGGATTTGAAGCATCTCACATAAAAAGTGACCATGCTCTTGGCCCTGGCCTGGACCAGGCGAGTGTCAAATTGGTGGTTTTTTCTCAAAAAAGCCCATATCTGTTGTCCATTCGGACAGGGCAGAGCTGCGGACTCGTCCCCAGTTCTCTCCCTAAGGTGGTGTCAGTGTTTCACCTGAACCAACTTATTGTGGTGCCTTGCACCTACTAGGGACTTGGAGGACTCCAAGTTGCTAGAAGTTGTCAGGGCCCTGAAAATATGTTCCAGGACAGCTGGAGTCAGAAAATCTGACTCGCTGTTTATACTGTATGCACCCAACAAGTTGGGTGCGCCTGCTTCTAAGCAGTCGATTGCTCGTTGGATTTGTAACACAATTCAACTTGCACATTCTGAGGCAGGCCTGCCACAGTCTAAATCGGTTAAGGCCCATTCCACAAGGAAGGTGGGCTCATCTTGGGCGGCTGCCCGAGAGGTCTCGGCATTACAACTCTGCCGAGCAGCTACGTGGTCAGGCGAGAACACGTTTGTAAAATTCTACAAATTTGATACCCTGGCAAAAGAGGACCTGGAGTTCTCTCATTCGGTGCTGCAGAGTCATCCGCACTCTCCCGCCCGTTTGGGAGCTTTGGTATAATCCCCATGGTCCTTTCAGGAACCCCAGCATCCACTAGGACGATAGAGAAAATAAGAATTTACTTACCGATAATTCTATTTCTCGGAGTCCGTAGTGGATGCTGGGCGCCCATCCCAAGTGCGGATTATCTGCAATACTTGTACATAGTTACAAAAATCGGGTTATTATTGTTGTGAGCCATCTTTTCAGAGGCTCCGCTGTTATCATACTGTTAACTGGGTTTAGATCACAAGTTGTACGGTGTGATTGGTGTGGCTGGTATGAGTCTTACCCGGGATTCAAAATTCCTCCCTTATTGTGTACGCTCGTCCGGGCACAGTACCTAACTGGCTTGGAGGAGGGTCATAGGGGGAGGAGCCAGTGCACACCACCTGATCCTAAAGCTTTACTTTTTGTGCCCTGTCTCCTGCGGAGCCGCTATTCCCCATGGTCCTTTCAGGAACCCCAGCATCCACTACGGACTCCGAGAAATAGAATTATCGGTAAGTAAATTCTTATTATTATTATTATTATTATTATTAATAATAATAATAATAATAATAATAATAATTGTATTTATATAGTGCATTTCTTCCATAGTAGTATTCAAGGCGAAATGAACTCAATGCAAAAAAACCTGCATTAAAGTGGATCTGTCATCTTTAGATAAAACCAAGGTGGTGTAAAGTATCAATTAACTTCCCAAAGAGGGAGTCATTGTTTTTAAAAGACTAGATAGGATGTTTCCTCCCTTTCCAGAGTGTGGGCTTTTTAGGTACCTTGGCCCTCATTCCGAGTTGTTCGCTCGGTAATTTTCTTCGCATCGCAGCGATTTTCCGCTAATTGCGCATGCGCAATGTTCGCACTGCGACTGCGCCAAGTAAATTTGCTAAGAAGTTTGGTATTTTACTCACGGCATTACGAGGTTTTTTCTTCGTTCTGGTGATCGTAGTGTGATTGACAGGAAGTGGGTGTTTCTGGGCGGAAACTGACTGTTTTATGGGAGTGTGTGAAAAAACGCTACCGTTTCTGGGAAAAACGCGGGAGTGGCTGGAGAAACGGGAGTGTGTCTGGGCGAACGCTGGGTGTGTTTGTGACGTCAAACCAGGAACGACATGCACTGAACTGATCGCACTGGAAGAGTAAGTCTCGAGCTACTCAGAAACTGCACAGAGAAATCTTTTCACAAAATTGCGAATACTTCGTTCGCAATTCTGCTATGCTAAGATACACTCCCAGAGGGCGGCGGCTTAGCGTGTGTAATGCTGTGAAAAGCGGCTAGCGAGCGAACAACTCGAAATGAGGACCCTTATGTAAGGTCTTCTTCCAGATCTGAAGGTATGCATTATCCAATGTGCAAGTTTTAGTCCAGACCTTTTACATACACAAGGATATTTTTGCCTTTAATCATCTTCCTTTCTTTTGGATGCTGGACTTTTATGGACCTATGATTTATTATAACTTATGGCTTTAGATTGCTGTATTGATCTTTTTGACTGTATTTTTGGAATAAATACTATTTGATGTACCTGTGAGATGAACCAATGAATCTGCACAAAGAAACCTTTATATGTGGATCCCAACCATGTTTACATGAGTTGGGCACACTTCATAGAACTTTCTGCTCTCGGATTATATATTTGGTTGTGGTTAAAGTCTTCTCTAACCAAGAGGTGAAACATTTCATGAAAAGATACCTTTATACGTACAGCCAATTCACTTTTCAAGTGAGTGAGTTTTTGGTACATCCTATATCTGTGATCTGGTGACGCGAGGCCTATTTATCTACTTACCACTACTCTGGATTTGGGACCCTCTCAAGCACATCCAATTACATTTCACTTTCCCCCACAAGGGTGCTATATTTAATTTTAAACAGTACTACACATTGATGTTTTCTTTCTTATATTTTTTTCATGTTCCTAACCACCCGACATCTTTGTAGACAATACTCCTTAATCTCAACTCAATTAATTCTGGCCTATTGGTTTGCATATTATTACTTTACCTGCCATCTTATGTGCCCATGCCGCCTTTGATCTAAATACCACTTTGTTGATTGGCCCATCCTTATGATATAATGCTTTATGCAACTTCTAATTGTATGTCTGCAGAATATCACACTTCTAAGTGCACAACAACAAATATACCGTCACTGTAATGATTCCTCTAAAGTGTAAATGAGGCTGAGAAAGTTCTAAAGTAATACCTGTAGTCAGGGGCGTAGGGAGGGTGGAACAAGTGGAGCTTGAGCTCCAGGCGCCGCTGGGGACCAAAGTAGGGATGGACATCGATGGTCAATGTTTCCAAACCATCAATGTTTTTCTTTCAATGGTAGTGTTTTTAGCATTCAATGGAGCCCTCCCAATGGTTTTCACCATAGAATGATAGTCATTCGATGGTCTTCCGATGGTGGCTTGTTTTTTTCTAATTCCCAATAGCTATGCCTCACCTTGCTGCTGTGTCTGTATCAGGGAAACTTCCTAAGTTCGTCGGAGGCTTTCTGACACTCTCTCTGCTTCAGACATGAGCCTGCTCAGTCAGTCCCCTCACCCCCTCCCCTCTCTAGGCTGCTGCTTGGCAAAAGGGCCCACTGCTAGCTCTGATTGGCCTTCACTGACTCAGAGAGCCAATCAGAGCACAGACCTCACCCTGCAGCAGCAGCAGAAGCCACAGACACACGGAGCTCAGGAGGATTCAGAGGAGGAGCCAGAGTGACATCACTGAACTTCATATCACCCCAGCTATCACCACCACTGATCAGGGGGCATCATTTAGGAGGGCTATGGACAAAGGCTTGCTTGGGTATGTTTTTGGACTGTGGGAAGAACCAAGAGAAAACACAAAAAACACGGAAAGAACATACAAACTCCACACCATAATTATCAGAATTGGTCCCATGTGATCAATTCTGATGAATTGCAAACCGTGCACTGAGCCAGTTGCCATCCACATTATTGTGAATGGGTACTGAGTCTGAACCTTATGTACCAAGCTCCAAAAAGGGAAGCTTTTTGGAGCTTGGTCCCATAGGTTACTGACATCTGGCTCTGATGGTGTTAGTCACTTTATGCCTATGGAGGAATTTTCAGAGGTGAAGGCTATTATGATTTCTCTCCTGCAGTCTTTGTACAGCACTGAGGAGATGCACATGGCGCAGTGTCAGTCACTGCGCAGGAGTCTTGCTCAGCGCTGCAAGTATGGCGGTACGGGGCAGTATGGCATACTGGTAAGAAATTCCAAGCCGGTACACCGTACCGCCGGGCCGTCCACCATACTGCATCCAGCTGGCTTCGTTCTCTGTGAGGGGAGGAGAGTGCAGTGCAGCACCTCTCCTGCGCCTCAATTCTCTTTGATGCCCGGTCTCACTCTCCATCGTCAGCGGTGGGGTCAATCTGAATAAGGCACCAGTATGCTAGCCAATCAGAGCCGCGGCTCCTGATTGGCTGCCGGTCCGCGGGCTCTGATTGACTAACGAACCGGCACCTCATTTCAGATTGACCCCGCCGCTGGAGAGTGAGACCGGGCATCAAAGAGAATTGAGGGGCAGGAGAGGTGCTGCGCTGCGCTGCGTTTTCTTCCCCTCACATAGAAGAAACAGAGCCAGCGGTAAGGTGTGTGTGTGTGGGGGGGGGGGGGGGGGGGGCAATGAGCGCACAGTGGGGCAATGTATATCTGGCACTGTGGGGGCATTGTATATCTGGCACAGTGGGGGCAATGTATATCTGGCACAGGGGGGGGGGGGGCATTGTAATTGTATATCTGGCACAGTGAGGGAATTGTATATCTGGCACAGTGGGGGCAATGTATATCTGGCACTGTGGGGGCATTGTATATCTGGCACTGTGGAGGCAATGTACATCTGGCACTGTGGGGGCAATGTATATCTGGCACTGTGGGGGCAATGTTACTTCATCATTGGGCATTGTGTGTGTATACAGGGGTGGATCCAGAAGAAAATGATTGGGGGGGGGGCGCCATGATAGGGGAACCGTAATAGTTATATTTACATGCACCTAAGGCACACATGCTCCCAGATAAGGGGTGTGGTATCACAGGGGGCACGGCCTCACAGAATACGCCATCAGGTAATGATTGGCTGTAGGAGCGCATCCTGGTTTATTGCCAATGTTTCACCCTGATGAAAAGGCTGATTGGGCCTTGAAATGTTGGTCACCTGTTCCATTAGTTATGGGAGCCTGGAAGGCACCCCAGCACAACATAATTATTATAGTTTTTAGTTGGTGGTGGCAGGTGCAGCATACCTTGTTTTGGGCACTGCACTGAGACTCAGACTGCAGGACACGAACTGCCCATCTTTGATTAGCAGAAGCAGCCAGCTGGATCTCCAACAAGCAGCATAAGACATCTACAGGACAGCCCTGTCACAATCACATGGGCCGCCTTCTCAAAGCTGAGGCTGAGTTTGTCTGCACCTAGCCTGGTGGTAAAGGAAGTGGAGGAGGAAGTGCTGGGATTATTGTGCGGTGCAGTGAGGGCTGATGAAGCCTTCTGTGCCGTCATAAGTAACAGTCTTACTCGATGCTGGCATTTGAACCCCGCGCCTGGGCTGGACTCTTGCCAGCTGGCAGTGGAGGAGGTAGGTTGTGGTGTGAGCAGGGGGAGGCTGGAGCTGCAGCACCAGCTTCCCCATTAGTTACCACACAGATTTGCTGTTAGAGCCGCGGTGGGTCCTAGTGCCTGCCAGCTCTTTTATCAAATCTGACTGACTGATATAGCAGTAGTACTTCTGCTGTTCTCCTTTTGAAAAAAACAAAAAGTCAGAAATGACAGGGGGGGGGGGGGGAGGGCACGGGCCCAACTGCCCCCTCCCTGTATCCGCCTATGTGTGTATATTATATATGTATATTATACACACAATGTCCAGTGATAAAGTAATATGTTGCTCAGAGTCTGACCCTGCCCCCGATCCCAATTCCCACCTTGCAGGCTTTTGCGCATGCGATAGTCATATAAATAGTTTTCACCATCAAATCGAAAGTTTCAATGGCGGAAGCATTGCCATCATATGATGGTTTGCTTTCGATGTCCATCCCTAGACCGAAGGCGCCTGCTCACTGCACACTGCACAGCTGAGAGCCGAGATCTCTGGCAGGGGTAGGAGGAGATGATGACTAGAAGAGAGGGAAGGGGTGGCCACCACACTGCCTGCATGTTACATATCACTGATTGCACAGTACAGAGAGTTCAGTGCAGTGAAGTGTGGTGTGTTGTTAGGGAAGAGGGGAGGTTTGAAGGCTTGTCAGAAGAACTTTCCTGGCTGTCAGGTATCTGCATTCAGTGATCTGGAACATACAGGCAGTGTGGTGGCCACCCCTTCCCTTTCCTCAGTCCTTTCCTTCTACCCACGGAGGTCCAGCCTGTCAATCACATAGAAGCTCCGCCCCTCCAGGCTGGAACGAGGAGCTGCCTTGCTGCTTCCTTCTTGGTGAGAATTAATGTGTGTATGTGTATATGTCTGTGTTTGTGTGTAAATGTATGTGTATATGTCTGTGTGCTAATGTGTATACATGTATGAGTGTATATCAGTGACGTGCGGTGAGGTCACTGGTTGGGGAGGCACTGGCAGCTAACAAGCCCCCCCCCCCCCCCCCCCCCAAAAAAAAAAAAGTGTGGTCCCCCAACACATCAGTAAAACCAGCACTAGGCAGAACCAGCCAGGGGGAGTAATGCCATAGCAGGGGAGACACTCAGTGGGGTGTTCCCCTGCCATAACATTAATATGCCCCCCCAGCCAGTCAGCCCAGGGTTGGAATTCCTCGGAAAGTGGGAACCCCAAAAAATAAAAATGGGGTCCCCCCTCCCGAACAATAACCAGCACTGGGCTGATAGCCCAGTGCTATGCCCCGCACCCCTGGTGGCGGTGGGTGCGGGGTTCATTGTGTGTTAATATTCTTCTTTACAGGTGGCCTACAGGTCCCAGCAAGCCTGCCCCAGCATGCTGGCACTTGGAGAACCACAAGTGCCAGCATGCCCGGACATAAAGGGCCTGCTGGCACCTGTAGTCCACCTGCAAAGAACAGTAATATTGTTCTTTACAGGTATCCTACAGGTCCCAGCAAGCCTGCCCCAGCATGCTGGCACTTGGAGAACCACAAGTGCCAGCATGCCCGGACATAAAGGGCCCGCTGGCACCTGTAAAGAAAATATTAAAATAAAACACCACACAAAAATAAGCTTTATTAAATTGGGTCTTCACCTGGGGGCGGCGGCCTTTAAGCTCTTTTGCGTGGCCGCCGCCTTCCCAGGGCTTCCGGCGTCTTCACCTGGGGGGCGCCACCCCCCCCAGGGCTTCCAGCGTCTTCACCTGGTGGGCGGCGGCTGCTAAGCTCTTTTGCATAGCCGCCGCACAGCCAGGACTTCCGGCGTCTTCTTTCTTCAGGAGCTCTTCACTGCTCCTCCTCCGCCGTCGGACTGACTCTCCTCCGCCTCGCGCTGACTTTTATATAAGTCAGCCGGAGGGGGCGGGGCGATGACGCGGCGAGCCGTGATTGGCTCGCGGCGGCCATCTTGAATTTCAAAAATGACGCTGAGGCGCCATTTTTTAAACTGGAACCGCTCCGCTGCCAAACTCTGCAGATAAAGGTACATTTCCGCCGCCGCAACCCGCCACCCGCACCGCCGCCGCCCGCACCACCGCTGCATCCCGCCGCCCGCACCATCGCCGCATCCAGCCGCCCGCACCTCCTCCGCCAGCGTCGCCGACACAGTGATTGACAGCGGATCCAGTGACGGATCCGCTGGCCAATCACTGTGGCCTCACTGACAGGGACGTGCTTTCATAGGTTGAAAGCACTCCCTGTAGGAAAGCGGCACCTCTAATGGTGCCGCTTTCCCATATATTTTCAATGGGCTTTTACAGCCCATGGCTAGTCCCCGCCCGTGCCCGCCCCCCGCTCCCCATACTTTCCCCAGTGACAACGGGAGGCACCACGATCGGTGCCTCCCAAACACATACAGAGAGGAGCAATGTAAAGAATAATATTAAGAAGATACATATGACACAGAATATGTGTCATATGCATCTTCTTTGTATTAACTTAATCATTAATGACAGGGGAGGCACTGCCTCCCCTGCCTCCCCTGACTGCACGTCCCTGGTGTATATGTGTTTGTCTGTGCATGTATATTTGTGTTTATGTGTGTGTGTATATAGCTGTGTATACTGTATTTGTGTGTGTATATGTATGTCTGTGCCTAAATGTATGTGAATCTATGTATGTATGTATGTGTGTGTGGTGGTGGGTGGGGGCGCCGTGACATGACCCTGCTCCGGGTGTCATGTCTCCACGCTACGCCTCTGCCTGTAGTAAGTCAGACTTTGATGTTTCTACCATGTGCATTTTCTGGAACATGTAGTTCATGGGAACGTGACTGTAAATGTGTACATATTGGTCATCCTGCAAAAATCAGTGCTAATATTTCCGCTCAAGTAGCTGCACATCATTTTTAGTAAAGATGGAGATTTCAAATACTATGTCAGACAGTCATAACTATTTTTGTGCGGTAGGCAGTTGCATATGTTGTACCACATTTGGACAATAGATAAGATCAGTGCAGTCCACCTTTCTTTTGTGGATTTTCTATTGGTAGAATCAAATAATCAGTGAGGGAGCATCATTACTATGGTGGGCAATCCGGGGCGGGCAGCGTTATGCGCAGCGTGACCTCTGACTTCATGTCACACTGCGCAGGGGGAGCCTGGCAGCGCCTGAGCCTCCTGAGGACGCTCAACGCTGCCCAGCATTAAAAAACAAAAAAACGTCTGATCCTGAAATTCCCAGGATTGGAGCTTCCAATCCCGGGATTGAATCCCGGACGATTTTTGGCCTAAATCCCGGGATCCCACCCTAGTCATTACTAAAGTGAATTCATGTTGTGATCTAGACTAAAAAATACAACATATCACTGCTTTGCTTGCCTTCATTACTTGTCTACACCTTTGCGAAAATATCTTAAGATACTTCTGGTTTCTCAGTTTATGTGGAATTTAGTGAATAAACCATTCCTGTGTTACAAGTCTAAGAATAGGTGCTCGGAACTACCATCTTCTGTTATAGCTATTGATTCCCAAGACCTAGGCTGTAATTATGCCCATACATGTTACACACTGTGGCCACAGAATACCGTGGAATAAAATACTGTACATTTCTATTTTCTAAAGTGGGCACTATAATTTTATGACCACCCGTGAAGACAATACTGGATATAACAAAATGTTTTCTTTTTTTGCGTGTCATTCATCTGAAAGAAAGAAATTTGGTAAAGAGTCACAGCATTATAAAGTATAAAGTTAAAATTTTAACAGAACCAACAATGTAGGATGCCAATGCTTTGTATGTAACTTTGTTCCTGTGGTGTCTCTACCACTTTTTGTTTGATAAGTAATGAAAAAGATTTTATACATATTTCTCTTACGTCCTAGAGGATGCTGGGGACTCCAAAAGGAGCATGGAGTATAGACGGGATCCACAGGAGCTTGGGCACACTAAAAAGACTTTGACTGGGTGTGAACTGGCTCCTCCCTCTATGCCCCTATCCCAGACCTCAGACTTTGTGCCCAGGAGTGACTGGACACACACTAGGGGAGCTCTATTGAGTTTCTCTAGAAAGACTTATGTTAGGCTTTTTTATTTTCAGGGAGACCTGCTGGCTACAGGCTCCCTGCATCGTGGGACTGAGGGGAGAGTCAGACCTACTTCTTCTTAGTTAAGGGCTCTGCTTCTTAGGCTACTGGACACCATTAGCTCCCGAGGGTTCGATCACTTGGTGCGCCTAGCTGCTTGTTCCCGGAGCCGCGCCGTCACCCCCTTCACAGAAACCAGAAGAAAGAAGCACGGTGAGTATTAGAAGAACAGAAGACTTCAGTAATGGAGGTACAGTGCAGCGGTAGCGCTGCGCTCCATGCTCCCACACACACACCAACGGCACTCACAGGGTGCAGGGCGCTGGGGGAAAGCGCCTGGGCAGCAGTTACTGAGTGTTAGGGTCTCCTGATCTGTGCTGCCACGTCGTCATGGCAACCGGGAGACAAGTGCTAGCGGAGTAACCTGAGCGTAGCTGATACTCCGGTTCGGGTCTTTTGCTGTGCAGTGGTTACAGGCTCTGTGCACGGCAGGGGATCCGGTGCTGGTTTTTGTGCTCACAGTCTGTGAGGTCTGAGTGGGGCGTGGACAGCACCTGCTATATAAACCCTCTTCTCAGGTTAGGCAGATGCTGCTGAATCTTTGTTGGTTAGTCAGTTCCTGAAAGCTATCTAGTACTGTGTAAACTTTGTATTTGTTTGTTGCTTACTGCAAATAGGCCTTGGGATTTGGTAATACACTCTGCCAATCCAGACCTAGCAGTAAGACTGGAGTCAGTCGTTTAACCTGCTGGGGTTCTTTTGCTACTCTGTGAACCTAGCAAGTTTGCGGCTGTATTCTCAGACTTGCCTGCCAAAATCCTTTCTCACTGTGCAAGGTGTTCAGGTGTCAGTTTAGTGGCAGTAAGCTGAACCAGTGCACTGCAAGTAAGGACTAGGATTGTGGAGACTCTCCTTGTGTCTATTATTCCATCTCTGACCAAGGAGTTTACTTCCACACCCGTTGGTAACCCTTTAGGGTTTTGCTGTTGCCCTTAGCAACAGCATTTCGGGTTCTCTACGTATTAAATCACAACATCTCGCTTCTTTCCATCTGAGCATTCCTAATACTAGGGAGACACCCAGTTTCTTAGCCTTTGGGCTTCTCTGTTCACTTTGTGTTTATTTTGTTACCCTATCACCTTCTATGTATGTAATGTCATATTCCCCAGTCTGTCTGTGAGTTCATTTGTTTTGCATCCCTCTCCGTTCAGACACCAGTACATTCCTGCTGGCACTGGTGTGCATAACATATTCAGCAGCCTAATACTCCTGTTGAAATTTTGTGGGAATATGGAGCATACCCCTCAAAATACTTTGCAACAGGTGATCGATCAGGTGCAGGTCCTGACTCGACAATTTAATGATTGTCCATTAAAATGCACACCTCGCAGGCCGCTGGCGGAGCTCCCGCAGCAGCAGTGCCTTCAGGGGTTAAGGAGCCGAAAGTAAATCTCCCGGATCGTTTTTCTGGAGATCGCTCGCAGTTCTTTTGTTTCAAGGAGAGCTGCAAGCTATATTTCCAGCTTAGGCCTCAGTCTTCTGGGTCGGAGATTCAGCGGGTGGGCATAGTGATTTCCTTGCTACAAGGAGACCCACAGGTCTGGGCATATGGGTTGCAGCCTGACTGTCCGTCGCTTAAAAGTGTTGATGCTTTTTTACGGCACTGGGCATGTTGTATGATGACCCTGACAAGACGGCCTCAGCCGAGGCTCAGATTTCGATCCTTAAGCAAGGGCGAAGGCCAGTTGAGGTTTATTGTACGGAGTTTCGGAGGTTGGCCCATGATACCCAGTGGAATGACCCAGCCCTGAGACACCAGTACCGAAGAGGTCTTTCTAACCAGTTAAAAGACCAACTGGTACAATATCCCTTGCCTGATAGCTTGGATCAGCTCATGCAGTTATCCATTCGGGTGGATAGACGGCTGAGAGAGCGCATGCTTGAAAGGGAGACCGAGGTTTCCTTCTTTCCCAAGGGAACCTCAGACTCTGAGGAATTTTCCGAGGAGCCTATGCAGATTGGGGCTACCCGCCTCTCCTCGCGTGAGAAGACGCGGAGGAGACAGCAGGGGTTATGTTTGTACTGTGGGAATAAAGGTCATGTGGTAGTATCATGCCCAGAAAAGCCAGAAAACTTCAGGGCCTGAGGGTGATGGGAAATATCCTGTCAGGCCAGAAGTCAGAATTTCCCAAGAAGACTTTTATCATTCCGGTGACCTTGAAGATCCTCGGTCAAACTGTCAAGACTGAGGCCTTTGTGGACAGTGGGGCCAACGGGGTTTTTATGGACCGCCAATTCGCCCTGAAACACTCTGTTCCCTTAGTACCCTTGGCATCGGAAATTGAGATTTGTGGGTTAAACGGGGAACCATTATCCCAGGGTAAAATTACCTCTTGCACTAGCCAGATTTCATTGTTTATTGGAGCCACACACTCTGAAAAATTGTCCTTTTATGTGACTGTCTGTACTTTTGCCCCATTGGTGTTGGGGTTACCCTGGTTAAGGGCCCACAATCCTCAATTTGACTGGGTCTCTGGGGAGATTCTTAGTTGGGGTACTGATTGTTTCAGGAGTTGCTTGAGCCTTCCAGTCAGGCTTTCGCAGCTAAGTTTGCCAGGATTGCCAGGATGTTATGCAGATTTTGCGGACGTGTTCTCCAAAAGAGTTGCAGAGGTACTACCTCCCCATCGCCCCTATGACTGTGCCATTGATTTGTTGCCGAATGCTAAGCTTCCCAAGAGCAGGTTGTACTCCCTGTCACGTCCTGAGACTCAGGCTATGGCAGAGTACATTCAGGAGAACTTGGCTAAGGGATTTATCAGACCTTCACAGTCTCCAGTTGGGTCGGGGTTCTTCTTCGTGGGTAAAAAGGACGGTTCGTTGCGACCCTGCATCGACTTCAGGGAATTGAACCGTATCACGATTAAAAACTCATACCCACTGCCTCTCATTTCGGTCTTGTTTGACCAGCTTCGTACTGCCACCATTTTTTCTAAGATTGACCTACGCGGTGCGTACAATCTAATCCAAATAAGAGAGGGGGATGAATGGAAGACTGCCTTTAATACCCACTCAGGGCATTATGAATATTTGGTGATGCCTTTTGGGCTCTGTAATGCCCCGGTAGTCTTCCAGGACTTCATGAACGATGTGCTCAGGGAATATTTGGATAGATTCTTAGTTGTATACTTAGATGACATCCTAATCTTCTCCCATTCCCTGGAGGAACATCGGAAGCATGTACGCTTAGTCCTCCAGAAACTCAGAGACCACCGGCTTGGGGCGAAGCTGGAGAAGTGCGAATTTGAAGTTCAGCAAATCGCATTTCTAGGATATATTATCTCCCCAGAAGGTTTCCAAATGGAGGGTTCCAAGGTACAGGCAGTCCTGGATTGGGTGCAGCCCACTAGTTTGAAGGCGCTTCAGCGTTTTCTGGGCTTTGCAAATTTTTATAGACGATTTATCGCTGGATTTTCGTCTATAGTGGCGCCCTTGGTGGCACTCACTAAGAAAGGGGCGGATGTTGCTCACTGGTCTTGTGAGGCCAAAGCGGCTTTTGCCCATCTCAAAAGGGCATTTGTCTCGGCCAAGGTGCTGCGACACCCAGATCCAGAGCGTCCTTTTGTGGTGGAGGTGGATGCCTCTGAGATGGGTATTGGGGCAGTGCTCTCTCTGATGGGGGTGTCTGATAATCGCCTTCATCCCTGTGCTTACTTTTCCCGTAAATTTTCGCCTGCCGAGATGAATTATGACGTGGGTAACCGGGAATTGTTGGCTATTAAGGATGCACTCGAGGAGTGGAGACACTGGCTTGAGGGGGCTAAGTTTGTGGTCTCAATTCTCACCGACCATAAGAATTTGGCATATTTAGAGTCAGCGAAGCGCCTCAATGCCAGGCAGGCACGATGGGCTTTGTTTTTTGCTCGCTTTAATTTTTTGATAACATATCGCCCTGGGTCAAAAAACATCAAGGCTGATGCGCTCTCGCAGAGTTTTGCTCCAATCCAGGAGACCACCGAGGAGCCATTGCCCATTGTGTCCCCATCATGTATTAAAGTGGGCATTACCCAGGACCTCTTGTCATTAGTCCTTAGAGCACAGAAGCAGGCTCCTCTAGACCTTCCGGTAGGTCTTTTGTTTGTGCCTCCTAGGTTAAGACAGCGAGTGTTCCTGGAATTCCATGCCAAGAAGTCGGCAGGTCACCCGGGTATTGCCAGAACTCGGGAGTTGCTATCTAGGGCGGTGTGGTGGCCCTCGGTGGCTAGGGATGTGGATCAGTGGGTTCGGGCATGTGACATCTGTGCCCGAAATAAGACTCCTAGAGGGGTTCCTGTTGGCCCATTACATCCACTCTCTTTTCCATCTAAGCCATGGACCCACATTTCAATGGATTTTGTGGTGGACTTGCCCAAATCCTCGGGGATGACAGCCATCTGGGTTGTCGTTGACAGGTTTTCGAAGATGGCGCACTTCGTTCCATTGGTTGGGCTGCCATCGGCCAGACGCCTGTCTGAATTATTTATGCTGCATGTTGTGCGCCTCCACGGGTTGCCACTTGATGTGGTCTCTGACCGCGGATCCCAGTTTGTGGCCAAATTCTGGAGGGCATTTTGTTCCGATCTCCAGATTTCTGTTAGCTTGTCGTCAGGCTACCATCCGCAGTCTAATGGGCAGACTGAAAGGGTGAACCAGTCCTTGGAGCAGTTCCTCAGGTGTTATGTCTCCAAGTGTCAGACTGACTGGGTTGCTCATCTATCCATGGCGGAGTTTGCCTATAACAACGCGGCTCACTCTGCTACAGGGATCTCTCCCTTCCTTTGTGTGTATGGGCATCATCCTAAGGCCAATTCTTTTGACCCCCAGGACTCCACGCCTGGTGGTTCCTCTGTGGTTTCGGTCCTTAGAGGTATTTGGAGGAAAGTGAAGAAAGCCCTTGTGTCTGTGTCATTAGTGACCAAAAGGGTTTTTGATAAGCGGAAAAGACCCTGCAGCTTCAAATTAGGAGACTTCGTCTGGTTGTCTATCAAGAATTTGAAGTTGAGACAGCCATCTCATAAGTTAGGCCCCCGGTTCATCGGTCCTTATAAGATCACTAGGGTTATCAATCCGGTGGCATTTCAGTTAGATCTGCCTCGTTCTTTGGGTATCAATAAAACATTTCATTGTTCCCTTTTAAAACGGGCGATTAGTAATCCTTCTTCCAGTGGAAGACCTTCCCCTCTTCTGATACGTGGCCAGAGGGAGTTTGTTGTTGAAAGGATTCTTGACTCCAAGATGGTTCGGGGTCGGCTGTCATTTTTGGTGCACTGGAAGGGGTATGGCCCGGAGGAGCGGTCGTGGGTGCGCAGTTGTGATCTTCATGCCCCCAGACTGTTACGCTCTTTCTTCTCGCAGTTCCCCGATAAACCCGGTGGTAGGGGTTCTTTGACCCCTCGTCAGAGGGGGGGTACTGTTAGGGTCTCCTGCTCTGTGCTGCCACGTCGTCATGGCAACCGGGAGACAAGTGCTAGCGGAGTAACCTGAGCGTAGCTGATACTCCGGTTCGGGTCTTTTGCTGTGCAGTGGTTACAGGCTCTGTGCACGGCAGGGGATCCGGTGCTGGTTTTTGTGCTCACAGTCTGTGAGGTCTGAGTGGGGCTTGGACAGCACCTGCTATATAAACCCTCTTCTCAGGTTAGGCAGATGCTGCTGAATCTTTGTTGGTCAGTCAGTTCCTGAAAGCTAGCTAGTACTGTGTAAACTTTGTATTTGTTTGTTGCTTACTGCAAATAGGCCTTGGGATTTGGTATTACACTCTGCCAATCCAGACCTAGCAGTAAGACTGGAGTCAGTCGTTTAACCTGCTGGGGTTCTTTTGCTACTCTGTGAACCTAGCAAGTTTGCGGCTGTATTCTCAGACTTGCCTGCCAAAATCCTTTCTCACTGTGCAAGGTGTTCAGGTGTCAGTTTAGTGGCAGTAAGCTGAACCAGTGCACTGCAAGTGAGGACTAGGATTGTGGAGACTCTCCTTGTGTCTATTATTCCATCTCTGACCAAGGAGTTTACTGCCACACCCGTTGGTAACCCTTTAGGGTTTTGCTGTTGCCCTTAGCAACAGCATTTCGGGTTCTCTACGTATTAAATCACAACATCTCGCTTCTTTCCATCTGAGCATTCCTAATACTAGGGAGACACCCAGTTTCTTAGCCTTTGGGCTTCTCTGTTCACTTTGTGTTTATTTTGTTACCCTATCACCTTCTATGTATGTAATGTCATATTCCCCAGTCTGTCTGTGAGTTCATTTGTTTTGCATCCCTCTCCGTTCAGACACCAGTACATTCCTGCTGGCACTGGTGTGCATAACACTGAGGTTGTTTGTAACTGGTGAAGGCCATATTCGGTGACCGGGCACCGTATATAAGACCCCCGCCAGTATAAAGAATTAAAATTTGAGCGGGACTAAAGCGCGCCGGGAGGGGGCGGGCTTAGCCGCACAGCTCACCAGCGCCATTTTCTTCTCTCCACAGCCGCTGCAGAGAACGCTGTCCCGGACCTCCAGGCTCCTCGCTAGTAAAAGGGAGCAAAACGGGGGGGGGGGCACAAATAATTTTGGTGCTTTTATTATTATTATACAGCGCTGCTGACATATATTATTGTGGTGTAGTATATGGGCGCTGGGGTGTGAGCTGGCATACTCCCTCTGTGTTTCTCTCTCCGGGCTTCCCTGTAGGCTGTCCCCTTTATTTGGCCAGTGTGTGTGTTGGGTGTCGGTACTTCGTGTCGGCATGTCTGAGGCTGAGTGTTCCTCCCCGGAGGAAGTTATTGGGGGCGCAGAAAAGGAGCCGGAAATGGCTCTGTCGGCACATCAGCCGACTGCTGATTGGGTTGCTATGTTGAGTACACTTAATGCTAATGTGGCTTTGTCTAAGAGGCTTGATAAATCTGATTCTCAGACACAAACATGGAGAAAATCCATGGAGGATGCTTTGGCTCAGGTGCAGACCCCCTCAGGGTCACAAAAACGTTCATTTACCCAGATGGTAGATACTGATGCCGACACGGACTCTGATTCCGATGTCGATTTTAATGAGGCTACTTTACACCCAATCGTAGTTAAGAGTATTCAGTACATGATTGTGGCTATTAAAGATGTCTTACGTATCTCTGATGAACCGGCTGTTCAGGAAACAAGGATTTGCCTTTTTAAAGGGAAAAAACCAGAGGTGAAGTTTCCCCCCTCTCATGAAATGAATGCTCTTTGTGAAAAAGCTTGGGAGTCGCCGGACAAGAGGTGGCAGATTCCCAAGAGAATTTTTATGGCGTATCCTTTCCAGTGGCGTAAGTTTGTCCCAGTTGCCCGGAGGCAAGGAAAATATTGGTGCCCCCCTATATATATATATATATATATACACACACACACACACACACACACACACACACACACACACACACACTCCTGCATAGCAAGCCTGCAGATTCTAATTATATGAAGCTACTACAAAACCCGTTGCAACTAGGTAGATCTGTGTAGCCACACACTACATAGATCTGCTCAGTCACTCACAATGCTGATTATTTCTCTGACAATTAATTTGCAAGTGTCATACCCAGGATTAGAACCCACAACCTATTACACTGGAAGCATGCACCTTACTGATGGAGATATCTGCTCTTGCATAGGAAGTATGAGAATTCTAACTATATGAAGTTACTTGTAATTGCCAGAGAAATAACTTCATATAGTTAGAATTTTCATGCTTCCTTTATAGGAGCAAATAGCTTCATCAGTAAATTGTCTGCTTCCAGATTATGTATAATAAAGAGGGTGTGATTTGTCAGGTGTAGTGTCTAGTCGGCTACGGAAGAGATGCCGGCTGCTGTCAATTAACTTAATTGATTAATGTCGCTGAACACATGGAACAGGAGGAGAGGTGCCCCCCTTCAAAGCAGGAGCCCGGCGGCAGCTGACTCCGTTGCCTCCCAGAGTTCAGCCTCTGATCCTTTCCCCTCTGATGACAGGGAAAAATGGGAGTCATCTCCAAATGTCGACAAGGCTCAATCCCGGTTGTCCAAGAAGGTGGCGCTTCCGTCCCCTGAAACGGCTGCTCTCAAGGATCCGGCGGATCGCAAGCTGGAGACGTCTTTGAAGGCCATTTTCGTTAATACTGGTTCATTGCTCAGACCTGCTGTGGCATCGGTATGGGTGAGTAGTGCTATTGCTAAATGGGCTGATAATTTAGTTCTGATATGGATACCCTTGATAAAGATAATATTCTTTTGACTCTTGGTTATATCAAGGACGCTGCAGATTACCTAAAGGATGCGGCGAGGGATGTTGGCCTCTTGGAAACAAGAGCCAATGCCATGGCGGTCTCGGCCAGGAGGGCGCTGTGGATCCATCAATGGAATGCTGATGCCGACTCCAAGAAAAATATGGAAGCTCTCCCCTTCAAAGGTAGTGTCTTGTTTGGTGACGGCCTGGCTGACCTGGTGTCTACCGCTACTGCGGGTAAGTCATCTTTTCTTCTTTATGTTCCCACACAACAGAAAAAGGCACCCCATCAACAGATGCAGTCCTTTCGACCTAATAAATACAAACGAGGTAAAGGCTCGTCCTTCCTCGCTTCAAAGGGTAGAGGACGGGGAAAGAAGTCGCGTGCAGGATCAGGCTCTCAGGACCAAAAGTCCTCCCCCGCCTCTACCAAGTCCACCGCATGACGCTGGGGCTCCCCTGCGGGAGTCCGTGCCGGTGGGGGGCCGTATCCGGACCTTCAGTCAGGTCTGGTTTCAATCAGCCCTGGATCCTCGGGTCTTAGACATAGTGTCCCAAGGGAACAAGCCGCTTTTTCATATCGGCCTTGCCAGTTTCTCTTCCAGAAAGAGAGGTAGTAAATGCTGCGATACAAAAGTTGTGTCAACAGAGGGTCATTGTTCCCGTTCCCCCATCCCAACGGGGGGAAGGGTTCTATTCGAGCCTCTTTGTCGTACCGAAGCCGGACGGTTCGGTCAGACCGATTCTGAACCTAAAATCCCTCAATCCATACTTGAAAACTTTCAAGTTTAAGATGGAATCTCTTTGAGATGTGATCTCCAGCCTAGAATGGGGGGATTTTATGGCGTCAGTCGACATAAAGGATGCCTACTTACACGTCCCGATTTATCCTCCGCATCAGGCCTTCCAGAGATTTGCGGTGCAGGATTGTCATTACCAATTTCAGACGTTGCCGTTTGGGCTTTCCACGGCCCCAAGGGTTTTCACCAAGGTTATGGCAGAAATGATGGTACTCCTTCGCAAGCGAGGGGTCACAATTATCCCGTACTTGGACGATCTCCTGATAAAGGCGAGGTCAAAGGAACAATTGTTAAAGAATGTGGAACTCTCCCTGACAGTTCTGCAACATTACGGTTGGATTTTAAATTTGCCAAAGTCTCAGTTGATTCCGACGACTCGGCTGCCCTTCCTGGGCATGATCGTAGACACGAAGCTTCAGAGAGTGTTTCTTCCGGAGGACAAAGCTCTAGAAATACAGACCATGGTCAAGGAGCTTTTGAGACCGACAAGAGTGTCGATTCATCAATGCACTCGAGTGCTAGGGAAGATGGTGACGGCTTACGAGGGCATTCCTACACATGCACCGGAAAATTAGTCTATCTTCCAGGGCCAGGATCTCTCTCCTGTGGTGGCTGCAAAACTCTCACCTCCTAGAGGGACGCCGTTTCGGAATTCAGGACTGGGTCCTGCTCACCACAGATGCAAGTCTGCGAGGCTGGGGCGCAGTCGCGCAGGGAAGAAGTTTCCAGGGAAAATGGTCAAACCAGGAATCTTCTCTCCACATAAATGTTCTCGAGTTAAGAGCCATTTACAACGGCCTCCTGCAAGCGAAGAGCTTTCTTCAGGGTCTCGCGGTACTGATCCAGTCGGACAACATAACAGAGGTGGCGTATGTAAACCGCCAAGGCGGAACATGGAGCAGGGCGGCAATGGCGGAAGCCACAAGAATTCTCCGCTGGGCGGAACAGCACGTGAGCGCTCTGTCGGCAGTCTTCCTCCCGGGTGTGGACAACTGGGAGGCAGATTTTCTCAGCAGATACGATCTCCATCCAGGAGAGTGGGCTCTTCATCAAGAGATATTTGCAGAAGTGACAAGGTGTTGGGGAACTCCTCTGATAGACATGATGGCGTCTCGCCTCAACAAGAAACTTCTGAAGTATTGTTCCAGGTCAAAAGACCCCCAAGCCTGTGCAATGGATGCCCTGGTAACTCCGTGGGTGTTTCAGTCGGTGTATGTTTTCCCTCCACTTCCTCTCATTCCAAAGGTGTTGAGGATCATAAGGCGAACAAGGGTTCGGGCAATACTCGTCGCTCCAGATTGGCCACGGAGGGCCTGGTACCCGGATCTTCAGGAATTACTAGTGGAAGATCCCTGGCCGCTTCCTCTAAGAGAAGACCTCTTACTGCAGGGGCCCTGCCTCTTTCCAGACTTACCCCGGCTGCGTTTGACGGCGTGGAAGTTGAATGCCAGATTTTAGCTCGGAAGGGTATTCCCGGGGAGGTCATCCCCACTCTCCTTAAGGCTAGGAAGGAGGTCACGGCGAAACATTATCACCGTATTTGGAGAAAATATGTGTCGTGGTGTGAAACCAAAGCAGCTCCTGCGGAGGAGTTTCACTTGGGTCGTTTCCTCCATTTTTTGCAGGCAGGCGTGGATGCAGGCCTGAAGTTGGGTTCCATCAAAGTGCAGATTTCGGCCTTATCTATTTTCTTTCAAAAGGAATTGGCCGTCCTTCCTGAGGTTCAGACTTTCGTGAAGGGAGTGCTGCATATCCATCCTCCATTTGTCCCACCAGTGGCGCCGTGGGATCTTGAAGTGGTGTTGCAGTTTCTTATGTCTCACTGGTTTGAGCCTTTGCGTAAGGTTGAGTTAAAGTTTCTCACTTGGAAAGTGGTCATGCTTTTGGCTCTGGCGTTTGCCAGACGAGTGTCCGAGTTGGCGGCCTTGTCTCACAAAAGCCCATATTTGATTTTTCATTCGGATAGAGCGGAATTGAGGACTCGTCAACAATTTCTGCCGAAGGTGGTCTCTTCGTTTCACATAAACCAACCTATTGTGGTGCCTGTGGCTACGGATGCTGTGGCGGTCCCAAAGTCTTTTGATGTTGTAAGAGCTTTGAAGATTTATGTTGCCAGAACGGCTCTTACTAGGAAGACAGAGGCTCTGTTTGTCCTGTATGCTTCCAACAAGATTGGAAATCCTGCTTCTAAGCAAACTATTGCACGCTGGATTTGTAATACGATCCAGCAAGCTCATTCTTCTGCTGGTCTACCGTTGCCGAAGTCAGTAAAGGCCCATTCTACCAGAAAGGTGGGCTCATCTTGGGCGGCTGCCCGAGGGGTCTCGGCACTTCAACTTTGCCGAGCAGCTACGTGGTCGGGTTCAAACACTTTTGCTAAATTTTACAAGTTTGATACCCTGGCTGATGAGGACCTCATGTTTGCTCAATCGGTGCTGCAGAGTCGTCCGCACTCTCCCGCCCGTTCTGGAGCTTTGGTATAGACCCCAGCATCCTCTAGGACGTAAGAGAAAATAGGATTTTAATACCTACCGGTAAATCCTTTTCTCCTAGTCCATAGAGGATGCTGGGCGCCCATCCCAGTGCGGACTGTTCCTTGCAGTTGAGTTGATACTGGTTATTTTCGGTTACACATGGTTGGTGTATCAGTTATGTTCAGCTTGTTGCTGTGGTTAGTTCATACTGTTATCTGGTTTCATGCTACTCCAGTTGTACGGTATGTTTGTGGTGTGGGCTGGTATGTTTCTCGCCCTTAGTTTAACAAAATCCTTTCTATTTCGTCCTAGAGGATGTTGGGCCGCTCAAAGAACCATGGGGTAAAGACGGGATCCGCAGGAGACATGGGCACTTTAAGACTTTCAAAGGGGGCGTGACCTGGCTCCTCCCTCTATATCCCCCACCAGACTCAGTTTTAGAAATGTGCCCGGCCGAGACACAGGGCACTAGGAGGAGCTCCTAGAGTTTCTCTGAAAGACTTAATGTTAGGTTTTTTATTTTGGGGAGATCTGCTGGCTACAGACACCCTGCTTCGTGGGCAAGAGGGGAGAGCAGTCTAGACCCACTTCTGATGAGTTCCAGGGCTCTGCTGCTACTGACAGGATGCCTTCAGCTCTTGAGGGGAGACGAACGCCGGGCTCTCCTGGATGCTCCCTCCCACAGCTTGCCGTCCCCCCTCTTCAAGCCAGAAGTCAGAAGATAGGTGAGTATAAGAAGAAAGAAGACTTCTCTTCATCTTTCAAGACGGCATTGTAGAGGTACCGCACAGCGGCTATGCACAGTGCGCGCCATGCTCCTGCTGAGTACACACTGCTGGGTGCAGGGCGCTGGGGGGGGGGGGGGGGGCAGGCGCGCTGGAGAGCATATATTACCTCATATATAAGGCTGGCATAATCCTACAGTGCCCTTGCACTGCCCGCTAACCCCCGCCGGCATATAATTATATAATAAAAGCGTGAAGAAGTGCCGCCATGTTGGGGGCGGAGCTTCTTGCTCACTGGCGCCATTTCCTCCTCCACAAGCTGAAGTCGCTGGTCCTTCCTCTCCGCAGCAAGTACCAGGGGGCTAAACAGACATAGGGGGGGCATATTTATTTATGTAAAACAAGCGCAGACAGCTCTGGGACATCTTTGGTGTTCACAGACCTGCTTATTTGGCGCTGGGGTGTGAGCTGGCTATTTCCCTTTGTGTTCCCTCACTGCTTGGTGTGTGTGTGCTGTCTCTCAGGTGTCGACATGTCGGAGGCTGATTATTCCTCTCCGGGGGACAATTTGTTGGGGACACCAAATGTTTTGGGAGTGGCCCTGTCGGCACCGCCGACTGCAGATTGGTTAACTACTTGAATGCTTTGCATGCTAATGTCACATCATTAAATCAAAAGTTTGATGAGTCTGCGTCTCAATCCCAGGTGTGGAAGAGAACAGTAGAGGGCGCTTTATTACAGTTGCAAGACCCTGCAGGGTCACACAAACGTAGTTTTGACCAATTAGTTGACACAGGTACCGACACGAACTCTGATGCCGATGTCGATTATGTTGTTTCCAGATTAGACCCAAGATTGGCTAAGAGTATTCAGTATATGATTGTAGCTGTTAAAGATATCTTGAATATTAATGAGGACCCTATTACACCTGAAACCAGGGTCCTAATTTACAAGGAGAAAAAGTGCTCGGTTACTTTTCCTCCTTGTTTTGAACTGAACGCTCTCTTTGATAGCATTAGAAATAACCCTGATAAAAGGTTTCAGATTCCTAAAAGAATCAACGTGGCATACCCTTGTCCCGAGTCGGATAGGGACCCGTGGGAGAATCCCCCCACTGTAGACAAAGCCCTGGCGCATTTGTCAAAACAGGTAGCCCTCCCTGTAGCTCAGTCGACGGCCCTTAAGGAGCCAGCGGACCGTAAGCAGGAGGCTACCCTGAAGGCTATTTTCACTACTACAGGGACGTTGCTCAGGCCTCTTATGGCGTCCGCGTGGGTCAGTAGTGCTATTGAAAAGTGGGCAGACACTTTGTCTTCTGATTGGGAGAATCTAGATAGAGATTCCATCCAGGTGACGCTGGGTTATATTAGAGATGCGGCTGCATACTTGAAAGAGGCTGTACGTGACGCTGGCCTCCTTAGTGCTAAGGTGAATGCTATGTCCATTGCGGCTAGACGTGCGCTTTGGACTCATCAGTGGAATGCTGACCAAAAGGAATATGGAATCCCTTCCCTTGAAGGGAGGAGAACTTTTTGGTGAAGGCCTTACTGATTTAGTATCAGCGGCTACCACGGGTAAATCTACCTTCTTGCTCTCGGTTCCTCCGCAAGCAAAAGAAACAGCCAAATTATCAAATGCATTCCTTTCGGCCCAACAAGTATAGAAGGGGCCGAGGCAACTTCTTTCTCGCTACCAGAGGTAGAGGTAGAGGAAAAAGGGCACCCGCCTCCTTGGGTGTACAAGAGCAGAGGTCCTCCCCGGCTCCTGCTAAACCCACCGCATGACGCTGGGTCCCCCTTACAGGGACCCGCTCCGGTGGGGGCACGTCTCAGGCTTTTCAGACCCTTGGGTGTTGAAGATTGTATCCCAGGGGTACACACTGGAGTTTCAAGACGTGCCCCCTCGCCGGTTTTTCAGATCAGCCTTGCCAGCTTCACTGCTGGAAAGGGAACTAATCTGCGGTGCAGTACAAAAATTGTGTCTAAATCAGGTTGTGGTCCCGGCAGAGCCGGCCATAGGCATAGGCAAACTAGGCAATTGCCTAGGGCATTTGATATGACTAGGGGCATCAGCAGCTTCTGCTGATTAAAATGATATGCGGCATGTCTATATTCTGTGTATAGCATGTCATATGCAGATACAGCCACAGTCTCACACAGTATATAGGCATGTTACATATCAGTTTAATCAGCAGAAGCTGCTTGTGCATACTAGCCACATAGCAATGCAAATAAGATGCATTTTCATTAAAAAAATGTGCCCGACGTTAGCATTGAGGCAAGATTTATGAGGACACATCTGTATCCAAGCAGTGGCAGAGATCACAGTGTTAGTGGCAGTGTGAGTGCTGTGTGCATGTGAGTGGGTTGGTTGTGCAGTAGTCTTCAGAATATGTGTAAGGAGCATTATGTGTGTCATGTAAAAATGCATTAATAATGTGCAGCAAATGTGTAGGGTGCACTATGTGTGTCATTATGTGTATAAGGGCATTCATAATGTGCGGCATATGTGTAAGTGACATTATGTGTAAGGCACATTATGTTTCTAAGGACATTAATAATGTGTCTCATATGTGTTAGGGGCATTACTGTGTGGCATTATATGTTTAAGGTGCTCTACTATGTGGTGTTGCGTATAGAAAGGGCACTACTGTGTCGTCTAATGTGAATAAAGAGCAATAGGGTGTGGTGTAATGTGAATAAGGAGCAATTCAGTGTGATGTAATGTGAATAAGGGGCTCTACTGTGAGGAGTAACGTTTATAAGGTAAAGTGATACTACTGTGGGATGTAATATTAATTATGTACACTATCACATGATCAAATGTGAATAAAGTGCAGTACTGTGTGGCATAATTGGAATTGGGGTTACTATTGTGTGGCCATGCACCTTGCCAGCAAAAACACACCCCTTTTTGGGCTGTGCGCCAAATGTGTGAACTGTTCCTATTTAATATATAGGGGGTACAAACACCAAAATAAGGACTGCTATGGGTGAGGGGTGATGGTGATGGGAAAGAAGTGCAAGGTCAGAGCTAGAACCAGTGGTGGTGCTAGGGGGCACCAGCCAAAATTTTGCCTAGGGCATCATATTGTTTAGGGCCGGCTCTGGGTCCGGGTACCCCTAGATCAGCAGGGGCAGGGTTTTTATTCAAGCCTGTTCGTGGTGCCGAAGCCGGACGGCTCGGTGAGACCTATTCTCAACCTGAAATCTCTCAACTTATTCCTAGAGAAATTCAAATTCAAGATGGAGTCTCTCAGAGCGGTGATCTCCAGTCTGGCGGAAGGAGAATTCATGGTTTCCTTGGACATAAAGGACGCTTACCTTCATGTCCTCATTTATCCTCCTCACCAAAGTTTCCTGAGGTTTGCTATCCAGGATACGCACTACCAATTTCAGACGTTGCCGTTTGGTCTGTCCACGGCTCCGAGGATTCTTACCAAAGTAATGGTAGAAATTATGGTTCTCCTGCGCAGGCAGGGAGTTACAATTATCTCGTACTTGGACAATCTCCTGATAAAGGCGAAATCCAAAGACAAGTTGTTACAGGACATTGCACTGTCCATGTCCGTTCTGCAACAGCACGGCTGGCTCCTGAACTTGTCAAAATCACAGTTGATCCCGACAACCCGATTGGCGTTTTTGGGCATGATTCTGGACACGGTCCAGCTGAAGGTTTTTCTCCCTGTGGAGAAAGTTTTGGAAATTCAGAGTTTGATAAAACTCTTATTGAAACCGAAAACGGTTTCCATTCATCACTGCATTCAATTGCTGGGAAAGATGGTGGCGGCATACGAGGCCCTCCAATTCGGGAGGTTCCATGCCAGAGTGTTTCAGTGGGATCTGTTGGACAAGTGGTCCGGATCCCACCTGCATATGCAGCGGAAGATAATTCTATCTCCCAACACCAGGATCTCCCTCCTGTAGTGGCTCAACAACTCTCACCTCCATGCAGGACGTCGGTTCGGGATCCAGGACTGGAACTTAGTGACCATGGATGCAAGTCTCCGAGGTTGGGGGGCAGTCACTCTGGGGTGACCTTCCAGGGAAGATGATCAAGTCCAGAAACTCATCTTCACATCAACGTTCTGGAACTGAGGGCCATTTACAACGGCCTTCTACAAGCGGAACATCTTCTTCAAAATCTGCCGGTTCTGATACAATCGGACAATGTCACGGCAGTAGCTTACATAAACCGCCAAGGCGGCACAAGAAGCAGAGCGGCAATGGCGGAAGCCACAAAGATTCTTCGCTGGGCAGAGAGGCATACAAGCGCTCTGTCGGCAATATTCATTCCGGGAGTGGACAACTGGGAAGCAGACTTCCTCAGCAGACACGACCTGAATCCAGGAGAGTGGAGCCTCCATCAGGAGGTCTTCACGCTGCTAACAAATCGATGGGGGGTTCCCCATATAGACATGATGGCGTCTCGCCTCAACAAGAAACTTCCGAGGTATTGTTCCTGGTCCAGGGACCCTCAGGCGGACGCGGTGGATGCACTGACAACACCTTGGGTGTTCCCCTCAGTGTATGTGTTCCCTCCGGTTCCTCTCATCCCAAAGGTGCTGAGGCTTCTAAAAAGAACAAGCATACCGGCGATCCTTGTGGTCCCGGACTGGCCAAGGAGAACTTGGTACCCGGATCTTCTGACGTTACTGGTCGACGATCCCTGGCCTCTTCCTCTGCGCGAGGACCTGCTGCGCCAGGGGCCGTTCGTCTATCAAGACTTACAGCGGCTACGTTTGACGGCATGGCGGTTGAACGCCAGATTTTAGCCCAAAAGGGTATTCCCAGTGAAGTCATACCTACTCTTATCCTTGCCAGGAAGGGTGTGTCGTCGAAGCACTATCACCGTATTTGGAGGAAATATATTTCCTGGTGCGAGTCCAAGAGAGCTCCTGTGGAGAAATTTGACCTTGGACGTTTTTCTCCATTTTCTACAAAATGGTGTGGATGCGGGCCTTAAATTGGGCTCCATTAAAAGTGCAGATTTCTGCTTTGTCCATTTTCTTTCAGAAACAATTGGCCTCACTTCCTGAGGTGCAGACCTTTGTGAAAGGGGTGTTGCATATCCAACCTCCTTTTGTGCCCCCTGTGGCACCTTGGGACCTTAACGTGGTGTTATCGTTCCTTCAGTCACATTGGTTTGAACCTTTACGTAAAGTGGAGTTGAAATTCCTCACTTGGAAGGTTGTCATTTTATTGGCATTGGCATCCGCTAGGCGGGTGTCAGAGTTGGCGGCCTTGTCTCACAAGAGCCCTTATTTGATCTTCCATGAAGATCGTGCTGAGTTAAGAACTCTGCAACAATTTCTGCCAAAGGTGGTTTCCTCTTTTCATATTAACCAACCTATTGTGGTGCCAGTGGCTACTGGCGCTTTGGCTGAGGATAAGTCTCTGTATGTGGTCAGAGCTTTGAAAATCTATGTAGCCAGAATGGCTCCATTGCGGAAAACAGAGTTTCTGTTTATTTTATACAATAAGATTGGATGTCCTGCTTCCAAGCAGACCATAGCCCGCTGGATTTGTCAAATAATTCAGCAGGCTCATTCCAAGGCAGGCTTGCCGTTACCGTAATCGGTGAATGCCCATTCCACTAGGAAGGTGGGCTCCTCCTGGGCGGCTGCCCGGGGTTTTTCGGCATTGCAACTTTGCCGAGCTGCTACTTGGTCGGGGTCAAACACGTTTGCTAAGTTTTACAAATTTGATACCTTGGCCGATGAAGACCTTAGTTTTGGTCTATCGGTGCTGCAGAGTCATCCGCACTCTCCCGCCCGTTTTTAGAGCTTTGGTATAATCCCCATGGTTCTTTGAGCGGCCCAACATCCTCTAGGACGAAATAGAAAATAGGATTTTGAATACCTACCGGTAAATCCTTTTCTATGAGTCCGTAGAGGATGTTGGGCGCCCGTCCCAGTGCGTACTGTATCTGCAGTGTAGTTCTGGTTAAACACAGTTGGTGTTATGGTTTTTTCAGCTTCTTGCTGAATCTTGTTCATGGCCCTCATTCCGAGTTGTTCGCAGCGGATCATCGCATCGCAAACGGCAGGAAAACCTCATACTGCGCAAGCGCAAAAGCGGAAATACGCATGCGCAAAGATAACGATACGACACTTGTGCAGAATTACTAAGAAAAACTGCTCGTAATACACAAACGAAAACGGGGAATGACGGAGGCGTGGCAAAGGCACGGCTTCGCAATCCTACGAAATGGGCGTGAAATTGGGCGGCTAGTGTGGGAGTATGCATCCAGCAGTAGGCGTGTTTTTGGCAAAAATGCGTATCCTATGTTAAAAGTACATAACAAATGTTCGCTATCTTGACGCAGCCGAAGAGTGAGTCTGCAGCTACTCAGCACTTGCGAAGTACTGTTACAAGTGTGTGTCTGCTCTAATTAGCAATTAATTAGCAACTGAATTCACCTGTTGAGCATTTACTCGCAAAACACTGCTCTTACAAAATAATACAAACAGCAATTATATGGCCACTTCATATTTGTATTGTTAGCACAAACAAATCTGACACACTCACAAATAATGCACTGTATTTTTTGTACCAATAAAAATTAACTGATGTTAAATGCATGTTTTAATTATTTGTTTAATAATCTCAAATGTGACTAAACAAACTTATAAACTACATTAGTTAAATCTTCTCAACATAGACATATTCCTTTGTACTTACCAAATAACATGAGCACCATTAGGCAGCCTACATTTCATGTGACTTAATATGTTTTTTTTTTGTTTTGTTTTTTGGGAATATGTGTCCATATCTAACACTATGGCATGTTGCCCCTAGTAACCCAAGTTTTTTTTTTTTTTTAATATGGTAAATTAAGTGTTGTGCAAGGCATACAGATTTAAAATTACACTATGCAATGTTTGTCTTAATATTCTGATTGTTCCCTTGTTCCACAACTGTCAATATGCCATGTTCAAGTTTACAGGGCACAGTTTTCATGAGTGCATAACCTTTAATTAAACACACAAACAATTGTAAAGTAATTTTTTTTTACTTCAAAAAAAGTTCAAAATCAACAACACAACATGGCTACAAATGAGCATCACATACAGAGATGGACATAGCAGCAAACAGATGGCATTGGGCAAATGCACATAGCAGAACCCTGTGCAGAACTATGGTAACCCCTTCTTCTGACAAAATATGATGTTTTCAATTAAGTAAGTGAACCCCCAGCCAGACTAAACTTTTAGGGGAACTGAGGTAGATTCCGAAACAAACACACAAACACAAACATACACAGCACGCTAGGAAGAGGAAGATGGCTCAGGTGTAGGCACAAATAACTCACAGGCTACAATTTAAAGAAAACCTTTTACTTTGAGGGAGTTCTACATTCTGGCCACACAAGCCAAAATAAAAAAATACATCGAGGCAACATGTAAAACATGGGTGCTGCCCATCTGGAGAGACATCACTTTCTCTTTTTTTCCCCCGCCTGATGATGTTCTTCTTGGCTTGGTCTGCGGAGCGACCTTCGAGTGCCCTGCCCAGTGGGATGTTCTTCCTGGGCAGGGTGAGGGGAGGGAGCCGTTGTGGCTGGCTCTCTGCCACTGTGGGCAAGGGAGACAGCGATGTCCTGGAGCCCTTGCCGAATGGAATTGGCAAGTTCATGGAAGGAGGAGGCGAGTAGATCTTGTCCCTGCCTGATCTCTGCCAGACCTTGGCAGAGTTGAGCAACACCTTGCTCCACACTGGTTCTGTGCTCAGTGAGCCGGACAGGTATCTGGCTTACCTCCCGGAGCATCCTGTCCTGAAGAGCATTCAGGCTCTCACCATACCTGGCTATTTCAGTCAGGATTTCCGGGATAGCAGAGGGTTGGGTGGGGGGGCCAGTTGGAATCTGGATGGGTGGGATTTGTGGTCCCACACTGCCAGACACACTAGGTCCCTCCACCTCAGCCTCAGCCACATAACCCTCCTGTCACTCTACCTGCTCACCCCCCTGTGCTGTGTTATGTGCAAAGCAAATAGAAGAATGAGTGGAAAAAGAGTAGATAAAAACAATATGAGACTTTTGTATCCCAAAAAATTTCAACAAAAAAAATATGTGTGTAAACTTACCTGGCAAGTCATGTGCATGGAGTATTTCAGGCAGGTCCGTGTCCATATAAGACACCCCAACCCCCTCCTCGTAGCTCACACAGTCCATCGCTATCTCCTCCAGATCTGTGTATTCCACAGTGGCAGCTGGTCCTCCCCCTGTTGCCCTCAAGGCATTCCACTCCGCAGACCTCTTGCCCTTCAAGCGGGATTTGAAGTCGGCCCAACTACATATGTGGGGAAAAATAGGGGCAAGGTAGTGTTAAATTTTGAAAACCTGCTTTAATATATAGTACACATGCTATGCATTTGGTTGCTATAGGCAACATCACATCTAAGTTACTTTTTAATAATACTTGGCACAGAAAATGGACTGGCAATATACACTTACCGTCTTCGAACTTCCTGCGAGGTGCGGACTATTGAGCCGACTTCATTAATAGAATTAGTGATGTCCCTCCAAATTCTGTCTTTGCTTGCAGCACCCATGTTTTTGGGTCCTCTATGTATTTTTTGCATGGCCTGTGTGACCAAACTCCGTAACTCCCTCTTAGTGAAGGCGGGCTGTCTTTTCTTTTTTTTGAAAGTAGCCTGTGAGCTATCATCCTGACCTTCATCACCATCTTCCTCTTCACTAGCTGCTTGTGTAGTTTGTGTTTGAGCTGCTAGTCCAGAATCACCCTCAGTTTCCCCACTATCTATGTCTGGCAGGGGATTCACTCCTAACTCCTGGGTAGCAGAAGAAGGAGTTTGTATAGTACTGGGTCCTGTTATTTCAGAGTCAGCATTGGCAAACTCAAGCATCTGCCTCCGCAGTGCTAAGCTTCTATGTGCTAAAGCTGCCATCTGCTTCTGCACCTCGTCCATCTCTGCTGCCGTCTGCTCACGAGTAGCCATGTTGCTGGTAGCATGTGTGTATGCACGAGTGTTCAGCTATTTATAGCTGCTTGCATTTTCCGGTGCGGAATTCCGCGCAGGTGTATATTATGCTAATTGGTCCAGTAATTGCTGCACTGGCTATATGAATGCCCTGCATGCAGCCTGTGTGTGGGTGTATGCGGAAAATTACTGAAGCACGGTGGACATTTCTGAGTGAGCACATTTCTGAGTGAGTTTTGAGAGTATTTTATATTGTTTCAGTACATTTTTTTAATGCAATATTCTCCTTTTCATGTATGTTGTGTAAGATTGTTGTATCCAATGGTTTTTATTTTTTTTAAATGTTTTTATTTTATATATATGTGAAGACTAATATGTTTATGATTTGAAGCCATATTTGAATGATATGTGTGTGTGTGTGTGTGTGTGTGTGTGTGTGTGTGTCTGTGTGTGTGTGTGTGTGTGTGTGTGTGTGTGTGTGTGTGTGTGTGTGTGTGTGTCCGCGGGTGCGAATCACCGCCCATGAGAACTATACAAACTGTCCTGCACATCAATGTACACATATCAATAAAGTTTATTACAGATGACACCATACATTTCCAACCAATCACATGCAACCACAAACTATAAATATAAGCCCATATATGGAAAACGCCATTGCCATGATGCGCGCTGCAGCATTCACACGCCGCGAGCTGCGCGTCCTGGTGGCAGTGATGGACCGCCGCGTAGGCCGCGCAGGGCCCTTTGTCCCAAATAGGGTAAAGCGCAAGGCCTACGCGGAGGTCCGCCGCTTATTGAGGACCCGCGTCCGCAGCAGGCGGACCATTATACAGCTGGAGAGGCGGTGGAGCGACCTCCGCAGGCGTACGCCGGACCTGTTGGCGGAGCTCCGCCAACAAATCCGTAACCTACGTAGGTGCAGTAAGTAAAATATTACAGTACATAACAGATTTTTGCCATAAACTTTGCCTACTTTCACTAAGTGAGAGTGTGAAAATTAGTACACTTACAATAAACTATTGTAGAATACACATGACTGTGTGTGTGGGTAGGGCAAGCAGTACTGACTGTGTATCAAGGTGCTTCTGCAAAAGTTATTGTTGTTGTGCATAATTGCTACACAGGCTGTCAACTGAACCCAATAGCTTGCTCAGTGGGTTTATTCTTATAATGTCGGTGGTTTTTGGAACTGGTGATGTTGGCTATATCAAACAATCAGATTCTATATATTATCTGATAGAAGCAGCTTAATAAAGTTTACGTATAATCTGATTGGTTGCTATGGGCAACATCACCAGTTTAAACATTTTACAAACTTATTAATGTTACCCCTGTCTCTTTAACATAGGACAGAACAGAGTAATAGGAATATGCTGATGTTAATAATGTATATGCTAAAACCTAAATATTACATATGTCATTCTAGGGCGAACACAACGGCAAGCTGCTGCTGCTGCTGGGAGCCCACACCAGGCCCCTTCTCAGGCCCCCTCCCCCTCTCCAGCCCACTCCCCCTCTCCAGCCCACTCCCCCTCTCCAGCCCACACCCCCTCTCCGGACCACTCCCCCTCTCCGGAACACTCCCCCTCTCCAGCCACCTCACCCTCTCCGGCCCACACCCCCTCTCCGGACCACTTTCCCTCCAGCCACCTCACCCTCTCCGGCCCACACCCCCTCTCCAGACCACTCCCCCTCTCCAGCCACCTCACCCTCTCCGGCCCACACCCCCTCTCCGCCCACCTTACCCTCTCCGGCCCAATCCCACTCTCTTTCCCAATCCCCCTCTCCAGCCCAATCCCACTCTCTTTCCCAATCCCCCTTTCCAGCCCAATCCCACTCTCTTTCCCAATTCCCCTCTCCAGCCCAATCCCACTCTCTTTACCAATTCCCCTCTCTGCCCCCCTCCCCCTCTGTGTCCCAAAAAACCACTCCACCACCCTCACCCTATCATTCACAAACCCCCTCTGTAAGGACCTCCCCTTCCATACTCTTACACAATTAGACCCTCCTTCCCCCATCCTGCCTCCTTCCCCCACCCAGCACCCATCCCCCATCCAGCCAACCTCACCCATCCAGCCTCCATCCCCCAGCCAGCCACCTTCGCCACCATGTGAATGGGCAGCAGAGGCCCCGGAACCACTTGAGGGAGGTGGGCAAGTGGCAGAGGAGAGTAAGTTCATACACATTCCTTAATTTTTATTTTGGTTCACAAACAACACATTCAAATAAATGCAGTGTTGTACTGTGGCCAATCTTTTGTCAAGGTTAAATGCTTGTCTTCTTCATCATGGTATGGATGATGCATTTACATTTGTATAAGGAACATTATATGTACAGTGTCTACATCTGCAATGTTGAGGATGGCCACTCTGGGTCGCCAATCACTATGTCGACAGGTTTGGCTGCACAACAGGGTTTGTATGTGATACATTATATGCAAAACATTTAGACCTGAGTGGTACTTTTTGTGTGGTTTTACTTTTACAATTGTGCCTGGGTATTGCAAGATTTTCAAATTAAAGTCGCAGGAGTCACTTTGTTAGGCAGGCTAAGGACACAGTGATTTGTGTTGTGAAAGTTACACTCCTACTATTTAGGATTTATACATTTATAAAGCTGTTTGACCTTATGTTGTAAGGCAGGCTTTCATGGAGTGTGGGCATGCTACGATATGTGGTCCTTCTGAAGATGTTGATATGCAGTGTGATGATGCAGAGCCAACCCCAAAAAAGATAAGTTGGCTTCACTCCAGATGTGAATGAATGCCAACATGGTGTTACATCTACTAAGATGGTAGTTCTCTTTAAGATGGGATGTTGCCCATAGCAACCAATAAGATTATACTTGTAAATTTTTATACCCCTTCTACAAGATAATATGTCTTATTTGTTTGGTTGCTATGGTTAACGTCCCATCTTAAATAGAACTCCCATAGTAGTAAATGTACCCCATGGTGTGGTACACTTTTTTTCCAAAAAACAAAACATTGCTGAGCAGGCTTGTGTGTTGTTCTGCTACTGATTTATCCTTAAAACAGCCATGATGTAGTCACTTTGGCATTAAAGCGTGCTTTCTGCCTTGCTTGTATTATAGGTAATGTGAGTAAGTTAGTAATGTTTTCTTTTACTCTTCTTTTCAGATGCTGCAGTTGGAGATCCCAAAACAGTTTTCCGGCAATTTTCCTGCGCATAAAAGGCCATTTGAGGGCAGTAATTGCCGATATAGAGGCAATGGAGACATTTTTTTAATTTTTTATTTTTTTTATTGGGTTAACGGTTTTATATTTGAAAAAAAATACAAAATAAAAAAAATACAAAAATTGATTATGTTAAGCGGATGTTGTGTTTATTTATGCTATAAAGGAACAGCACATTGGCGTGCAGAAATTGGTGACCTAAAACAGTTCACACATCTTACTTTAGAATAATTTTATAAAAATACACCAACAAAAATTTTAATTAAAAAAACGTTAGGAGGTTATGGATTATAAATACATGTGAACACATTTATTCACACACTACACATCTACACAATACTACAAACATTTGCATTAGAACAGGCACATTACCCATATCTATATTTGTAAATTTCCCAGATCAATGTTTATGGCCAATTATGCCTACAAAGTTTTCTTCTGGTATTCTTTGAAGACTTAATTGGTCAGGACCATTGTCATTCATTACACTAATTGGATTCGTAATTGAGGAGGGCTTGTGGTCTTTAACTGAAAGGTGTAATTTCACTCAATAGGGAAAAAAAACCCATTGTTGTGCGTTTTTCCGCAAAAGTGTGCACTTTTAAGAAGAATGTGTAAATCTACGAAAACTTAGTATTTTTACGTTGAGGTTTGTGTTAATGAGATGGTTTCGCATTGCTGCGATGTCATTTGGCGTACGCCCACTTTGTGTTATACTGCGGACGAATTAGCAAAAATACGTTGGAGGCGGATATTCGCTATTTTGCAACATGTTCGCAATTTTGCGCATACCTTGTGCGAACGAAAAAAATAGCGATCAACTCGGAATGACCACCCATGTCCGTTGACATGTGTTCAGTTATCTGCCATGTTGTACGGCATGCTTATGGCGTGAGCTGGTGTTGTGCTCACCTTTGTTGTTAAATCCTTTCCTCGAAATGTCCGTCTCGCCGGGCACAGTTCCAAACTGAGTCTGGTGGGGGATATAGAGGGAGGAGCCAGGTCACACCCCCTTTGAAAGTCTTAAAGTGCCCATGTCTCCTGCGGATCCCGTCTATACCCCATGGTTCTTTGAGCGGCCCAACATCCTCTACGGACTCGTAGAAAAGGATTTACCACTAGGTATTCAAAATCCTATTTTCCTCTAAATGTCCGTCTCTCCTGGGCACAGTTCCTATAACTGAAGTCTGGGGGAGAGGCATAGAGAGAGGAGCCAGTTCACACCCAGTCAACGTCTTTTTAGTGTGCCCAAGCTCCTGCGGATCCCGTCTATACCCCATGGTCCTTTTGGAGTCCCCAGCATCCTCTACGGACTAGGAGAAAAGGATTTACCGGTAGGTATTAAAATCCTATTTTTCCTTCTTCATAAACTGTACCAGCTAATTACATGGCAGATTAAGGAGTCTATTCATGAAGCAGTGAAAAGAGTAGAGAAGTGAGCCTGTGGAGAAGTTGCCCATGCCAACCAATCATACAGTGTATTGCATGCAAATTATAAATGCTATTTCAATGCTGATTGGTTGCCGTGGGCAACTTCTCCACTGGCTCACTTCTCCACACTTTTCACTGCTTCATGAAAAGACCCCTAAATCATAAAATACTTGAGACATACAGTATGTTAAAGAGTGCTCCATGATGGCTCACAATCCAATGAGGCAGGTGGAGAAAGATACGTGGTGCTGGCATGGGACCTTACTGGCAACAGTTATCAGTGATAGTGAATCGGCATCCACCATTTTGAGTCCTGAGGCAGAAATTACCTGCAAATGTGATGGGCAGGTCAGAATCCGTTCAATCAATTATAAAAATAAGGAAATAAGGCCACTTAATTGGAGTAGTCATTAAAATTTGGTGGCTCAAGCAGGGCAGATGGAGGGTCCTGGAAGAGAATGACTAGTGTTGGACACAGGACAGGTAAAATGTGCATGGATGATGTCCATGCGTGGTTTTAGGGGAAAGCAGTCATTAAGATACAGTTTTGAAAGTAGCAAAAAGTGGTACGTAGGTAGGGAAGACAGTCTTTATGGCTGAAGGACTGAATTGTGTTACTTTATGAAAGTAAGGATGGGAGCTCTGGGAGCTTTGGCCACTATCTAGGAGGCTTTCTTTATCATTAAACATTCACCTATAAGTAGACACATGGAGTTCTACATTTTCTCATATGTCCTAGAGGATGCTGGGGATGCTTCAAGAACCATGGGGTATAGACGGGATCCGCAGGAGACATGGGCACTTTAAGACTTTAAAAGGGGTGTGAACTAGCTTCTCCCTCTATGCCCCTCCTCCAGACTCCAGTTAGATTCTGTGCCCAGTGAGACTGGATGCACACTGAGGAGCTCTCCAGAGTTTCTCAGAAAATTACTTTGGGGGTAATTCCAAGTTGATCGCAGCAGGAATTTTGTTAGCAGTTGGGCAAAACCATGTTACTGCAGGGGAGGCAGATATAACGTGCAGAAAGAGTTAGATTTGGGCGGGTTATTTTGTTTCTGTGCAGGGTAAATACTGTCTGCTTTATTTTTACACTGCAAATTAGATTGCAGATTGAACACACCCCACCCAAATCTAACTCTCTCTGCACATGTTAAATCTGCCTCCCCTGCAGTGCACATGGTTTTGCCCAACTGCTAACCAAATTCCTGCTGCGATCAACTCTGAATTACCCCCAATATGTTATGTTTATTATTTTCAGGGAGACCTGCTAGCAACAGGCTCCCTGTATCGTGGGACTAAGGGGAGAGAAGCAGACCTACTTCTGTGAGTTCAAAGGCTCTGCTTCTTAGGCTACTGGACTCCATTAGGTCCAGAGGGTCTGATCGCTAGGTACGCCTAGATGCTCGTTCCCAGAGCCGCGCCGTCACCCCCCTTGCAGAGCCAGAAGTCAGAAGACGGGTGAGTAGAAGAAGATCAGAAGACTTCAGTGACGGCTTTGAGGTACCGCATAGCGTCCACGCTGCGCGCCATGCTCCCACACACACAGCAGCACTACAGGGTGCAGGGCGCAGGGGGGGCACCCTGGGCAGCATAAAACCTCAATAAATAGACTGGCAAAACAGGCTTACAGTGCCTGGGCACTAAAACCAGACCCCTGCCAGTATTAAGATTTGAAAAATAGCGGGGCTGAAGCACGCCATTAAGGGAGCGTAGCTTAGCCCTCACAGCTCTAATCAGCGCCATTTTCTCTTCACAGAGCTGCAGAGATGCTGGTCCTGACCTCCTACACTGCTGTACAAGTAACAGGGTGCAAAACGGGGGGGGGGGGGGCACAGTAATTTGGTGCTGTTTCTCAAACAGGCTTTGCTGTGGGTCTGTCCCCTATAGCCCCAGTGTGGTTGTGGGTGTCGGTACACGTGTGTCGACATGTCTGAGGCTGAGTGCTCTTCCCAAGAGGAGACTGGAGTGGGGACAGAAAAGACTGTGGGAGTGACCGTGTTGGCACCGCCGATGGCTGATTGGGTAAATATGTTGAGTGTTTTGAATGCAAATGTGGCTCGGTTGAATAAGAGATTTGATAAATCTGAGTCTCAGACCCAGACAAGGAGAAAATCCATGGAGGATGCATTGTCACAAGTTCAGACCCCTCAGGGGGCACAGAAGCGTTCATTTACCCAGATAGCGGATACAGATACCATCACGGACTCTGATTCCAGTGTCGACTATAGTGATGCCAGATTGAATCCTAAACTGGCTAAGAGCATTCAGTACATGATTGTGGCGATAAAAGATGTATTACATATCACGGAAGACCCTGCTGTTCCTGATACTAGGGTCTGCATGTTTAAGGGAAAGAAACCTGAGGTGACGTTTCCTCCCTCTCATGAACTGAACGCTCTTTTTGAAAAAGCTTGGGAAAATCCTGACAAGAAGTTACAGGTTCCCAAGAGAATTCCAGTGGCATATCCGTTCCCCTCTGGGGACTGGGAAAAGTTGTCAACCCCCACGGTGGACAAAGCTCTATCGCGTCTGTCCAAAAAGGTGGCGCTTCCGTCTCCTGACACGGCAGCCCTAAAGGATCCTATGGATCGTAAGCAGGAAAATACACTAAAATCCATTTATGTCACTACAGGTACGCTGCTCAGGCCTGCCGTTGCATCGGCATGGGTGAGTAGCGCTATTGAAAAGTGGGCAGATAACTTGTCATCTGATATAGATTTCCTGGACAGGGATAGCGTGCTTTTGACACTGGGTCATATCAGGGACGCTGCAGCCTATCTAAAGGAAGCTGCGGACGACATTGGCCTTTTGGGATCAAGGGATCAAAATATGTGTCTTGGTGTGAATCGAAGAAGGCTCCTACGGAAGAATTTCAGCTGGGGCGTTTGCTCCATTTTCTGCAAGCAGGTGTGGATGCGGGCCTAAAGTTAGGCTCCATTAAAGTACAAATTTCGGCCTTATCAATTTTCTTTCAGAAAGAATTGGCCTCCATTCCAGAAGTTCAGACCTTCGTGAAAGGGGTGCTGCACATCCAACCTCCTTTTGTGCCCCCAGTGGCACCATGGGATCTTAATGTGGTGTTGCAGTTCCTGCAGTCTCATTGGTTTGAACCTTTACGTAAGGTTGAGTTGAAATTCCTTACTTGGAAAGTAGTCATGCTGTTGGCTTTGGCATCCGCAAGGCGGGTATCTGAATTGGCGGCTTTGTCTCACAAAAGACCCTATTTAATCTTCCATGCTGATAGAGCGGAGTTGAGAACTCATCAGCACTTTCTGCCAAAAGTGGTTTCATCGTTTCACATAAACCAGCCTATTGTGGTGCCAGTGGCTACTGACGCCTTGGCGGAATCGAAGTCTCTCGATGTGGTCAGAGCTTTGAAAATCTATGTCGCCAGAATGGCTCAAATTAGGAAAACAGAGGCTCTGTTTGTCCTGTGGGCTCCCAACAAGATTGGGGCTCCTGCTTCCAAGCAGACTATTGCACGTTGGATCTGTAATACGATTCAGCAGGCTCATTCTACGGCGGGATTGCCGTTACCGAAATTGGTGAAGGCCCATTCTACCAGAAAGGTGGTCTCATCCTGTGCGGCTGCCCGAGGGGTCTCGGCATTACAGCTTTGCCGAGCTGCTACTTGGTCGGGATCAAACACCTTTGCGAAGTTTTACAAGTTTGATACCCTGGCTGAGGAGGACCTCTTGTTTGGTCAATCGGTGCTGCAGAGTCATCCGCACTCTCACGCCCGTTCTAGAGCTTTGGTATAAACCCCATGGTTCTTGAAGCATCCCCAGCATCCTCTAGGACGTATGAGAAAATAGGATTTTAATACCTACCGGTAAATCCTTTTCTCTTAGTCCGTAGAGGATGCTGGGCGCCCGTCCCAGTGCGGGCTGTATCTGCAGTTATTGGTTATGGTTACACACATGTTGTGTGGAGTTCAGTCAGTCTGTGGCTGATGTTAGTCATGCCGTTGCATGCGTTGTTGTTGAATACCATGTTGTACGGCGTGTTGAGGTGTGAGCTGGTATGTATCTCACCTTAGTTTAAAAATTAAATAAATCCTTTTCCTCGAAATGTTCGTCTCCCTGGGCACAGTTCCTATAACTGGAGTCTGGAGGAGGGGCATAGAGGGAGGAGCCAGTTCACACCCCTTTTAAAGTCTTAATGTGCCCATGTCTCCTGCGGATCCCGTCTATACCCCATGGTTCTTGAAGCATCCCCAGCATCCTCTACGGACTAAGAGAAAAGGATTTACCTGTAGGTATTAAAATCCTATTTCTGCTGCGGGGTACACTGTTCTCCACAAGGAAAGACATAGGGGTGTAGAGTAGGATCTTGATCCGAGGCACCAACAGGCTCAAAAGCTTTGACTGTTCCCAGAATGCATAGCGCCGCCTCCTCTATAACCCCGAATCCCTGCACAGGAGCTCAGTTTTGTAGTTGGTGCCGCAGATAGCAGGCACATAACAGAGGTGCTGCTCTGGGCAGCCCTAAGAAGAGCTTTTTTTGAGACTCCCGCGCTGTCTTCTGAAGGAGGGACATGGAGAGCGCAGCGCGCGGCTCTCCTGTGTCCCTCCTGCATCTCCGGCGGCAGCGGCGTGTGTGTTAAAGGAAGTGCCGGTTCGTGCACTTCCTTTACCACTCAGACGCCGCTGCCACTGGAGACGCAGGAGGGACACAGGAGAGCCGCGCGCTGCGCTCTCTGTGTCCCTCCTTCAGAAGACAGCGCGGGAGCGACGGAGGGTAAGTATCTAGCACTGTGGGGCATATCTGGCACACCTGGCACTGTGGGGCATATCTGGCACTAAAGATGACTCGAGTATAAGCCGAGGTGGCTTTTTCAGCACAAAAAAAAGTGCTGAAAAAGTTGGCTTATACTCGAGTATATACGGTATATGGGATTTTCACAAGATATACTTTAATACGTATTTTTCTCTGTGATTTTAGTCACCATATCTCTCCTGTATCCCTGCTTGTGCCGACTACACTGCGCAGGGGTTTGGGCTAGGGGTATTGTGCTGCTGCCAATTGTACTGTGTTACCTGATACTGCAAGTTATATCATGTCTGCTTCTGAAGGTAACGGTTCTGGGGCTGAACACACTGCCGGTGTTGCTGAGGCCACAGATCCCTATGAGGAGACCATAGCAGCTGTGGGCTCTGGTTCTGGGGGCTCCTTGCCCCACAGTGGGACTGTGGCAACGGGGGTGCATAATGACCCACCGTGGGCTACTTTCTCCACGCTTCTACATACGCTAGTTACTAAACTAACACCCCCTATGCCGGTGCAACCGTATGTGGTCCCTGCAGCTAACCCGCCGTGGGCGGATAATTTGTCTGCTCAATTGAAGAAGTTGAACCAGTCCTTGACTACTAAAAAGTCTGACCCTCGCTCGCCTAAGACCAAGGGATCCTCTAAGCGAGCTCTTATCTCCTCACAATCCACTGCTGTCACTGACACCTCATCTGATGACGATGGCAGTTACACTGACCCCACAGATTCTGAAACAGATACTGCTGAGGGGGAGGGTAGTTCGCATGTGGATGTTCCTGATCTTTTGGACGCTATTAGGTTGATTTTATAGATTACGGATGATCCTGAGCCATCCGCCCCTCCTAAGAAACCAGTTAGGTTCAAGCATCAGAAGGTGGTTAAACAAGTTTTACCTCACTCTGACCACCTAGTGGATATACGTCAGGAACCCTGGGGATACCCGGGAAAGAAGTTTGCGCCTCAAAAGAAGATGCTGGCTCGCTATCCCCTCGCGCCAGAGCTGTCTAAAAATTGGGAAACGCCTCCTCCAATAGACTCACATGTGGCTAGGATGGTAGTTTCCTTAGCTCTACCTGTCACTACCGTCACGTCTCTAAAAGAGCCTACGGATAAACGTGTGGAGGGTTGTCTAAAAGCGATCTACACCCTCACGGGTGCTGCACAAAGGCCCACTATTGCAGCAACATGGGCTGCAGAGGCTATTGAAGCATGGGCCCTAGAGTTAGATGCTGAAATCTCTTCTGACCATGCTAGACAATGCTTGTCATATATTGACACAGCTTCTCACTATATTAAAGAGGCGGCTTCTGATGCCGGTATCCTAGCAGCCAAGGCCTCTACTACATCAGTCCTGACTCGCCGGATATTGTGGCTGAGATCCTGGTCTGTGGATCTGGATTCTAGAGAAACCCTGGAGGTACTCCCTTTCAAGGGCTGATAGTGGCTGACTTGGCTACTGACAAAACTGCCTGTCTGCCAAGTACCGCTCCTTCTGTGTCGAAGTCTAAAGGTACGTCCTTTTGCCCCTTTCGTCCTTCAGTTAAGCAAAAGTTCAGGCATACAACAAGCAGGCCCGCACTTCCAAACCTGGTAAGCCGAAGCCCAAAAGAGCCTGGGCTGCCCGTCAGCCAGCTTCCAAGACCGATAAGCCTGCCGCATGACGGGGCAGGCCTCCCTCTGGGGGATCCCAGGGTGGGGGGACGGCTTCTAGGGTATACCCAGGAATGGTTGAAGACCACTTCAGATACCTGGGTACGGGAAGTCGTCACTCGAGGTTACGCCATAGCCTTCAAAAACCGACCCCCTCATCGATTTTGCCGGACAGACGTCCCATTGGACCAGACAAAGGCAAACACTCTACATTCGGTGGTACAGACCCTCCTGGATACAGGAGTCGTAGTACTGGTGCTTTTTGTTAAAAGGGACGGGGGTACTATTCTCTGCTGTTTCTGGTCCCGAAACCGAATGGGTCCTCCCGGCCCATTCTCAACCTCAAGGCATTGAACAGGTTTGTGAAAGTTTCCAAGTTCCATATGGAAACCCTTCGCTCTATAGTTCTGGCCTTGGAACCTGGGGACTACATGGTCTCCCTGGACATACAGGATGCTTACCTGCATATTCCTATAGCAGCGTCACATCAGCAATACCTGAGGTTTGCGATTGGCAACCTCCATTACCAGTTTTGGGCGTTACCTTTTGGTTTAACTACGGCTCCGCGAGTCTTCACCAAAGTTATGGCGGTGATGACGGTGGTACTCCGCCGTCAAGGGGTCAGGATACTGCCGTATCTGGATGACTTGTTAATCCTGGCAAATTCCCCAGAACTTCTCCTACGTCATCTGGATATGACGGTCCGGTTTCTACAAGCTCACGGGTGGATCATCAACTGGAAGAAATCCTCCCTGGTCCCTGCTCAGAGCATGGTGCACCTGGGAGCGCTATTGGACGCTCACAACCAGCGGTTGTTCTTGTCTCAGGAGAAAGTCCTGAAGCTTCAGGACAGGATTCGTTGCTTCCTTTCTCGTCCTCAAGTGTCGATACATTCGGCGATGCAGGTGCTGAGCCTCATGATATCAGCATTCGAGGTGTTTTGCTCAGACCGGCAATAGCATCGGCATGGGTATGTAGCGCAGTTGCAGCATGGACGGATACCTTGTCAGAGGGCCTTGATACCCTAGACAGGGATACCATTTTCTTAACATTAGCTCACACTAAAGACGCAGTCTTATTTATGAGGGACGCTCAAAGAGATGTTGGGCTGCTGGGTTCCAGAGCAAATGCCATGGCTATTTCTGCGAGATGAGCTCTATGGACCCGCCAATGGACGGGTGACGCAGACTCCAAGAAACATATGGAGGTTTTACCTTACAAGGGGGAAGTGTTGTTTGGGGAGGGGCTCGCGGACCTGGTTGCCACAGCTACCGCAGGTAAATCTACCTTTTTACCTTTTGTTCCCCAACAGCAAAAGAAAACTCCACAGTATCAGATGCATTCCTTTCGGTCGCATAAGGCCAGAAGAGGTCGGGGCTCCTCTTTCCTTGCCAGAGGTAAGGGTAAAGGAAAAAGAACACCTGCGTTGGCTTGCTCCCAGGAGCAAAAGTCCTCCCCGGCTTCTACAAAATCCACCGCATGACGCTGGGGCTCCCCTAAGGGAGTCCGCACCGGTGGGGGCACGTCTTCGACTTTTCAGCCGAATCTGGGTTCTTTCAGAAGTGGATCCTTGGGCAATCGAAATTGTTTCCCAGGGCTACAAGCTGGAATACGAAGAGGTGCCCCCCCCCCCCGCCGATTTTTCAAGTCGGCCTTGCCAGCTTCGCCACCGGAAAGGGAGGTAGTGTTAGCTGCAATTCAAAAGCTGTGTCAGCAGCAAGTGGTGGTCAAGGTTCCCCTGGTTCAACAGGGAAAAGGGTGTTATTTAACCCTGTTTGTGGTCCCGAAGCCAAATGGTTCGGTCAGATCCATTTTAAATCTAAAATCCCTAAACCTGTACTTAAAAAAGTTCAAATTCAAGATGGAATCGCTCCGAGCGGTCATATCCAGCCTGGAAGGGGGGGATTTTATGGTGTCACTAGACATAAAGGATGCATACCTTCATGTCCCCATATACCCTCCTCATCAGCAGTACCTGAGATTCGCTGTACAGGACTGTCATTACCAGTTTCAGACGTTGCCGTTTGGGCTTTCCACGGCCCCGAGGATTTTCACCAAGGTAATGGCAGAGATGATGGTGCTCCTGTGCAGGTAGGGAGTCACAATTATCCCATACTTGGACGATCTCATGATAAAGGCGAGATCGGGAGACAAACTGCTGGAGAGCGTGTCGCTCTCCTTGAAAGTGCTCCAACAGCACGGTTGGATTCTCAATCTGCCAAAGTCACAATTGGTTCCAACGACTCCAACGGCTATCGTTCCTAGGCATGATTCTGGACACGGAACAAAAGATGTTTTTTCTCCCGATGGAAAAAGCCCAGGAACTCCAGAACATGGTCAGAGACCTGTTAAAACCGAAAAGAGTGTCAGTCCATCAAGGCACTCGAGTACTGGGAAAAATGGTGGCAACCTACGAGGCCATCCCCTTCGGCAGGTTTCATGCGAGGACATTTCAGTGGGACCTTCTGGACAAGTGGTCCGGGTCCCATCTTCAAATTCATCAGAAAATAAGCCTGTCCCCCAGGGCCAGGGTGTCCCTTCTGTGGTGGCTGCAGAGTGCTCACCTCCTAGAGGGTCGCAGGTTCGGCATTCAAGACTGGGTTCTGGTGACCACGGACACGAGCCTCCGAGGATGGGGAGCAGTCACACAAGGAAGACATTTTCAGGGACTATGGTCAAGCCAGGAGGCTTGTCTACACATCAACATACTGGAGTTGAGGGCCATATACAACGGCCTACGACAAGCGGAGAATCTTCTTCGGGACTCCCGGTCCTGATTCAATCAGACAACGTCACAGCCGTGGCTCATGTAAACCGCCAGGCGGGACAAGGAGCAGAGCGGCGATGGCGGAAGCCACCAGGATTCTTCGCTGGGCGGAAAATCACGTAAGCCCTCTGTCAGCTGTCTTCATTCCGGGAGTGGACAACTGGGAAGCAGATTTCCTCAGCAGACACGATCTCCATCCAGGAGAGTGGGGACTTCATCAAGAAGTTTTTGCAGAGATAACAATTCTTTGGGGAATTCCTCAAATAGACATGATGGCGTCACGCCTCAACACGAAGCTTTGACGGTATTGCGCCAGGTCACGGGACCCTCAGGCAGTAGCAGTAGATGCACTAGTGACACCATGGGTGTTTCGGTCGGTCTACGTGTTTCCTCCTCTTCCTCTCATCTCAAAAATTTTGAGACTTATAAGGCAAAGGAGAGTGCAGGCAATACTCATTGTTCCAGATTGGCCTCGAAGGGTCTGGTACTCAGATCTTCAGGAAATGCTCACAGAAGATCCGTGGCCTCTTCCTCTCAGAGAGGACCTGTTACAGCAGGGGCCATGTGTGTTCCAAGACTTACGTTTACGTTTGACGGCATGGCAGTTGAGCACCGAATCCTAGCTGAAAAAGGTATTCCGGAGGAAGTCATCCCTACTCTACTAAAGGCTAGAAAAGAGGTGACTGCAAAGCATTATCACCGTATTTGGAGGAAATATGTTTCTTGGTGTGAAGCCAAGAATGCTCCTATGGAAGATTTCCATCTGGGCCGATTTCTCCACGTTTTACAGACAGGAGTGGATATGGGCCTGAAGTTAGGCTCCATTAAGGTACAGATTTCGGCCTTATCTATCTTCTTTCAGAGTGAATTAGCTTCTCTCCCAGAAGTCCAAACGTTTGTGAAGGGAGTGCTGCACATCCAGCCCCCCTTTGTGCCCCCAGTGGCACCTTAACGTAGTCTTAAACTTTCTGAAGTCTCACTGGTTTGAACCTCTTCAAACATTTGAATTAAAATTTCTCACGTGGAAGGTGGTCATGTTATTGGCCTTGGCATCTGCAAGGCGGGTGTCCGAATTGGGGGCCTTGTCCCACAAGAGCCCCTATTAGATTCTCCATGTGGATAGAGCTGAGTTGAGGACACGTCCTCAATTTTTGCCTAAGGTGGTTTCTTCTTTTCACATGAACCAACCTTTTGTGGTGCCTGTGGCTACGGGGGACTGGGAGGACTCTAAGTCCCTGGATGTGGTCAGAGCCTTAAAGATTTATGTAGCCAGGACGGCTAGGATTAGGAAAACAGAGGCTCTGTTTGTCCTGTATGCAGCCAACAAGGTTGGCGCTCCTGCTTCTAAGCAGACTATTGCTCGCTGGATCTGTAACACGATTCAGCAGGCTCATTCTACGGCTGGATTGCCGTTACCAAATTCTGTAAAGGCCCATTCCACTAGGAAGGTGGGCTCTTCTTGGGCGGCTGCCCGAGGCGTCTCGGCGTTACAGCTTTGCCGAGCAGCAACTTGGTCGGGTTCAAACACTTTTGCTAAATTCTACAAGTTTGATACCCTGGCTGAGGAGGACCTTGAGTTTGCTCAGTCGGTGCTGCAGAGTCATCCGCACTCTCCCGCCCGGTTTGGAGCTTTGGTATAAACCCCATGGTCCTTACGGAGTCCCCAGCATCCTCTAGGACGTAAGAGAAAATAAGATTTTAAACCTACCGGTAAATCTTTTTCTCCTAGTCCATAGAGGATGCTGGGCGCCCGTCCCAGTGCGGACTAAATCTGCAAGACTTGTATACAGTTGTTGCTTTCATAAGGGTTATGTTGCAGTTGGAATCAGTCTTTGATTGATGCTGTTTTTTGTTCATATTGTTGACTGGTTGTGTATATTCCAGGTTATATGGTATGCTTGGTGTGGGCTGGTATGAATCTTGCCCTTAGATTAACAAAATCCTTTCCTCATATTGTCCATCTCCTCTGGGCACAGTTCTCTAACTGAGGTCTGGAGGAGGGGCATAGAGGGAGGAGCCAGTGCACACCCATACTAAAAGTAGGAGCCCGTCTATACCCCATGGTCCTTACGGAGTCCCCAGCATCCTCTACGGACTAGGACAAAAAGATTTACCGGTAGGTTTAAAATCTTATTTTTTATTATTAATTTTATTATCTTTCTTTACACTCACAGACTGGCAGCTCTGCCTCTGCAAGTCTGCACCGCGGGAGCTGCCAGCGGGGTCCCATCGCAGCTGCGTGCGGCTTGGGTTGGTCCCCGGCTGAAGGAGACGCTAGCTCTCCGGAGACTGGCCGGACACTGCTGCGTGTGGCGCGTGTCGGGGCCGCTCTGTCATCTGAAGATCCTGGCAGCATGGCAGCGTTAAGTATAAGTGGCCGGACACCGCTGCGTGCGGCGCGTGTCGGGGCCACTCCATCAGGAAACTGTAGGCAGCAGCAGCGGTGAGTACAAACACTCCCCCGCTCCCAGCTCTGAACTCCATGCACGTGCCCCCCCTGTCATTTAGGATCATTCACTATAGCTGCCCCCGGCCCCCTGCCACACCACAGATCGGATTGGAATAGAGATCCGACCTGCGGTGCTGCTCTCCCCGGCTCCCGTCCGTCCCCACTACCGCTCAGGGAGCCAGCTAGCCCGGTCCCCCTGTGTGCGGCACACTCGGGCAGCAGGGGGTCCGTTCCCCAACCCCCCCCGTCCGTCCGTCCGTCCGTCCGCCCGCCCGCCCGCCCGTCCGTCCGCCCGCCGCCGCACCGGAAGCCGTGGTCGAACCAGGACTCCCAGCTGCAGCAGATCCCAGCGTGCAGCTCCCACCGCTGCCCTGCTGCCAGCGCTTCCCCCTCTCCCCATCCTCCTCGCACATGGCCGGCCGCCAGAGCCCCGCAACACTCTCTCCCGCAGCCGCACCTCGTCTCCTCATCTCGGCGGCACAAGGCCCCCTCCCCTGCTAATCTGTAAGTAGATTGCTTTCGGGCCATCAGTGCTGCGGCCCCCTGCCTGATATACTGTCACAGTGTTGTATAGAGACTACACATAACCAGTATAATATGGGGGCATTGAAGTTATTTCCCCCCTGGCTCCCCTCTCATAGGACCCTTTACTTTAGAGACTGCTGATGGGTATCAGTACTAAATCCCGCTGGACGGGATCCCGGCGGTCGAAATACCGATGCCGGAATCCCGACCACACAATCCCAACAGGGGTGGCGAGCAGAATGCAGCCCCTTGCGGGCTCGCTTCGCTCGCCACACTATTATATTCTCCATCTATGGGTGTCGTGGACACCCACGGAGGGAGAATATGTCAGGATTGTGCCGGTCGGGATTCCGGCGTCGGTATTTCGACCGCCGGGATTCCGTCCGGCGGGATCTTGACCGCATCCCCTGCTGATGCACTCCTTCAATTTCCATGTGTCCCCACCCAACTCTTCTCCATTATTTTCCTCCTCCCATGCTTGTACAGTAATACGATCGCCCCCACGTGGAGACTCCACCACGTGATCAATCAAGAAATACTTCAAGTCACTAGTGTGCTTCTTACCCCCTCCCATAGTTGTCCTCTAACCCCCCTGTGTCGCTGACCTACCTACCTATGTGTGCCACTGAACTGCTCCCCATATGTGCCTCGGCACCCACCTGTCCATGTGTGCCACTAACTGTCTCCCCTATGTGCTTATCTGAACCCACCTCCCCTTGTGCTCGCAGACACCTCATCCCATCTGTGCTTCAGCGTCACCTAACCCGGTGTGCTTCTGACCACCCTATGTGCCTTTGAGCCACCCACCCCATCTATTTCTGTGTAATCACCGCCATCCCCAATTAATTTCCCTTTTTTTAATACTGCGCAGCAGCACCAGCCTTGAGCCCGGACTACCAGCTGCAGCAGATCCCAGCGTGCAGCTCCCACTGCTTCCTCCTCTCTGCCCTGCTGCCAGAACTTCCCACCCAATCCCGGTCCTCCTCACGCATGGCAGACAGAGCCCCACAGCACTCTCTCCCACAGCGGCACAACTAGTGAAGGCCCCCTCCCCTGCTCCGGTCTCTGCTGACACTTTCAACTAGGTATAAAGTGCAGATATATATCTCATATAAAAGTGCCCCATTGCCACATCTGGCATGCCACGTGTCACTAACCCCTGACAATGAGCATGAAACCACTGGCAATGAGCATGGAACCAAGGGCATGAAACCCTTGACAACGAACATGAGACCCCTGGCAACGAGCATGAAACCGTTGGCAATGAGCATGAGACCCCTGGCAACGAGCAGGTAATTTAAAAATAATTAGAGGCCTTACTGTGGGCATAATTTGTAAGAGACATTATTGTGTGTGGAGCATAAAGTGGTGTCAGGGGTATACTGTATGTGGCATAATGTGTAATGGGCATTACAGCGTATGGCATAATGTGTGGCATTGTGTGGACTGGGCATCACGGTGTGTAGAATAATGTGGAAAGGCCATTACTATAAGGAACAAACATGACAAATAATGCAAAGGGCATGAATCAGTTTTTTCCCCCTGTGTTTTTATATTTCCTGTGTTGTATAGGGGGCTCTACCTGGCATAATGTGTACAAGGTGTACTACTGTATGGTGTAATGTGACTGACAAACACTACTGTGCGGTGTAATGTGACTGACAAACCCTACTGTGCGGTGTAATGTGAATTGGTACTATTCTGTAGCCATGCCCCTTCCCCATGAAGCCACGCCCCTATTTTTGGCAGCACACCTTCGGCGCGCACTAACCCTTTCCTTTTTCCATACCCCCACTTCAGAAATTCCACTTCGACCACTGTGTGTGTGTGTGTGTATATATATATATATATATATATCCACACAATAGGCACGGCACTCCAGGGACTCGTTCCAGAAAAGCTTTTATTGCGGTGCTACTATCTACATGTTTCGAGGCCTCAGCCCCTTCGTCAGGATACACCAATACTCACAAGACACACATACATATAACATTTATATACCTGATACCAGACATCACCTCCCACCGGCGTCCGCGTCCACAGCTGCTACCGCTGATTCACTCCCGGCATCTCACTTCCGGGTTACGCAAGACGCGGTTGCTGGGCAACCGCTAGCTTGCGCTCCTGTACAGCAAGCCCGGCTTCCGTGTCATCCAGTAGTGCCGCCTGTGGGCAGACCTGGCAGAATAAACATAGTGCATTTAAAAACAGACATTAAAACATTTGCTTGACAGCGCATGAACATATATTAACCATCTATTAGCATACTCTGCTACTTCTTATTCTACTATAACAATCAGTCAACCCTATCGACCCCACTTGCTGATTGGCACATCTAGTGATGAATATATGAACCTCATTGTATATTTAGTAGTTATACTACGCCTATCTGCTGACCTTCAAAATCAAATCATCTCAGACTATTCCAGTTAATTTTATCATTTAGCCCGTCAGGTGACATAGTCCCTAAGCGGACAATCCATCTGGATTCCAACAGACACAGAACCTTAATACGATCGCCCCCACGTGGAGACTCCACCACGTGATCAATCAAGAAATACTTCAAGTCAGATAACGTGTGACCCATCTTTCTAAAATGACGGGCCACTGGCTGATCCAGGGCTTTCCCTTCTGTCGACAGGTGGATGGCTGACCTATGCAGAGCCATACGCTCCCGAAATTTGCGAGAGGTCTGACCTACATAATACAGCCCGCAAGGACATGTGATCACGTACACCACAAATTTCGCAAATTTCGGGAGCGTATGGCTCTGCATAGGTCAGCCATCCACCTGTCGACAGAAGGGAAAGCCCTGGATCAGCCAGTGGCCCGTCATTTTAGAAAGATGGGTCACACGTTATCTGACTTGAAGTATTTCTTGATTGATCACGTGGTGGAGTCTCCACGTGGGGGCGATCGTATTAAGGTTCTGTGTCTGTTGGAATCCAGATGGATTGTCCGCTTAGGGACTATGTCACCTGACGGGCTAAATGATAAAATTAACTGGAATAGTCTGAGATGATTTGATTTTGAAGGTCAGCAGATAGGCGTAGTATAATTACTAAATATACAATGAGGTTCATATATTCATCACTAGATGTGCCAATCAGCAAGTGGGGTCGATAGGGTTGACTGATTGTTATAGTAGAATAAGAAGTAGCAGAGTATGCTAATAGATGGTTAATATATGTTCATGCGCTGTCAAGCAAATGTTTTAATGTCTGTTTTTAAATGCACTATGTTTATTCTGCCAGGTCTGCCCACAGGCGGCACTGCTGGATGACACGGAAGCCGGGCTTGCTGTACAGGAGCGCAAGCTAGCGGTTGCCCAGCAACCGCGTCTTGCGTAACCCGGAAGTGAGATGCCGGGAGTGAATCAGCGGTAGCAGCTGTGGACGCGGACGCCGGCGGGAGGTGATGTCTGGTATCAGGTATATAAATGTTATATGTATGTGTGTCTTGTGAGTATTGGTGTATCCTGACGAAGGGGCTGAGGCCTCGAAACATGTAGATAGTAGCACCGCAATAAAAGCTTTTCTGGAACGAGTCCCTGGAGTGCCGTGCCTATTGTGTGGATATGCTGTTTCTTTCTGCACTGGACACCGGGACCAGTTATTCGTAAGCAAAGAGTGCCGGCTGAATTGTATTCTTGTATCATTTGTGGAAGTCAGTGGACTTTTCTGCATGAGTTGCATGGCACCACAGCTATCAGTGGATGAAGTGGACATTTATATATCTTTGATGATACTGGGATCATACTAAGGAGTTTTTTTCCGTTTGCTTGTGTCAGCAATTGGATGTGGCATTAACAACAGTAATTATTGTACTTTGAGTATGACAACTATGGAATCAACAGTAGATATACCTGAGACACATGACCCGATTGGATGTAGGGATTTTAAAGTCCCTCCGTGTGAGACCTTCAGTTTTACAGCAGATCAGGTGCAGCAAATTCTTTTTAAAGAGCCAGTGACCACAGCTGATCCAGTGCACAACTTAGAGGACCTGCATTTTCAACTTTTCAAACTCAAAAGACGTGAAATAGATTATTTAATGCATGGGACATCCTTATCCGATTATGTACGTGAACGCAAAATTCCGCGGGGTTTTAGAGTGGCCAATGTGCCAACGATTGGAAGACAAAACCCGGAATTTGTGCGTAAATGGATAGGGATCCTCAATAAATGTGCGTTAGACTTAATGGTCCTGGTCATAGAAGAAGCAGGACGTGAGTTACAGGTGACACGTACGAAGATTCACACGTTTGAGAATGCACATCAGGACGTACTAGAAGATGTGGCTAATACGAGCTGGCTCACCAAACTGCAACAGCAATGTGACCAATATAAGAGAAATTTAATTAAATTCAAAAAGAACAAAAAACATACGGTTGACGCAGATTACGAGGAGAACAGAGTCTACAGGTGGTTATCTGGGGGTGCACCTTCAACACGCAATAATGCCTTGGAAAGACGTCGCAGACCATGGCAACCACGGCGCCCACAGAATCACAGTTCGACGCCTCAGAACAACAGCGACAGCGAATTTGCAATATCTGAATCAGATGATGCCTCTACTTCTGAGAGGATCCCTTTAGGCCAAGGAGGGGCCACCCAGAGGGGTGGAGAAAGACCACCCGCAGGGGTGGGCAGAACAAAAGAATTAAGAGAAGTCAGACGAAATCCCTCCCGCAAAAAGATAGCCTGATCTTTAATTTATCAAAGAGGGTTCTACAGCCAGTAGAAATCCAAGTTTGCAGAAAGGTCTTGCTTTTGTGCCCACAAATATGCATGACGAATTCACATGGAGATTGGACCATCATAAATTCTCCAGGAATTTACGTCTAAAGGAACATTTTCAATCACAGAAGATGGTACCAGAGAGTTCATCTTTAGAAATGTTCCTAATGGGCAAGACAAAATCTAAATTTGATCCAGTCTCAGCGAATCCATCGTTGAAAACCTTTGACCGTCTATTACACGAATCCGTGACGAAGTTCAGAATGGCACCTGGCAAAATACACAAAAATTTATCCAGAGAGGAATCCTCTGCGGTAAAACAACTGAGCACCTATGAGGACATAATTATCAGGCCAGCCGATAAGGGCGTGGCCTTTTTTGTGGTGCAAGACATCACAGACTACCGCCAAGAAATTGAACATCAATTGGCTGAAGAGGGGGTATACAGTCGTCTACCTGGGAACCCTACCAGTAAATTTCAGAAGGAACTATGTGAGATATTGGGAATAGCTGTGCAACAACAACACATCACTTCTAAAATCTGCAAGGCATTAATAGTGGAACATCCGAAGGTCCCGGTGTTATACACTTTGCCGAAATTGCATAAGGACAGCAGGAATCCGCCGGGTCGCCCGATTATATCGGCACGAGGTTCCTTGTATTATCCTGTGGCACAACTGTTAGATCATCTTCTTCAACCGTTGTTGAGCAAGAAGGAGACTTTCCTAAAAGACACCACAGAATTCCTTAAGTTGTTAAATGGTATTACTGAAGTACCCAAGGGAACATGGCTATGTTGCTTAGACGTCTGTAGTTTATATACATCGATCCCCCATGAGGGTGGACTACAGGCCATGAGGAATTTTTTACAACAATTTTTAGATCCAGCACTATTTAACCATGATCTTTTCCTGAAATTGTTAGAATTGACTCTTCATAGAAATTATTTTCTATATGACGGTCAATATTATCTGCAACAACGGGGGTGTGCGATGGGGTCCCCTGTGGCCCCATCGTACGCCAACATATATATGTTTGAACAGGAAGACAAATTGTTTCTGAATCATTCAGCGATATCCGGGAGTATCAAACTATACACCCGGTATATCGATGATATTTTTTTTTTTTTTATTATGGACCGGAAACAGAGATTCATTAACAAATATATTGGAGGAGATTAATTGTGGGACATCTGCGGTTAAATTTACTATTCAGTGTAGTGAGGTTCAAGCACATTTTTTGTATGTACAAGTGAATGTCATTGAAGGTAGGATTGCGACAGAGGTGTTTCATAAAGATGTGGACAGAAATACCTTTCTGCTCGCTTCAAGCCATCACCCAACATCACTGAAGCGGGGGTTGCCCCGCTCTCAGATGATGAGGGTGGCTAGAATTTCTAGTGACCCACTAAAAGCTGCGGCATCCATTGATAATTTAATAGCCAAATTTACAGCACGAGGTTATGACCCCAAAATGCTTCAGGATAATAAACGCCAAGTGTTAGATACACCCAGAGCCCAATTATTGCAGTCACACACTAAAACACCAGCTAAGGTTTTCCCATGGGTGAGTAGTTTTACAACAGCTAGCCCGGTAATTAATCGAGCAACCAAGGCTCTCTGGCCAATCGTAGCCTCGGATAAAGATCTGGCATGTTTCAAAGATGTACGCCCTCTAGCAGCGTTTAAAAGGGGACGCAACTTGAAAGATAGGCTGATGATTACTGACATCACGGGGAGAGGGATCCCAAAAATGCCTAACGTGTATGTTAAACCGGCAGGTTGCTACAGCTGCCTTGGTTGCACTACATGCAGATATATGGTAGCCTGTAGATCTTTCCAACATCCCCATTTACAAAAAAAGTATGACATTCGACATGTGCTCACGTGCACCTCATCATTTGTGGTGTACGTGATCACATGTCCTTGCGGGCTGTATTATGTAGGTCAGACCTCTCGCAAATTTCGGGAGCGTATGGCTCTGCATAGGTCAGCCATCCACCTGTCGACAGAAGGGAAAGCCCTGGATCAGCCAGTGGCCCGTCATTTTAGAAAGATGGGTCACACGTTATCTGACTTGAAGTATTTCTTGATTGATCACGTGGTGGAGTCTCCACGTGAGTGCGATCGTATTAAGGCTCTGTGTCTGTTGGAATCCAGATGGATTGTCCGCTTAGGGACTATGTCACCTGACGGGCTAAATGATAAAATTAACTGGAATAGTCTGAGATGATTTGATTTTGAAGGTCAGCAGATAGGCGTAGTATAACTACTAAATATACAATGAGGTTCATATATTCATCACTAGATGTGCCAATCAGCAAGTGGGGTCGATAGGGTTGACTGATTGTTATAGTAGAATAAGAAGTAGCAGAGTATGCTAATAGATGGTTAATATATGTTCATGCGCTGTCAAGCAAATGTTTTAATGTCTGTTTTTAAACGCACTATGTTTATTCCGCCAGGTCTGCCCACAGGCGGCACTGCTGGATGACACGGAAGCCGGGCTTGCTGTACAGGAGCGCAAGCTAGCGGTTGCCCAGCAACCGCGTCTTGCGTAACCCGGAAGTGAGATGCCGGGAGTGAATCAGCGGTAGCAGCTGTGGACGCGGACGCCGGCGGGAGGTGATGTCTGGTATCAGGTATATAAATGTTATATGTATGTGTGTCTTGTGAGTATTGGTGTATCCTGACGAAGGGGCTGAGGCCTCGAAACATGTAGATAGTAGCACCGCAATAAAAGCTTTTCTGGAACGAGTCCCTGGAGTGCCGTGCCTATTGTGTGGATATGCTGTTTCTTTCTGCACTGGACACCGGGACCAGTTATTCGTAAGCAAAGAGTGCCGGCTGAATTGTATTCTTTTATATATATATATATATATATAATTTCCCAATGGTAGGCACTCACTTCTGTCCCAAACTGTACCTTGCCACGGTGCTGCGTCGGCAGAAAGCATGCAGATATACCAAAAAGACGGCACTCACTGGTCTTTTACAGAATCAATAGACAGCGTCCTCTTATCAACGTTTCGAGTTTATTTCAACCCGTCATCAGGATACACATAACAAACAATAATGACACAAACATACCTTATATACCCCTCCATACTGCCAAACGAGTGCGCGCCAAACCAAGCTCCCAGCTGAATAATTAGTGTGATTAGCACAGTCAGTGTGTTCACACCCCTCACGGAAGTCCAACGTGGAAACTACGTCGCGTCAGGTTGCCTTGGCAACCTGTAACCACACACGGGCCATGAAGTATGACTCACACCAATCGCGGTGCAGGTCATGATGTATATCAACGGGGAACCAATCAGTGGACACATCACCTTCCACACACTAAACTAACTGGCCTCCGCAAACCGTTCCCATAGTAACTAGACAAACGCTGGTTGTGTACGCCAGGCAGCACATACGGTATCCGAGTGTTTACGGATACCGTATGTGCTGCCTGGCGTACACAACCAGCGTTTGTCTAGTTACTATGGGAACGGTTTGCGGAGGCCAGTTAGTTTAGTGTGTGGGAGGTGATGTGTCCACTGATTGGTTCCCCGTTGATATACATCATGACCTGCACCGCGATTGGTGTGAGTCATACTTCATGGCCCGTGTGTGGTTACAGGTTGCCAAGGCAACCTGACGCGACGTAGTTTCCACGTTGGACTTCCGTGAGGGGTGTGAACACACTGACTGTGCTAATCACACTAATTATTCAGCTGGGAGCTTGGTTTGGCGCGCACTCGTTTGGCAGTATGGAGGGGTATATAAGGTATGTTTGTGTCATTATTGTTTGTTATGTGTATCCTGATGACGGGTTGAAATAAACTCGAAACGTTGATAAGAGGACGCTGTCTATTGATTCTGTAAAAGACCAGTGAGTGCCGTCTTTTTGGTATATCTATATATATATATATATATATATATATATATATACCTTCTCTTTACTAGGAGCCCCACTGTCTTAAGTGCCCCGGGCCCCCCATGGTCTTAATCCAGCTCTGCCGGCACAGTGACAGGGGGAAGCCCTCGCCTCTAGCGGCTCCAGCGTTCCCTGACATGCAGGCCGGGCAGCTTAAACTCACCCGACTCCTCCTGCTATTAGGGATGTGAAACTACACCTTAGTCCATGCCCCGGCGTTTGCTCTCCCTGCTGGAGACCCCGGTTGACCAGGGAACCAGAACAGGCATCTTCTCCTCCGGCTCCCCTGTTCCGGCCGCTGTCAGTGTGAGTGGTGTCCCCGGCAACCAGCAGTGCAGAGGGGTGAGAAGGCGTGAGGGAGGATGAGAGGGCATCCACAAAGCTGCAGTGGATCTTTGGTATTATGGGGAGAAATGTCACAGGGGGAGGGGGGGGTCTTCTGTGCTTGGGGAAGATGCTCTATCTGGGGGTAGCGGGGTCTTCTGTACTTTGAGGTATATAATGGTGTTGGAGAAGCTGTGATGTGATGAAGTGCATTGAAGTGGGGGAGTGCTGTGAGGTAGTATTGAAGGGCGAGTAGGGGTGCTCTGCCCAGTCCTGGTTACAGACTCTCTCACCCTGTCAACCACAACATCTGCCCCACAGACACTCACCCCATCCCCCACCACACCTGTCCCTGTCCCCCACCACACCTTTCCCTGTCCCCCACCACACCTGTCATTGCACACTCACCCTGTCACCCACCAGACCTGTACTCCATGCCCCCAGCGTGATGAAACAAGGTTGTGGCTGGTGAGTACGGAATTCCCTGTGAGGCCACACCCACCATCCCAGGAGTTCGCACAAAGACCAACCCCCCCCCCCCCCGCCTTTCCCTATCGTGGTGCCCCCCCTGTCATTTTGTCCTGGATCCGCCCCTGCAGGAGAACCATTATCTCCTGAGGGTCTGATCGCTAGGTACGCCTAGATGCTCGTTCCCAGAGCCGGCCATCACCCCCCTTGCAGAGCCAGAAGTCAGAAGACAGGTGAGTAAAAGAAGCAAAGAAGACTTCAGTGACTGCTTCTGAGGTACCGCACAGCGATCGCATGCTGCGCGCCATGCTCCCACACACAGCGGCACTACAGGGTGCAGGGCGCTGTGGGGTGGGGGTGGGGGGTGTCCTGGGCAGCATATAGACCTCTATATGAGACTGGCAACAGGGGACATAGTGCCAGGGCACTGTCCTAACCCCTGCCAGTATAAAGATTTGTTTAAAAATAGCGGGACTGAAGCGCGCCATTGCGGGGGCGGAGCTTAGCCCACACAGCCCAGCGCCATTTTTTATACACAGGCTGCAGAGACGCTGGTTCTCTCACTGCTAAACAAGTATCAGGGTGCAAAACGGGGGGGGGGGGGGGGGCACAGTTATTTTGGTGCAATATAAGTTTATTATAAAAGCGCTGCAGGTCTGGGACAGTGTTTCAGAACCGGTATTGAGCGCTGGGGTGTGGGCTGGCAAACTCCCTCTGTGTCTCTCTGACAGGCTTTACTGTGGGTCTGTCCCCTATATGCCCAGTGTATCTGTGGGTGTTTGGTACACGTGTGTCGGCATGTCTGAGGCTGAGTGCTCTTCCCAGGAGGAGACTGTATTAGGGACACAAACGGCTGTGATAGTGACCCTGTCGGCACCGCCGACCCCTGATTGGGTAAATGTGTTGAATGCTTTGAATGCTAATGTGGCTCTGATAAATAAGAGATTGGATAAATCTGAATCTCAGAACCAGGCATGGAAGAAATCTGTGGAGGATGTGCTGTTACAAGTCCAGACCTCCTCGGGGTCACAAAAACGTTCATTTGCCCAGCTGGCAGACACGGATACCGACACGGACACTGACTCCAGTGTCGACTATAGTGATGCCAGATTAGATCCAAAACTGGCAAAGAGCATTCAGTACATGATTGTGGCGATAAAAGATGTATTACATATCACTGAGGACCCTACTGTTCCTGATAAAAGGGGCTGTATGTATAAGGGAAAGAAACCTGAGGTAACGTTTTCTCCATCTCATGAACTGAACACTCTTTTTGAAAAGGTTTGGGAAAATCCTGACAAAAAATAAGAATTTACTCACCGGTAATTCTATTTCTCGTAGTCCGTAGTGGATGCTGGGACTCCGTAAGGACCATGGGGAATAGCGGCTCCGCAGGAGACTGGGCACAACTAAAAGAAAGCTTTAGACTACTGGTGTGCACTGGCTCCTCCCACTATGACCCTCCTCCAGACTTCAGTTAGGATACTGTGCCCGGAAGAGCTGACACAATAAGGAAGGATTTTGAATCCCGGGTAAGACTCATACCAGCCACACCAATCACACCGTATAACTCGTGATACAATACCCAGTTAACAGTATGATAACAACTGAGCCTCTCAACAGATGGCTCAACAATAACCCTTTAGTTAAACAATAACTATATACAAGTATTGCAGACAATCCGCACTTGGGATGGGCGCCCAGCATCCACTACGGACTACGAGAAATAGAATTACCGGTGAGTAAATTCTTATTTTCTCTGACGTCCTAAGTGGATGCTGGGACTCCGTAAGGACCATGGGGATTATACCAAAGCTCCCAAACGGGCGGGAGAGTGCGGATGACTCTGCAGCACCGAATGGGCAAAATCTAGGTCCTCCTCAGCCAGGGTGTCAAACTTGTAGAATTTAGCAAATGTGTTTGACCCCGACCAAGTAGCTGCTCGACAAAGTTGTAAAGCCGAGACCCCTCGGGCAGCCGCCCAAGAAGAGCCCACCTTCCTCATGGAATGGGCTTTCACTGATTTAGGATGCGGCAGTCCAGCCGCAGAATGTGCAAGCTGAATCGTACTACAGATCCAGCGAGCAATAGTCTGCTTTGAAGCAGGTGCACCCAACTTGTTGGGCGCATACAGGATAAATAGCGAGTCAGTCTTTCTGACTCCAGCTGCCCTGGAAACATAGATTTTCAGGGCCCTGACTACGTCCAACAACTTGGAAGCCTCCAAGTCTGTAGTAGCCGCAGGCACCACGATAGGTTGGTTCAGATGAAAAGCTGATACCACTTTAGGAAGAAACTGGGGACGAGTCCTCAATTCTGCCCTATCCATATGGAAAATCAGATAAGGGCTTTTACATGACAAAGCCGCCAATTCTGATACAGGCCTGGCCGAAGCCAAGGCCAACAACATGACCACTTTCCACGTGAGATATTTCAATTCCACGGTTTTAAGTGGCTCAAACCAATGTGACTTTAGGAAATCCAACACCACGTTGAGATCCCAAGGTGCCACTGGAGGCACAAAAGGGGGCTGAATATGCAGCACTCCCTTAACAAAAGTTTGAACTTCAGGTAGTGAAGCCAGTTCTCTCTGGAAGAAAATCGATAGAGCCGAAATCTGGACCTTAATGGAACCCAATTTTAGGCCCATAGTCACCCCTGACTGTAGGAAGTGCAGGAAACGGCCCAGCTGAAATTCTTCCGTTGGGGCCTTCCTGACCTCACACCACGCAACATATTTTCGCCATATGCGGTGATAATGGTTTGCGGTTACTTCGTTCCTAGCTTTAATCAGCGTAGGAATGACTTCCTCCGGAATGCCCTTTTCCTTCAGGATCCGGTGTTCAACCGCCATGCTGTCAAACGCAGCCGTGGTAAGTCTTGGAACAGACAGGGCCCCTGCTGCAGCAGGTCCTGTCTGAGCGGCAGAGGCCATGGGTCCTCTGAGATCATTTCTTGAAGTTCCGGGTACCAAGCTCTTCTTGGCCAATCCGGAACAATGAGTATAGTTCTTACTCCTCTTCTCCTTATTATCCTCAGTACCTTTGGTATGAGAGGAAGAGGAGGGAACACATAAACCGACCGGTACACCCACAGTGTCACTAGAGCGTCCACAGCTATCGCCTGCGGGTCTCTTGACCTGGCGCAATACTTTTCTAGCTTTTTGTTTAGGCGGGACGCCATCATGTCCACCTGTGGCCTTTCCCAACGGTTTACAATCAGTTGGAAGACTTCTCGATGAAGTCCCCACTCTCCCGGGTGGAGGTCGTGCCTGCTGAGGAAGTCTGCTTCCCAGTTGTCCACTCCCGGAATGAACACTGCTGCAGTGCTAACACGTGATTTTCCGCCCATCGGAGAATCCTTGTGGCTTCTGCCATCGCCGTCCTGCTTCTCGTGCCGCCCTGTCGGTTTACATGGGCGACCGCCGTGATGTTGTCTGACTGGATCAGTACCGGCTGGTTTTGAAGCAGGGGTTTTGCCTGAGTTAGGGCATTGTAAATGGCCCTCAGTTCCAGAATATTTATGTGCAGGGAAGTCTCCTGACTTGACCATAGTCCTTGGAAGTTTCTTCCCTGTGTGACTGCCCCCCAGCCTCGAAGGCTGGCATCCGTGGTCACCAGGACCCAGTCCTGTATGCCGAATCTGCGGTCCTCTTGAAGATGAGCACTCTGCAGCCACCACAGCAGAGAAACCCTGGTCCTTGGAGACAGGGTTATCAGACGATGCATCTGAAGATGCGATACGGACCACTTGTCCAACAGGTCCCACTGAAAGGTTCTTGCATGGAACTTGCCGAATGGAATTGCTTCGTAGGAAGCTACCATCTTTCCTAGGATCCGCGTGCAGTGATGCACCGACACCTGTTTTGGTTTTAGGAGGCCTCTGACTAGAGATGACAGCTCCTTGGCCTTCTCTTCCGGGAGAAACACTTTTTTCTGTTCTGTGTCTAGAACCATCCCCAGGAACAGTAGACGTGTCGTAGGGACCAGCTGTGACTTTGGAATATTTAGAATCCAGCCGTGCTGTTGTAGCACCTCCCGAGATAGTGCTACCCCGACCAACAACTGCTCCCTGGACCTCGCCTTTATCAGGAGATCGTCCAAGTACGGGATAATTAAAACTCCCTTCTTTCGAAGGAGTATCATCATTTCGGCCATTACCTTGGTAAAGACCATCGGAGCCGTGGATAGACCGAACGGCAACGTCTGGAATTGGTAATGACAATCCTGTACCACAAATCTGAGGTACTCCTGGTGAGGATGCTAAATGGGGACATGCAGGTAAGCATCCTTGATGTCCAGTGATACCATGTAATCCCCCTCGTCCAGGCTTGCAATAACCGCCCTGAGCGATTCCATCTTGAACTTGAATTTTTTTATATATGTGTTCAAGGATTTCAAATTTAAAATGGGTCTCACCGAACCGTCCGGTTTCGGTACCACAAACATTGTGGAATAGTAACCCCGTCCTTGTTGAAGTAGGGGCACCTTTACTATCACCTGTTGTGAATACAGCTTGTGAATTGCCTGTAACACTGCCTCCCTGCCTGAGGGAGTGGTTGGTAAGGCAGATTTGAGGAAACGGCGGGGGGGAGACGTCTCGAATTCCAGCTTGTACCCCTGAGATACTACTTGAAAGATCCAGGGATCCACCCGTGAGCGAGCCCACTGATTGCTGAAATATTTGAGACAGGCCCCCACCATACCTGGCTCCGCCTGTGGAGCCCCAGCGTCATGCTGTGGACTTAGAGGAAGCGGGGGAGGTCTTTTGCTCCTGGGAACTGGCTGTATGCTGCAGCTTTTTCCCTCTACCTCTGCCTCTGGGCAGAAAGGACGCGCCCCTAACCCGCTTGCCCCTATTGGGCCGAAAGGACTGTACCTGATAATACGGTGCTTTCTTTGGCTGTGAGGGAACATGGGGTAAAAATGTAGACTTCCCAGCTGTTGCTGTGGAAACTAGGTCCGAGAGACCATCCCCGAACAACTCCTCACCCTTATAAGGCAGAACTTCCATGTGCCTTTTAGAATCTGCATCTCCTGTCCACTGCCGAGTCCATAACCCTCTCCTGGCAGAAATGGACATTGCACTTATTTTAGATGCCAGCCGGCAAATATCCCTCCGAGCATCCCTCATGTATAAAAGTGCGTCTTTAATATGCTCTACGGTTAGCAATATAGTGTCCCTGTCTAGGGTATCAATACTTTCCGACAGGGAATCTGACCACGCAGCTGCAGCACTGCACATCCATGCTGAAGCAATAGCTGGGCTCAGTATAACACCTGTGTGTGTATATATAGACTTCAGGATAGCCTCCTGCTTTCTATCAGCAGATTCCTTTAGGGCGGCCGTATCCGGAGACGGTAGTGCCACCTTCTTTGACAAGCGTGTGAGCGCTTTATCCACCCTAGGGGATGTTTCCCAACGTGACCTATCCTCTGGCGGGAAAGGGTACGCCATTAGTAACCTCTTAGAAATTACCAGTTTCTTATCAGGGGAAGCCCACGCTTCTTCACACACTTCATTTAACTCTTTAGATGGAGGAAAAGCTACTGGTAGTTTTTTTTTTTTTTTTCTCCAAACATAATACCCTTTTTTGTGGTACCGGGGGTAACATCAGAAATGTGCAACACATTTTTCATTGCCTCAATCATGTAACGTGTGGCCCTACTGGAAGTTACATTAGTCTCATCGTCGTCGACACTGGAGTCAGTATCCGTGTCGACATCTGTGTCTGCCATCTGAGGTAGCGGGCGTTTTAGAGCCCCTGATGGCTTTTGAGACGCCTGGGCAGGCACAGGCTGAGAAGCCGGCTGTCCCACATTTGGTATGTCGTCAAACCTTTTATGCAAGGAGTTGACACTGTCGCGTAATTCCTTCCACAGCACCATCCACTCAGGTGTCGACCCCGCAGGGGGTGACATCACATTTATCGGCATCTGCTCCGCCTCCACATAAGCCTCCTCATCAAACATGTCGACACAGTCGTACCGACACACCACATACACACAGGGAATGCTCTGACAGAGGATAGGACCCCACAAAGCCCTTTGGGGAGACAGAGAGAGAGTATGCCAGCACACACCAGAGCGCTATATAACACAGGGATCCCACTATAAATGAGTGTTTTTCCCTTATGGCTGCTTATATTATATATACTGCGCCTAAACTTAGTGCCCCCCCTCTCTTTTTTACCCTTATGTAGCTTGACACTGCAGGGGAGAGCCAGGGAGCGTCCTTCCAGCGGAGCTGTGAGGGAAAAATGGCGCCAGTGTGCTGAGGGAGATGGCCCCGCCCCTTTTCCGGCGGACTTCTCCCGCTTTTCCTGGAATTCTGGCAGGGGTATTTTTACACCTATATAGCCTTCCTGACTATATATGTTGTAGATTTGCCAGCCAAGGTGTCTTATATTGCCCTCAGGGCGCCCCCCCCCCCCCCCCCAGCGCTCTGCACCCATCAGTGACCGGAGTGTGAGGTGTGCATGAGGAGCAATGGCGCACAGCTGCAGTGCTGTGCGCTACCTTGTTGAAGACAGAAGTCTTCTGCTGCCGATTTTCCGGAACACTTCTTGCTTCTGGCTCTGTAAGGGGGCCGGCGGAGCGGCTCCGGGAACGAACACCAAGGTCGGGTCCTGCGGTCGATCCCTCTGGAGCTAATGGTGTCCAGTAGCCTAAGAAGCCCAAACTACCACCAGTTAGGTAGGTTCGCTTCTTCTCCCCTTAGTCCCTCGCTGCAGTGAGTCTGTTGCCAGCAGATCTCACTGTAAAATAAAAAACCTAAAATATACTTTCTTTCTAGGAGCTCAGGAGAGCCCCTAGTGTGCATCCAGCTCAGCCGGGCACAAGATTCTAACTGAAGTCTGGAGGAGGGTCATAGTGGGAGGAGCCAGTGCACACCAGTAGTCTAAAGCTTTCTTTTAGTTGTGCCCAGTCTCCTGCGGAGCCGCTATTCCCCATGGTCCTTACGGAGTCCCAGCATCCACTTAGGACGTCAGAGAAAGTTTCAGATTCCCAAAAGGACTCCGGTGGCGTATCCGTTTCCCTCTGGGGATAGGGAAAAGTGGGAGTCATCCCCCATTGTGGACAAAGCTCTATCACAGCTGTCCAAAAAGGTGACTCTTCCGTCCCCTGACACGGCAGCCCTAAAGGATCCTGCGGATCGTAGGCAGGAATATACATTGAAATCCATTTATGTCACCACGGGTATGCTGCTCAGACCAGCCATTGCATCTGCATGGGTGAGTAATGCTATCGAAAAATGGGCAGATAACTTGTCATCTGATATAGATACCCTGGATAGGGATAGCATTCTTTTGACACTAGGTTATATCAGGGACGCTGCAGTCTACCTAAAGGAAGCTGCGAGGGATATTGGCCTTTTGGGATAAAAGGCCAATGCCATGGCAGTCTCAGCTAGGAGAGCATTGTGGATTCATCAATGGAATGCTGATGCTGACTCTAAGAAAAATATGGAGTCTCTACCGTATAAAGGTGGTGTGTTGTTTGGTGACGGCTTCGCTGATTTGGTATCTACGGCTACCGCGGGTAAGTCATCGTTTTTACCTTATGTTCCTGCACAACAAAAGAAAGCACACCACTATCAGATGCAGTCCTTTCGGCCCAATAAATACAGAATAGGCCGAGGTTCTTCCTTCCTTGCTACGAGAGTAAGGGGAAAGGGTAAAAGATCACCGGCCGTGGCTGATTCCCAGGAGCAGAAGTCCTCTCCAGCTTCTGCCAAATCCACCGCATGACGCTGGGGCTCCTCTGCGGGAGTCCGCATCGGTGGGGGCACGTCTCAAACTCTTCAGTCAGTTCTGGGCTCCTTCGGCCCTAGACCCATGGGTTTTAGAAATAGTGTCCCAGGGGTACAAACTAGAGTTTCAAGACGTTCCCCCTCGCCGATTTTTCAAATCGACCTTACCAGCTTCTCTTTTATTCGAGCCTGTTCGTGGTCCCGAAGCCAGATGGCTCAGTCAGACCAATCCTGAACCTCAAATTCCTCAATTTCTACCTGAGAAAATTAAAATTCAAGATGGAATCTCTCCGGGCAGTGATCTCCAGTCTGGAGGAGGGGGATTTTATGGTGTCGGTAGACATAAAGGATGCCTACTTACATGTTCCCATTTATCCTCCGCATCAAGCTTACCTGAGGTTTGCAGTTCAGTATTGTCATTACCAATTTCAGACGTTGCCGTTTGGTCTGTCCACGGCTCCGAGGATTTTCACCAAAGTAATGGCGGAAATGATGGTTCTCCTGCGCAAGCAAGGAGTCACAATTATCCCGTACTTGGATTATCTCCTGATAAAGGCGAGATCCAGGGACCAATTACTGCAGAACATTACGCTCTCCCTGACAATTCTGCAACAACATGGTTGGCTCCTAAACTTGCCAAAATCACAGTTGGTTCCGACGACACAGCTGTCGTTTTTGGGAATGATTCTGGACACAGAATTACAGAGAGTTTTTCTTCCAGTGGAAAAGACTCTGGAAATTCAGAACCTGATCAAACAAATTCTGAAACCAGCAAGAGTGTCTATCCATCAATGCACTCGGTTGCTGGGGAAGATGGTGGCGGCCTACGAGGCCATTCAGTTTGGCAGATTCCATGCCAGAGTGTTTCAGTGGGACCTGTTGGACAAGTGGTCCGGATCCCACCTGCACATGCACCAAAGAATAATCCTGTCTTCCAAGACCAGAAACTCACTCCTGTGGTGGCTGCACAGCTCGCACCTCCTAGAGGGGCGATGGTTCGGGATCCAGGACTGGATCCTAGTAACCACGGATTCAAGTCTCCGAGGCTGGGGAGCAGTCACACAGGGGAAAAACTTCCAGGGAAGATGATCAAGCCAGGAAATTTGTCTACACATAAACGTTCTGGAGTTGAGGGCCATTTACAACGGCCTTCAAGCGGAACATCTTCTTCGCAATCTGCCCGTCTTGGTCCGGTCGGGAAATATAACAGCAGTAGCGTACATAAACCGCCAGGGTGGAACAAAGAGCAGAGCGGCAATGGCAGAGGCCACCAAAGTTCTCCGCTGGGCGGAAAGGCATACAAGCGCTCTGTCAGCGATCTTCATTCCAGTGGACAACTGGGAAGCAGACTTCCTCAGCAGACACGATCTCCATCCAGGAGAGTGGGGTCTTTATCAAGAGGTCTTTGCAGAACTGACAAGTCTTTGGGGAATTCCTCAAATAGACATGATGGCGTCTCGCCTCAACAAGAAACTTCAGAGATATTGTTCCAGGTCGAGGGACCCTCAAGCAATAGCAGTGGACGCCCTAGTGACACCATGGGTGTTTCAGTCGGTGTATGTGTTCCTTCCGCTTCCACTCATTCCAAAAGTGTTAAAGATCATAAGAAGAACAAAGGTTCAAGCGATCCTCATTGTTCCAGACTGGCCAAGGAGGGCTTGGTATCCAGACCTTCAGGAATTACTTATAGGAGATCCCTGGCCTCTTCCTCTAAGAGAGGATCTGTTACAACAGGGGTCGTGCGTGTACCAAGATTTACCGCGGCTACGTTTGACGGCTTGGCGGTTGAACGCCGGATCCTAGCCCGAAAGGGTATTCCCAGTGAAGTCATTCCCACACTTCTTCAAGCCAGGAAAGGAGTAACGTCTGTACATTACCACCGTATTTGAAGAAAATATGTGTCTTGGTGTGAATCCAAGAAGGCTCCTACGGAAGAATTTCAATTAGGACGTTTTCTCCATTTTATACAAGCTGGTGTGGATGCGGGCCTAAAGTTGGGCTTAATTAAAGTACAAATTTCATTTCTTTCAAAAACAATTGGCCTCCCTTCCAGAAGTTCAGACTTTCGTGAAAGGCGTGTTGCACATCCAACCTCCCTTTGTGGTCCCAGTGGCACCTGTCACGATCCGGGTATCTGGACGCCATTTCTTACCCATCAGATGCCTCCTAAGGCTGGCTCAGCGCTCCAGGACCGGATTCCATCTGTTATCCTAATGTTCACATTCCTGCATCCTCTCCTGTCTCTCTGAGACGCTGTCACAGTAACGCCTTATTACATCTGGCATGGCGTCTCCCGCGGCCTCCGCCGCCGTCCCTGAGCTTCTGCATGCAGAGTGTCAGAGTGGCGATTACGTCAGCCGCGGCCTCCGCTGTGTCCGCGTGGTTGGATGTGCACTTGTCAGCCTGGCGTCTCCTGTCTCCAGTGGCCGGCGCCGCCATTACTGTTTTCATTACCACATGGATTACAAACCAAACTTCCCTCCAAGTGTCTGCATGGGCGCAGCCATCTTGGATTCTGTCAGCTGATCATTTCCTCCAATCTGTTGTCAGTATTGTTAATCTGCATAATTGCCTAGCCAATCCCTTCCTTGCTGCAGGTATAAATACACTGTGCCTGAGCAAGGAAGGCGTCAGTGCTTTGGTTGTCAAACCTAGTTCCTGTTTGTCTCTCTCCTGTGATTGTCTTCCAGGTTCCAGCTCCTGTCTCAAGACTTCCACCATAGAGACCCGCACCAGCATTCCACCTGCGGTGTAGCCTGACTCTCCGATCCATTGTGGATTCATCTGTTTCCAGCTTCAACATTACCTGCTTCCAGCCCAGCTTCCAGCAGAGTACAGCTTCTCTTAAAGGGCCGGTGTCCTTTCTACACTTTACCACTCTCCACCGGTATTATTATTTCTCCGCTCTCAAACTCTACATTTTACTCATATTGCATCGCTCTCAAGCTTCATTTATTATTTAACTGGTTCCAGCCAGTATCCACTCCGTGCTAACAACAGTCTGGTTCCAGCCAGTATCCACAGCAGCCGTTTTATCTTCAGCAACCCAGCTTTTCCTGGAACACCAGCTGGTACAATCCTGGGTTATCTCCATTGCTACAGTCGGGCCTGGTAAGGACTTTCCATCTAGAAGATTATAAGAACTATCTTACACTACCAGTGCCCTGTGGCTCCTGCCACCCTGTAGTACCCAGGAACTGTATTTATTCTTTGCTGACTTTTATGTTTTCTTTTACTGCTGCTGTGTTGCGGAGTTGTCATAATAAACATCATTGACTTTTATCCAAGTTGTCGTGGTCACGCCTTCGGGCAGTTATTATTCATGTTACTTACATGTCCAGGGGTCTGATACAACCTCCCAGGTTCCGGTACATCTCAGCCCCTACAACTGAGGCTGCCTCCCGTCAGCTCAGGCCCTCAGTTGTGACAGTAAGCACTGACCTAATGAATCCAGCCGGAGACCAGGATCAAGCGGCCAGGCCGATGCAAGAACTGGCAGCCCGACTAGAACATCAGGAGGCTGCACAGGGCCACATCATCCGCTGTCTCCAGGATTTCTCTACTCGGCTGGACGGGATTCAGACAACTCTCCGTGGATCAGGCGCGTCTGGTGCGTAAACCACAGTGACTCCAGCTATAACCCCACCCACCTTACCCATTTCTGCTCCACGTCTTCATCTTCCAACGCCAGCAAAATTTGACGGATCTCCAAGATTCTGCAGGGGATTTCTCAACCAGTGTGAGATTCAGTTTGAGCTACAACCTGGCAATTTTCCCAGTGACCGTACAAAAATTGCCTACATTATTTCTCTTCTCAGTGGCTCAGCCCTTGATTGGGCATCACCGTTATGGGAGAGGTCCGACACCCTGCTATCTTCCTACACTGCCTTCGTGTCAACATTCAGGCGCATCTTCGACGAGCCAGGCCGGGTAACCTCAGCTTCATCCGAGATTCTCCGTTTACGCCAGGGGTCACGTACTGTAGGACAATATCTGATACAGTTCCAGATCCTGGCATCCGAACTGGCATGGAACGACGAGGCCCTGTATGCTGCATTCTGGCATGGCTTATCTGAGCGTATTAAAGATGAGTTAGCTACCAGAGACTTGCCCTCTAAGTTGGATGAGCTAATCTCACTCTGCACGAAAGTTGATTTACGTTTCAGAGAGAGAGCAACTGAGCGTGGAAGATCATCTGCTCCAAAATCTTATGCTCCTCCTCCTCGCCAAGTGTCACCAACTAAAGATGAGCCCATGCAAATTGGCCGTTCCCGTTTAACGCCTGCTGAGCGCCGAAGACGTCTCTCCGAGTCTCTCTGTCTTTATTGTGCAGCTCCGTCTCACACCATTAATGCCTGTCCCAAACGTCCGGGAAACTCCAAATCCTAGCTCGCCAAGGATAGGGCCGGCTAGGAGTAATGATCTCCTCTCCATCTCCTCAAGATTGTAATCTCCCAGTCTCGCTTCAAGTTGCTCAACGTTATCGGAACGTCATTGCCCTCCTTGATTCCGGAGCAGCTGGGAACTTTATTACCGAAGCCTATGTTAAACGGTGGTCCCTACCCACCGAGAGACTTCCTTCGTCCATTTTTTTAACTGCCGTGGATGGCAGCAAAATTTTTGACGCAGTTATTTCTTTAAGGACTCTACCAGTTCGTCTGAGAGTGGGAGTTCTTCATTCCGAACTTATTTCTTTTTTAGTGATTCCAAGAGCCACACATCCTGTGGTCCTGGGCCTTCCATGGCTCCGTCTTCACAATCCTACAATTGATTGGACGACTACGCAAATCCTGGCATGGGGTTCCTCCTATGCTGAGACATGTTTGTTTAAAGTATTGCCTGTCTGTTCTTCCTCCCCCAGGTCGTCTGATGTTCCACCTCCTCCATATCAAGATTTCACGGATGTGTTCAGTAAAGCTTCTGCTGATATCCTTCCTCCTCATAGAGAATGGGACTGCCCGATTGATCTCGTTCCAGGGAAGGTTCCACCTCGAGGCCGAACTTATCCGTTGTCTCTGCCTGAGACGCATTCTATGGAGGAATACATTAAAGAGAACCTAGCAAAGGGGTTCATTCGACCTTCTTCTTCCCCAGCCGGCGCAGGCTTCTTTTTTGTAAAAAAGAAAGATGGTGGTCTGCGGCCGTGCATCGACTACAGAAGTTTGAACGACATTACCATCAAGAACCGTTATCCTTTACCCCTGATTACTGAGCTCTTTGACAGAGTTAGCGGAGCTACCATCTTTACAAAGCTGGACTTGAGAGGTGCATACAATCTCATCCGGATCCGTGAGGGTGACGAGTGGAAGACCGCCTTTAACACCCGTGACGGACATTATGAGTACCTCGTCATGCCCTTCGGATTGAGCAATGCTCCAGCTGTCTTCCAGCATTTTGTCAATGAGATCTTCAGAGACATTCTATACCGTCATGTCGTGGTCTATCTAGACGATATCCTCATTTTTGCCAACGATTTAGAGGAACATCGTTTTTGGGTTAAAGAGGTTCTGTCCCGTCTCCGTGTCAATCATCTCTATTGCAAATTAGAGAAATGCGTCTTTGAAGTCAAGTCCATTCCGTTTCTAGGGTACATTGTGTCCGGTTCCGGACCAGAGATGGATCCTGAGAAACTACAAGCAATCCAAAATTGGCCGGTACCCTTAACCCTCAAAGGGGTCCAGAGGTTCTTAGGGTTCGCCAACTATTACCGAAAGTTTATACGAGACTTTTCCACCATTGTGGCGCCTATTACTGCTTTCACTAAGAAGGGTGCTAACCCGTCCAAGTGGTCTGAAGAAGCCATGCAAGCATTTCATCTTTTAAAACAAAGGTTCATCTCTGCGCCTGTTCTGAAACAGCCTGACATCGACTCTCCTTTCATCTTAGAGGTGGATGCCTCCTCCGTTGGAGTAGGAGCGGTGTTATCTCAGAGGGCTAAAGATGGCCATTTACACCCTTGCAGTTTCTTCTCCCGGAAGTTCTCTCCAGCTGAGCGCAACTATGCCATTGGCGACCAGGAGTTGCTAGCCATCAAGCTCGCTCTAGAAGAGTGGAGGTATCTGTTGGAGGGAGCTTCTCATTCAATCACCATACTTACAGACCACAAGAACCTTTTATATCTGAAAGGCGCACAATGTCTCAACCCTCGTCAGGCCAGATGGGCACTTTTCTTTTCCAGGTTCGACTTTAAACTCCAGTTCTGTCCGGGCTCTCAGAATCGCAAGGCCGATGCCCTTTCCCGCTCATGGGAGCAAGAAAATGAGTCAGAGTCTTCAGACAAGCATCCTATTATAAATCCGTTGGCATTCTCCACGGTAGGGATGGACTCTACGCCCCCAACAGGGAAAAGTTTTGTGAAACCGATGCTAAGGAAGAAGCTCATGCATTGGGCCCATGCTTCCCGTTTTGCCGGACATACAGGTATCCAAAAAACCCTGGAGTTTATCTCTAGGTCCTATTGGTGGCCAACTCTGAAAAAGGACGTCTTGGAGTTTATTGCATCTTGCCCAAAGTGTGCTCAACATAAGGTATCCCGCCAGTCGCCTGCGGGGCAACTGGTTCCACTATCTGTTCCCCGTCGACCTTGGACCCATTTGTCAATGGATTTTATTACAGATTTACCCATGTGCAACAAGTTCAATACCATCTGGGTGGTAGTTGACCGGTTCACCAAGATGGCACACTTCATTCCTCTCACCGGTCTTCCGTCAGCTTCCAAGTTGGCTCAAGTATTCATACAAGAGATCTTCCGACTCCACGGTCTTCCTGAAGAAATTATCTCAGATCGAGGAGTTCAATTCACAGCCAAATTCTGGCGAAGTTTATGTCAAGTCCTCCAAGTCAAGCTAAAGTTTTCCACGGCTTACCATCCTCAGACCAATGGTCAAACCGAGAGGGTGAATCAGGACTTGGAGGCCTTCCTCCGCATCTATGTGTCCTCCTCTCAAGATGACTGGGTTCAATTACTTCCCTGGGCCGAGTTCTGTCATAACAACCAGTATCATTCTTCATCTGCTTCAACACCATTCTTCACTAACTTTGGATTCCACCCTAAAGTCCCTAAGTTCCAACCGCTTCCAGCAACTTCTGTTCCTGCAGTGGATATCACCTTGCATCAGTTTGCCAATATCTGGAAGAGCGTACGATCAGCTCTGCTCAAGGCATCGTTCAGGTACAAGAAGTTTGCGGATAAGAAGCGTCGAGCAGTTCCTGCTCTCAAGGTGGGTGATCGGGTATGGTTATCTACGAAGAATTTGAGGTTAAGAGTTCCCAGTATGAAGTTTGCACCTCGCTATATCGGTCCTTTCAAGATTGAACAAGTCATCAATCCTGTTGCTTACAGACTTCAGTTGCCTCCCTTCTTAAAAATACCCAGGACATTCCATGTTTCCCTGTTGAAACCGCTGATCTTGAATCGGTTTCATTCCTCACTTCCTCCAACTCCGAAAGTCCAAACTCAACGAGGCGTTGAGTATGAAGTGGCCAAGATCCTGGACTCACGTCACCGTTACGGTCAACTACAGTATCTTATTGACTGGAAGGGTTACGGCCCTGAGGAACGTTCATGGACCAATGCTTCTGATGTCCATGCTCCTGCCTTGGTCCGGAGATTCCATTCCAAGTTTCCTCAAAAGCCAAAGAAGTGTCCTGGGGTCACTCCTAAAGGGGGGGGTTCTGTCACGATCCGGGTATCTGGACGCCATTTCTTACCCATCAGATGCCTCCTAAGGCTGGCTCAGCGCTCCAGGACCGGATTCCATCTGTTATCCTAATGTTCACATTCCTGCATCCTCTCCTGTCTCTCTGAGATGCTGTCACAGTAACGCCTTATTACATCTGGCATGGCATCTCCCGCGGCCTCCGCCGCCGTCCCTGAGCTTCTGCATGCAGAGTGTCAGAGTGGCGATTACGTCAGCCGCGGCCTCCGCTGTGTCCGCGTGGTTGGATGTGCACTTGTCAGCCTGGCGTCTCCTGTCTCCAGTGGCCGGCGCCGCCATTACTGTTTTCATTACCACATGGATTACAAACCAAACTTCCCTCCAAGTGTCTGCATGGGCGCAGCCATCTTGGATTCTGTCAGCTGATCATTTCCTCCAATCTGTTGTCAGTATTGTTAATCTGCATAATTGCCTAGCCAATCCCTTCCTTGCTGCAGGTATAAATACACTGTGCCTGAGCAAGGAAGGCGTCAGTGCTTTGGTTGTCAAACCTAGTTCCTGTTTGTCTCTCTCCTGTGATTGTCTTCCAGGTTCCAGCTCCTGTCTCAAGACTTCCACCATAGAGAGTGAGACCCGCACCAGCATTCCACCTGCGGTGTAGCCTGACTCTCCGATCCATTGTGGATTCATCTGTTTCCAGCTTCAACATTACCTGCTTCCAGCCCAGCTTCCAGCAGAGTACAGCTTCTCTTAAAGGGCCGGTGTCCTTTCTACACTTTACCACTCTCCACCGGTATTATTATTTCTCCGCTCTCAAACTCTACATTTTACTCATATTGCATCGCTCTCAAGCTTCATTTATTATTTAACTGGTTCCAGCCAGTATCCACTCCGTGCTAACAACAGTCTGGTTCCAGCCAGTATCCACAGCAGCCGTTTTATCTTCAGCAACCCAGCTTTTCCTGGAACACCAGCTGGTACAATCCTGGGTTATCTCCATTGCTACAGTCGGGCCTGGTAAGGACTTTCCATCTAGAAGATTATAAGAACTATCTCACACTACCAGTGCCCTGTGGCTCCTGCCACCCTGTAGTACCCAGGAACTGTATTTATTCTTTGCTGACTTTTATGTTTTCTTTTACTGCTGCTGTGTTGCGGAGTTGTCATAATAAACATCATTGACTTTTATCCAAGTTGTCGTGGTCACGCCTTCGGGCAGTTATTATTCATGTTACTTACATGTCCAGGGGTCTGATACAACCTCCCAGGTTCCGGTACATCTCAGCCCCTACAACTGAGGCTGCCTCCCGTCAGCTCAGGCCCTCAGTTGTGACAGCACCATGGGCTCTTAACGTGGTGTTGCAGTTCCTTCAATCTCATTGGTTTGAACCTTTACAGGTGGTGGAGTTGAAATTCGTCACTTGGAAAGTGGTCATGCTGTTGGCCTTGGCATCCGCAAGACGGGTGTCTGAATTAGCGGCTTTGTCTCACAAGAGCCTTTATTTGATCTTCCATGAAGATAGAGCAGAGTTGAGGATTCGTCAGCAATTTCTCCCGAAAGTGGTTTCGTCGTTCCACATGAACCAACCTATTGTGGTGCCAGTGGCTACTGACGCCTTGGTGGAATTGAAGTTTCTCAATGTGGTCAGAGCTTTGAAAATTAATGTCACCAGAACGGCTCAGATTAGGAAAACGGAGGCTCTGTTTGTCCTGTATGCTTCCAACAAGATCGGGGCTCCTGCTTCCAAGCAGACTATTGCGCGCTGGATCTGTAATACGATTCAGCAGGCTGGTTTGCCGATACCGAAATCGGTGAAGGCCCATTCTACCAGAAAGGTGGGCTCGTCCTGGACGGCTGCCCGGAGGGGTCTCAGCATTACAACTTTGCCGAGCAGCAACGTGGTCAGGTTCAAACACCTTTGCGAAGTTTTACAAGTTTGATACCCTGGCCGATGAGGACCTCTTGTTTGGTCAATTGGTGCTGCAGAGTCATCTGCACTCTCCTGCCCGTTCTAGAGTTTGGTATAACCCCATGGTTCTTGATGTGACCCCAGCATCCTCTAGGATGTCTGAGAAAATTGGATTTCAATACCTACCGGTAAATCCTTTTCTCTTAGTCCGTAGAGGATGCTGGGCGCCCGTCCCAGTGCGTACTGTATCTGCATTCTTAGTTATGATTTCACACATGATGTGTTACATTTATAGTCAGCCTGTTGCTGACGTTGTTCATGCCGTTGACTTGCGTTATGTTGAATGCCACATTGTACGGCGTGCTTGAGGTGTGAGCTGGTATGTATCTCACCTTAGTTTAACAATAAATCCTTTTCCTCTAAATGTCCGTCTCCCTGGGCACAGTTCCTATAACTGGAGTCTGGAGGAGGGGCATAGAGGGAGGAGCCACTTCTCACCCTTTGAAAGTCTTAAAGTGCCCATGTCTCCTGCAGATCCCGTCTATACCCCATGGTTCTTGATGTGACCCCAGCATCCTCTATGGACTAAGAGAAAAGGATTTACCGGTAGGTATTAAAATCCTATTTTCTCTTTTTGTTTACCTAAATGTAACACAGAGAATTCCCTGTTATGTGAGGATTGTGCGGTGGTACCATCTGCTTAGCCCTCCACGCAGCTACAGCACACTCCTGTTTGAACAGCTCGGATTATGCAGGTAATGTCACTGTTAACCAGAGACCCCGTCCGTCATTTCTCCTTTCCAGGTTTCTAAAAGGAGCTTGCTAACCTCAATGTTTCACGACTCTGCGGATGAGAGGCCTCTCTTGGGGTAGGCGATAGATGTCTAGACTCTAGAATACTGATGACATCGTTTTTCGGTGGAGTCTGAACCAGTGTCTCAGGGTATTGAGGCGTTTTTGACAGCAGTTCATCTGGTGCTGCAGGTAAGGGAGTCGGAACTAGACACTTCACGTTCCTCGGGGTTCGGCGACTTTTCCAGTTTCGGATGAGCTGGATGTGCTCTGGTCCGGGAGACATCCGGATTCACGATTTCAGGTATCAAACAATGTTTGTTTTCCTATCCTTTCCCCGCAGACAGCAGGAAAAGATATGAGACCTCTCCACTTGTATACCCCTCGATATACCGCTGGTCCAAGAAGCTGCCGGTTCCTGGAGCAACCTTGCTGGTGGAGCCGTCTGAAGAGAAATGGGCGGCAACAGGGGTTCTGCTTTGTCCGGCGCAGGTAGGTTGTGGGGGAGCAATTGTCCTCTGGGTTACAGGACGGTTTGCATCAGGATCAGCTGATACCTTTGGCAGATCATATTCAGGATTCTGCTTTCTATTCTTTTGAGGTCTCCAAGGACGTCTGTATCCTCAGGGCCTGAATTTCCACTTGGGCTATCCTAACCCGGCGACCTTTAGGGATACGACAGTGATAGGCAGATATTGAATCCTAGTGGGCAGCAGAGGCGTTGTCCTTTACGGGCCTGGTCGGGAAGGATCTTCCTACCTATATTTCTCAGGCCATTGAGGGCAAGTCCACTTTTCTTTCCCCTACTGCTGCTCCAACTCCAAGGCGGACCTATACCGGTCCTTCTTTTTGATCCTTCCGTGCCCCTTCCAGGTTTCGAGTCCGTGACAGGGGCGGTACCTCCGTCACCAGGGAATCTCGAAGTAAGAGGCCGAGGCAGAGGTTCAACGACCTCGGACCAGTCTGATTGTAGATCCTCCAACACACCCACCGCCGGTCGGGCCTCCCTCCCACCTGGGAGATTCCAGGGTGGGCGCATGTCTGTGGTTTTTCTGGGAGGCCTGGGTATGCTTGGGTTAGGTTTCTCATCACTTGCGGTAACATACTCGATTTTGGAGTCCAACCGCCTCAGTGCTTCCTCACCACGGGTTTGCCGGTTTCTGACGACAAGAGAGTCGTACTGCAGGCGCTGGTACCAGATACTTCTATCCGCAGGGGTGCTGATCCCTGTTTCCACACATCACTGGAAATGGGCAATTTCTCAGGCCTTTGTTTTTTCCCGTACCGAAGCCATATGGCTCAGTCAGGCCTATTCTGAACTTATAATCCTTCAGTCTGTGATTGCCAGTTTGGAGCAAAGAGGGTTTAGGCGTCCTTAGTTATCAGGGATGCTGTTTACTGGTTCCCATTGGGTTTCCTCTTTGGGTTTTTCTCTGATTCGCGGTACAGGATACTCATTTCCACTTTCAGACCTTTCCGTTCGGTCTCTCTTCCGCTCCCACAGTGTTCATGAGGGTCACAGGATGGCCCTACTTCAAAGGCAGGGAGTGACGTTTGTTCCCTAGCTTGACAATCTACTGCTGGAGACCCACTCTGTAGATCGGTTGCTTCTGAATATCCGGATGATCCAGGATCTTCTGATTCGACACGAGTCTCATTTATGCCCCTCGTACAGTTTTCTGTTTTTAGGGATGGTTCTCAACACGGTCCATCAGAGGAGTTTTCCTTCCTCAGGACCAGTTCCTCTCTCTTAAGCCAAGTGCGGCGCTGAGAGAGGTCACCTACATCCTCTTCTGAGCAGAGGACATCAATCTTCATTCCACGCCAGGAAGGGCACCCAGGTGAGTGGACATTCCCCGGAATTTCGTCGGCTGGTCCGCTGTTGGTAGAGACCTCAGATCAACCTTAGGGCGTTCCGACTGACTCTTCAACTGCCCCTTTTACTACTCTCGGACGAGAGCCCTGGCGGCAGTAGCCGTGGATGCCCTCACGGCTCCTTGGAACTTCTGGTTAGTCTATCTTTCCTTCTTTCCTGTTACTACCTCAATTTTTGCAACGCATAAAGGGAGAATGCGCGCTAGTCCTCCAGGTGACTCCAGCTTGGCCGCGCAGGACTTGGAAATCCTCCCTGCTCCTGTTGTCAGTAGAGGAGCCTTGGCTCCTACCTCTGTGGGACTATCTACTTCCACAGGGTCCTTTTCTCTGTTCAGTCTTACACAGGTTTTGTTTACCGGCGTGGCTGTTCACAAGACCTTCTCAGACGGACGGACTTCCCTCATTCGGTTATGCCTGCTAGGCACCGATTTCGGAAGTCAGTTACCTCGCCTAGCTTGCTGTGGCCTGGTGTGAATGACGAGGGTTTTTTTTTCCCTTCATTTTTTTTCTCATTTAGCCGCCTTCTTTGGTTTCTCCGGGTGGTTTTCTCGGCTGCGCTTCGACTATGTTTACCGGAGTTTCAGGTCTCTGCTCTTTCGGTTTTCATCCAAAGGAAATTAGCCTGGCTGCCAGAAGTTCGGACTTTCTTGCAGGGAGTACTCTAACTGCAGCCTCCCTTTCGCCCTCTAGCGGCACCAGAGGACCTCATACTGGTTCTCACTTTTCTGCAGTCTCGGTTATTTGTTTTTCCGGAGTCGTTGGAGATGTATTATCTCACCTGGAAGGTGGTTCTTCTTTTAGATCTGGCTTGGGCCAGATGGGTGTCGAAGCTTGGGTCTCTCTTTCTCTCTCCTTTTCCCTCTGGCCGGCCTTCTTGCTGGATATTCCATGAGTATAGGCTGAGCTTCATACTCAGCTGTCGTTTCTTCCAGGTGTGATATCAGCTTTTCACATAAGTCTGACACTTGTGTTTTCGGCCCTTTCGGCGGATTCACTGGATTCGTGACCTTTAGAAGTTGTCAGGGCGCTCCGACTCTCTGTACGGAGGACTTCGGCTATTTGACAGCCTGATTTCTTCTTTGTTCTGTACGATGCTCCCGTCCTGAATGGCCGGGGCCCCAGCAGACGTTGGCCCGTTGGATACGTTTGACCATCAGTCAAACCGAGAGCCTCAGTCTTCCATTTCGGCGCACTCCACGCGCTCTGGGGGACCTTCGGGGGCTATCATACATTTGTCACGTTTTACAGATTTGACACTTTTGCAGCCTCTGTATCACAGTTTGGCCGAGGGGTTTTGCAGGACTCTCAGCGCTCTCCCTCCCGTCTTGGGAGCTCTGAGACGTCCCCATTGTATCTGCACTCCAGTGGCCCCTAGTGGATGAAGGAGAAATCAGGATTTTGGTACTTACCAATAAATCCCTTTCTCCAATTCCACAGGGGCCACTGGATGCCCACCAAGCGCTGTTTCCTCCTACTTCACTTATCAGGTTGCATGTCACTGTGTGACTCCGAGTATTGTTAATGTTAGCCTCTCACTATATTTCCAGGTTTCCTTGGTGTTTTCCTGTTTAGTTGGCTTAAGGAACTTCCTCTACTTTAACGTTGGCCTTTTCCAGCTCTCCTCGGGCACAGTTTTAACTAGACTGGCTTGGAGGGGGGACATAGTAGGGGAGGAGCTAGTCACATGGCCATAAACTTAAAGTGCCAGCTCCCAGTGACTGCCTACTATATCCCCATTGTATCTGCACTCCAGTGGCCCCTGTGGAATTGGAGAAAGGGATTTATCGGTAAGTACCAAAATCCTGATTTCTTCCCATTACAGCTTTGGCTGACTAACACCCTGTAGCTTCAGTTACTAAACCCCCTGACTACAGTTACTGTAATTCCCAACCTAATTACCTCAAAATATCTCCTCACATTTTCAAGATTAGTATACTGTAGAATCTAGGCGCATAGAACCCCTTCGTCTGATTTATCGCACTTCCTCTAATGGCCATGTTATTCATATTCTCAGCACAGTTTATACAGCTATAAACAAATGTAGTTACATAAAAACAATAATAATGATTTCTTTGTACTTTCACATTTTCAACACTTTCAAAACAGAGCAGCTTTAAAGACTGCAAAACTTCAAAGAGATTTCTCAGATTACCTGTTATATCATCACTGCTCTTAAAGGCCATTTGAACTCACAATGTTAGAAGTATGTTAACAGACATTTTTAAATGGAACATACATTTTAGAAAATAAGATATAGATATAGGAAATAAGATGGAATGGTAATATCTGTGAATAGATGTGTTCCATACATATACAAATAGAATGACGTTAGAACCCATGTGTTTATAAATGTTTGTTATACCAGTAAGTACAGTATTCAATCTGGCATGGGGATGAAACCTATTGATTCCATGGATCACATGACCACAAGGTTTGGAGCAGCGACACATTATGGCAGCAACTTATGGACGCTGTGCATACTCATGTTGACTACAAGTCAACACATTACACCGCAGTTCCCAAGCTTTCTTGGATCACATTGCATTTTCATGGCACCATTAGACCAAAGGTTTCTATAAAATGTAAATAATATTAAAATAATAATAAGTAAACTGTGTTTAAATGAAGTCTTCTGCACCTCTGATGGTCCATGTCACTTTCCGATCAACAGCCAATAGCACTAAGCAGTAGAGGAACAAAGAAAGATGTGAAAAGGGGAGAAGAGGAATATAATGGGGGATAAAGTGTGGAGCATGTACACAGTGTGTTGTGAGAACAGATGGGAAAAAAATAGGGGGACTGATGGAATGGTAGGGACAATACAAAAACAATATAATTTCGAACCCGCGCTCCAATTCAACAGTGCTGTAGCGCCTGCTGGAATGGTCACCTCCACTCCAAAGAGTCCACAATAAAAGTTCACAATTTGCAGATGCGCGCTCCTTCTGGAATAACTTCGGATATATAACCACTGGGGATCTTCCAACAATCCTGCGGTCTTAGGATCAAATACAATTCGTCTCCAGAATATTATCCCTCAAACAAAACAGAGGTGGAGGATAATAGTGAAGTACAGTTTAATAAGATATTGGTACAATAAAACAAATCCAAATAGAAATCCAACACAATTCTAGGTCAAGGTGAGCGAACAAAAATACGTGGGGTGTCATAAGATGCCCACCCAATAGCGCTTGTATACACCTTGAAAAAGGCTCTGAGGAGCAGAAACGCGTTGGTGGTATCTAGGACAGACTGCAGCAGACCAAATACGAGGACAAAGGTGACTGGCCAGTGGCAAAATTGTGCTGATATCCCGGAAGGTACCTGAGTAACATTTTACAAGCGTAAAACATACAGGACTGGACATACATACATGCATGCATATATACATACATACATACTGGACATACAGGATTCTTACCTGCATATTCCCATTGCAGTGTCGCATCAGCAGCACCTGAGGTTTGCGGTTGGCAACCTCCATTACCAATTTCGGGCGTTACCTTTTGGTTTGACCACAGCTCCGCGAGTCTTCACCAAGGTCATGGCGGTAATGACGGCTGTACTCCGCCGTCAAGGGGTCAGGATTCTGCCGTATCTGGACGACTTGTTGATCCTGGCGAATTCCCCAGTAGTTCTCCTACGCCATCTGGATATGACGCTCCAGTTTCTGCAAGCCCACGGGTGGCTCATCAACTGGAAGAAATCTTCCCTGGTCCCTGCTCAGAGCATGGCGCACCTGGGGGCGTTGTTAGACACTCACCACCAGCGGTTGTTCTTGTCTCAGGAGAATGTCCTGAAACTTCAGTACAGGATTCGATACTTCCTATCTCGTCCACAAGTGTCGATACATTCGGCGATGCAAGTGCTAGGTCTCATGGTGTCAGCTTTCGACATGGTGGCGTACGCTCAATTCCGTTCCCACCCTCTACAGAAATTGATTCTTGCCAAGTGGGACGGCCTGCCTCACCGGATCAGGTCTCACATGATCTCCTTGTCTCTGGAGGTCCGTCTGTCACTGAGCTGGTGGCTTCAGGACCAACGATTGAACAGGGGTCGTCCCTTCTGGATCTCCAACTGGGTCCTTCTGACGACGGATGCCAGTCTGAGAGGTTGGTGCGCGGTGATGGAGCCACACTCCCTTCAGGGTCGGTGGACCAAGGAGGAGTCCCTACTCTTGATAAACATTCTGGAACTGCGGGCAGTGTTCAATGCTCTGAACTTGGCCCAGCATTTAATACAGAACAGACCAGTTCAAGTACAGTCGGACAACGCCACCACGGTGGCGTACATAAATCATCAAGGCGGCACTCGCAGCTGCATGGCAATGAGGGAAGTATCAATAATTCTTTAGTGGGCAGAACGCCATCTGCCAGCCATATTGACAGTGTTCATTCTGGGGTTCCTAAACTGGGAAGCGGACTTCCTCAGTCGTCAGGACGTACACGCCGGAGAGTGGAGCCTCCATCCAGAAGTATTTCAACTCCTAAGGACAAGTGGAGCCTCCCAGACGTGGACCTGATGGCGTCTCGACACAATCACAAGGTTCTGGTCTTCGGAGCAAGGACAAGGAATCCTCAAGCAGCATTCGTGGACGCACTGGCAATTCCATGGAACTTTCAGCTGCCCTACGTGTTCCCTCCGGTGTCACTCCTGCCCAGAGTACTAAGGAAATTCAAGCAAAAAGGAGGAATCCTACTTCTGATCGCTCTAGCATGGCCCAGACGGCACTGATTCTCAGATCTTCAGGGTCTATCGTTCGAGCGTCCTCTTCTGTTTCTACAACGACCAGACCTCCTCGTTCAGGGCCCTTGTGTCTACCAGGATCTGGCCCAGCTGGCTTTGACGGCGTGGCTCTTGAAGCTTCCATCTTGAAGGCCAAGGTTTTTTCTGAGGCGGTCATTCAAACTATGTTGAAGGCCTGTAAACCGGCTTCTGCACGGATTTATCATAGGGTCTGGAATTCTTACTACGCCTGGTGTGCGACTAACAATTATGATGCATTCAAGTTCAGTAAAGGAATTCTTACTTTGCTTGGTGCGCCACTAATGTACCCTGCAGCAGAAAACGGGATTTATGGTAAGAACTTACCATTGTTAAATCTCTTTCTGCGAGGTACACTGGGCTCCACAGGGTGCCCACCTTGACGCACTTAGCTTCTTTGGGTTGGTATTGCATTAGCCACTGACACTTTCTCCTGTCGTGAGAATGTGGTGTATGTGGCTACTAACGGTTGTCGTCTCTTTTACCTGCTACTGCATTGGGCTGGTTAACAAAAACTGAGCTCCTGTGCACGGAGGCGGGGTTATAGAGGAGGCGGCGCTATGCATTCTGGGAACAGTCAAAGCTTTTAGCCTGTTGGTGCCTCGGATCAAGATCCTACTCTACACCAAATATCATTCCCTGTGGAGCCCATTGTACCCCGCAGAAAGAGAAATAACAACGGTAAGTTCTTACCATAAATCTTGTTTTCCTTCGCTATTGTCAGTGTGCCATATTCTGCGCAGTTTAATTTCTCTGAGCCTTTCCACTATAACTACTGTAACAGTCTAACGTGCGGGCAGCTGTGGCAGAGCATCTCCTGTCATACTTTAGTATACTCCAGAATTTTGACTACAAAAATTATATGAACAATACACAGAAGATATAAATATCTTCTTTGTATTATTCTAATCATTTTTATAGTGAAAACTCTGGAGCACACTGGAGTATGAAGGGTGAGGCGCTGTCTTCCCCCTCCACACATAATGCCCACATGAACCCTGGGTTTATATATGTGTGTGTAATTCTGGCTCGGATACTAGCCAGTGCCTTCCCAGCCTTTTACCTCACAACACCTCATTGATAACTATATGCAACACATATATGGTATGCGGTTAGCATACTGATCATCAGGATCCCGGCGGTCACAATACAGATGCTGGGATCCCGATGGGGGCACCATACTGCCGCCAGTACACCTGCGAGGTAGGTGATTCCCCCTCTATGGGTGTCCACGACACCCATAGAGGGAGAATAAAACCCGTGGCGAGTGAAGCTTAGTTGCGCTTGCCCTCCTGATGGCATTTCACCTCTCGGGATGCCGATGTTGGTATACTGACATTCAGCATCCTGTGCGGCTGTCAAGCTTACCGAACCCACATATACCGCCCAACTATGGTGGAACAGTTCTGATTTGAGGCAACTGTGCTGCCATCCTGTAGAATAAACACCAGGACATTTTGGAAGAACACCAAATGTTGGGGGTTACATGGGCTCAAGGCAGGCACAAGGGGTGCAGACAAGAGCTAAAATGGATGGAGGTAACTCAAGTAAAAGGTATTAGGAACCAGACAAGAAGCAATGGCACTGATATAGGGCCTAATTCAGAGTTCATCGCAGCAGCAAATTTGTTAGCTAATACCCCTTTCACATCGCAGCTTGAACCCGGTAAAATGCCGTTTTTTCTGGCTTCCTAAACGGTTCGAGCTGCGATGTGAAAGGGTCACCTTCAATTTACCGTTTTCAAAATACCGGTATTTTGAAACGGTAAAAAAGCAGGGTCCTATCCGCTTCAGACCCGTTTCATTGTGCAGTGTGAAAGGGTCTGAAACGGTATTTGCAAGCCCCAGAAGGTGATAGGCTGGCTCCATGTGTGATGTCAGCAGCCAGAAGCAGGAAACTGGTTGTAAAACACAGGAGACACATGTGAGAGTGTCTTTAGAAGCGTTTAGACTGCAAATACATTATAAAATGTCAACTTGGACTGATGAAGAGGTAAGGGAGCTGCTAGGGATCAGAGGGGATGAGGAAATCTGCTGCCAAATTACTGGGACAGTCAAGGATGCCCTCATATATAAAAACATAACTAAAATGCTTCAAGCTGCTGGGTTCCAGCGTACAACAGGGCAAATTATTAATAAATTGAAGGCCCTTAAGCGTAACTTTCATAAAATACATGATCATAACAGGAACAGGAGTGGAGCTGGCCGCATTGACTGG